>NC_050443.1:58781856-59081856 GCF_903995425.1 Onychomys torridus | reverse complement strand
AAGCATATACTGTGCTTGGATCATATCCACCCTCCCTCCACCCTCCCTCACCAATCCCTCTGTCTTGCCTAGTATTTGTAGGAATTTCTTTTTCAGTAATTTACTTCCAGCCTATCACTTTCAATGTTTTCAATGTTCCTGTTTCTGTTTTAAATATTACACATCATGTTTATGGGTGCCTGTTTCTTATAATTCCATCACTTTTTGTTTCAAGTAGCTACTTCGAAAGCCAAATCTCGGGAACTTTCTTATAAATGTTGAGTTAGGACCTAGAATAATTACTGATGCTCAATGTGTACTTTTATCTACCTTGTTTCAATAAGGTTTATTTTTATTAATGTGTATGTGGTGGGGGAAGGGGTGCATGGCATGTATCTACAGGTGTCATTGGAGGCCAGAGGACAGCATCAGATCCTCTGGAGCTGGAGTTACAGGCGTGGGTGCTGGGAACCAAGCTCAGGTCCTCTGAGCAGCAAATGCCATTGAGTCATCTCTCCAGCCCATATATGATTTTTGTTGATTGGTTGGTTTGGTTTTTGTTTTATTTTATTCTTCAGGAAAGCAAAGTGGCCACCATGTTTGCCTTATGTATCTGTTCTTCCTTCTTTTATTTTCTCGTTCTTTCCTTTCTAAAACTTTCTCTCTAAATTGTACTTGGTATGCTAACTAGGATTATGTCCTTTATCATTAAGAACACGCTGGAGTTGTGTTGTTAGGTGTATCTTTGGGAATCCTGGCTTCTCCAGTATAGCTCTTTTTTTAAATTTAAGAATATTTTTTATTATTTTTACATACCAACCACAGATGCCCCACTCATCCCTCCTCTCCAGTTTATTAGCTCTTATCATCAGTTACTGGATGACTGTCATCACTGGGATCAGCAAGAGAACGTGTTGTGTCTTATGCCTTCTGGCTTCAAGAGATATCTGACACCTTTCCTGGACCTACTCTTTGTAAGTCTACACCACGGTGGCCTGCCAGCCTCTTCGTAATTAGTTCTGGTGTAACTACTACTGTGGGGAATTATTTCTGTGAACTTTAATAATTGAGTTTTTGAGGATAAATTCCTTGAAATGACTGGTTGAAGGGGGGGGGGGCTGGGAGTTAAGACTTTACCACGTGTCTCTAAATTGCCCTCCTGAAAGGTCACACACTTCTCTATGGACATTTTCCTTCAGTGTCTAAGACATCCCAGGAAACAGTCTAGCTACTCGCTTCCCAAGATCACATTGAGTCATGTGGTGTCCAGAGCCAGGAAAAATGGGTCTGGTTGGATAGAGTGATAGCTCTTTGGAGCACTGGATGGGTGTGGATTGGAACCAGGGTCTCTTGGGGTGAGCCATTTAGAGACCCTGTTCAGTCCCCTCACTTCTGTGGTGAGCTCAGCAAAGTCCCTACCGACTCAGCTTTAGAGGCGTTGAGGTGTGTCAAGTGTGCGGCCCCTCACTCTGGAGGGTCATTGGCAGGCTGGGCTGGGACCAGAAGGAAAAAAATCCTGTAACATCAATTGGTCTTCTGTATGTGAAACGACTGCAAAATGGGTCCTTACTTTTGCCTTCTCAGAAAGCAAGAGTATGCCCAAAGCACCAAGAAGTCAGCGCGCTTTTCTCCCCTCTCGGCTTCCCTTTGGCTCAGGAGAAAGGGGCGGTCGCTGGTGGTGAGGCCACCGCTGCCAGGATGCACCGCAGGAATCTGTAAGGCAGGGCTAGGACCCTGTCGGGGGACTCGCTGTCCCGCCGCTGCTCACAAAGCCTGCCCTTGTCCAGCTCCTCGCTCCTCTGCTGCTGCCCTGAGCTCAGACCTCCCAGGGTCCTGCAGGCTGGGGTTGTGGAGCCGGGTGTCTGCACCACGCCCTGGAGGGGACGTGCCACTAGCTGAGGACTCTGTGGACTCAGAGCCTTTCCCAGGCGTTGGGGCCCCCAGTTCTGCTGGAATCTGCTCCTAAGAACAGGTCTCCAGCCTGAAGACTGGGGCTGGCTTGGAGAGAGAAAAGAGGGGCATTCTTGAGTGTGAGTCTGGGACAGCTGCTGCTCACAGAGGTGGTAAAGGTGGCCTAGTCAGGGTCACCTTTGCAGTAGGTCAGGGTGCAGGCATGGGCAGAGGTGCCCTGCCTCTCACCAGTTTTCTTGCAGTACCCGACCTGGGCAACCCCAGGCCACACCTTGGCCAGACTCTTGGCTCTTTGTGCCTGGGGTTTGCGCGCGCGCGCGCGCGCGCGCGTGCGTGCGTGCGTGCGTGCGTGCGTGTGTGTGTGTGTGTGTGTGTGTGTGTGTGTGTGTGTGTGTGTAGGTGTTACACTGGCATCTACTAGTCCCTCCCTCCCTGTTTCTACTCATAATCTCCTGCCCCATACACACCAAGGAGCCTTTTGCCAAAGACAGGCAGCAAATAAAGCCCCCCTGTGCTGAGATCCCCACCCTACCTGGTATCTTACTTCCGCCTGCTTGGGATATGCAAGCTGAATTTATCTGTCCACTCGGTTCTACTCTTAGCATCCATTTATTGAGCGCCTCAAGGTCCCGTGCCTACAAATTCAACAAAACAGGTGCTCTGAGAAGGTTGGGTGTGTGCGGTTCGCCATGGAGCTCCTTCACGAAAAGGGACAAAGCGCTACAGAGGTCAAAAAAACCGGGACCCCAGGAAAGAGAGAAGCCATGTGCAACACCAGGCACCCTCTCCAGACCAGAGGAAAACCAGCACCCCACTGGAAACCAGGGCAGGCCTGCTATTTCTCGCTGAGTCTTGTTATTTTTGCTCGGCGCCTTCAGGCAAGATTTCACGTTCACAGCCAGGCTGCAAAATCCTGAGCTGCAAGGCTAACAGAGTTTGCTGAGTAGACTGGGAGCGGGTGGGGTGGGGAAGGCAGAATCAGAGGCTCTGGGGTTGGGGCTATCTGAACATAAGACCACAGGTTGAATCCTCTATCCACAAACTCGGTTCTCAACCCAGGGCCTTGCGCTTGCTAGGCAAGCACTCTACCACTGAGCTAATCCCCAACCCTCTGTTCTCCTCTTGTTCCTTGGTACCGGCTTTCGTACCATGACAGACAGAACTTGCGGGGTGCTCGCTGGCTGCTCCCTCCTGAGCTGTTCCTGTCCTGTCTTATCTGGTAGTATTACTGATGCTTTACAAATGAGAAAACGGAATAACCCTTGTTTGCTCAAGGTGATTTAGTAAAAGGAAATTTGAGTCTGGGACTGGAATCTTTTTGTCCTTAAACCTAAGCTTTTTTTTTTTAACTGCTTAAATTTTTTTCTCATTTTAATTTGTTTCTGTATGTGTACATGTCACATATGAGGAGGTCGGAGACAATTTTCAATGTTCAGTCCTCTCCTACCTCGTGGGTCCTGGAGATCTTGAACTCAGGTGCCTTTACTCTCTGAGCCTTCACCACCCCATTGAGCTTAAATTCTTGACTCTTATAATGTCTTTAGTGGGATCATGGTCCTGGGCACTTTGTGGTCTCTGTTAAATGACTTTTAGAATATGTTTAAAATTGGGGATGGGATATGAAAAGCTACAATTGAGATGAGTTGGTCGGCAAGCTTCCGGAGTCCCCATCTTTCTGTTAGGTATCTCTCCCCATCTGCACCATGCTCCATCATTTCTCATCTCCATCATGTCTCCTCATCTCCATCATGTCTCATCTCCATCATGTCTCATCTCCATCATGTCTCATCTCCATCATGTCTCATCTCCTCCATCATGTCTCATCTCCATCATGTCTCATCTTCATCATGTCTCATCTCCTCCATCATGTCTCAACTCCATCAGGTCTCATCTCCATCATGTCTCAACTCCATCAGGTCTCATCTCCATCATGTCTCATCTCCATCATGTCTCATCTCCATCATGTCTCATCTCCATCGTTTCTCATCTCCATCGTTTCTCATCTCCATCATGTCTCATCTCCTCCATCATGTCTCATCTCCTCCATCATGTCTCATCTCCATCATGTCTCATCTCCATCATGTCTCAACTCCATCAGGTCTCATCTCCATCATGTCTAGTCTCATCTCCTCCATCATGTCTCATCTCCTCCATCATGTCTCATCTCCTCCATCATGTCTCATCTCCATCATGTCTCCTCATCTCCATCATGTCTCATCTCCATCATGTCTCATCTCCATCATGTCTCATCTCCATCGTTTCTCATCTCCATCGTTTCTCATCTCCATCATGTCTCATCTCCTCCATCATGTCTCATCTCCATCATGTCTCATCTCCATCATGTCTCATCTCCTCCATCATGTCTCATCTCCATCATGTCTCATCTCCATCATGTCTCATCTCCACCACCGTTGTGACTCACTAGGCTGCAAGGTTCTGGGTCAGTGACAGCAACCCCTTCACTCTCAGGTGCCCCTGTCTGCAGAGGCCGAATGTGGTCCAGGAAGAAGCTGGTGTGTGCTTGCACACCTCTTCCAGGTGTTTGTGCTTACCTGTCAACACTTGCTACGACTTAACAGAGTTGACTCTCTGTGGCCTCTGCTATGATGGAGAGGCATACTGACGATGGTGACCCAGATATTGTATTCACCAGGTTCCCCCCACAAGGTCTTCAGACATAAACCCCCTATCCAATTGGAAAGAGCAAAAGCTTACAGTGTTCTAAGCTTTTCCAAGATCCCAGGAATTCCTGCAGAACCGAGGGCGTAGAAGGACATTTATTGCAGGCCTCTGCTGGGGTTTGCCCACTGCCTGTTAGGCCCAAAGGTCAAGTGAGGCAGTTGAGAAAGAAACCCTCCCTGTGCAGCATTGGAGGCCCCACTCAGGGGAGATAATGGACCCCTTTCAAACAACCCCGCTTAGAGCCTGGACACTATTCCCAGAGGGATGGGCCGGTGAATGGTCATCTGTGTGCTCAGATGGACCAAGGCCTGGCCTGCAAGGGAGGAGACTTGGGTTCTGGTTTCTGTTTGTGAAACCAGGGGCTCTGGAGGACTTCAATAAATAAACACCTATTTATTGAGTTCCTACTGTGTGCAGGGCAGTGTGGGGGACACAAAGGAGCACTGACTTGAAAAACCACAGATCAGAATTTATGCATGTAAATCATCTTCCTCCCAGAGGAGGCTGGATACTCAGAGTCAGTGAGGCCCAGCTCCTGTTCAAAAATGTCTTGAAATTTCATGATGGAAAAGGTTGTTGCTTTAAAATTCAAAATAGCTGCTTGTTATCTGGAGCTCCTTCATTCTTTGCCAAAGACGAGACACACATTGTTTTGTTTTGTTTTTCCTTATTTGGTCTTCTCTGAGACAGAGTGTCATATAACCCAGGCTGGTTCAAGTTCTCTATGTACCTAAGAATGACCTGATCTTCCTGCCTCCACTTCCCAAGTGCTGGGATTAGAGGCATGTGACACTAGACACTGTTTTATGTGGCCCTAGTGTCCAACCCAGGGCTTTTTACATTCTGAGCAAGCACTCTACCAATTGAACCACACCCTCAGCTCTGAAGAGGATGTTCTAGAAGAGTTTGTGGTCTGCGAGAACGATCTGCAGGTGTGTCAGACTGAGCACTAATGTAAGACAGACATCTTAGGATTCTGGGGAACAGAAAGGAGAGGAAATAGAGTCATTTAGGACTTCCCTGGAAAGGGGGAAATTGACAATATTTACTAAGCCCTCTGGGTAATAGTATTCTGCTCAGCACTTTATTAATCATCTTGATTTATCATTTCAACCCTTCAAGGAAAATACAACAGGAACACCCTTTGTCCAAGTTGTGTACAGGTGGAAACTGAGGCAGGGGGAGCTTAAGCAGCTCTCCTTAAGCAAATCACGCATCAGGCAAGCAGACTCAAGCCCGGCTACTCCAACCCTAGTCTATCTAACATTGCTTCTCTAGGAAGAAGTGGAGAAGACGTGAGGCTAACCAGCAAACACAGCCACGTAGCAATGAGACTGCTTTTCCTGGCTCTGGAGAGAGTTTCCAAAGAGGATATGTGGGCTATGGCACTGCCTTTGGATGGAGTGCCTGGCCTCCTGAGGTGAAGCCTGTGGAGTGTTAGAGGCATTCAGGATTGTAGCTGGGCTTTCCACTCTTGCTGAGTGGCCACAGGCAAGATCCCTAAGGCCTGGGCTTTGTTCCTTCACTTGTGAAGTGGGGTTAATTTGGTGGCATTCTTAAAAGGTGTCTTAGTCAATTAGGACTGCAAGGATAGGATGCTCTTGACTGAGGATATGATAGCCATCTGAAGGTCTGGAACAAAGTTGAGGCACAGACACCCAAGGATCTGAGGGGCGTCTTCTTCCAGCTTGGCAAAGGGTGATCTTCTCTGTATCCTCAGTTGGCCAGGAGAAAGAGAGTCTCTCAAGAAAGGTACTGATCTCTGTCCTTGGAGCTCCACCATTGTGACCTAATTCCTTCCTCAAGACCTGGCCACATCATACCACGGCACTAGAGGGTAAGGCTTGCCACGTGGATTTGGGGGGTACATAAACATTCAATCCATAGCAAGGACCAAGATGATAAATTACACATTGTACCAAGCAGAGTAATACTCACAGGGCATTAATCTCCCTTTCTCTTCTCAGAGGTGGTCATTTCCTGGCTTCTGTGAATCCTTAGTGGGGAGCAAGCTCTGAGACCAGCTGACCTGACAGAGGAGAGAGGAAGAAGGAACTGAAGCAGAGCTTTATGTCTCTGGGCCTTGGTTTACTCAGAAGTGTCACCCTCTCACAGAGTGACTGTGAGCGTTAGATGAGCTTACATCACCAGAAAGCACTTAGATCATTCCAGGTACACTGTAGAGGGGTTAAGTGAATTTGTTAGAATTTTATTTGTTTTGTCCCACAAAAAAAGAGGAAGTTGGGGCTGGGGTGGTGCCACATACCTATAATCCTGGCACTTGGGTGGTAGAGGCAGAAAGATTAGTTCCAGGCTAGCTTTAGCTACGTAGCAAGTTTGGAGCTAGATGAGACAGTCGCAAAAGAAAAAAGAATGGACTTCCATGTGGTTCAAAGGATGGAGCCTGTAAGTGCCGGTGCATAGCAACGGTTGCCATGCGATCTGTGTGGATGTTGGCTTTCGTGTTTTACACACACTTGGAGTTCACTGAAGTGGCTAGTGGCTCCAACCCCCAACCCCCAGTGTTAGAATTGGGATCCTTGGTTCATTTCCTCCCTAATAGGTGTAGAAAGGCTTCAGGGAGTTGGAGAGGTTCTCCCCAGAGGGCTGACTCAGGGTCTCCCTGGCTGTGACTGCAATCCCTCTTGCCTTCTTCCTGGTGGAGTCTGGAATGCTCTGCTCACTGAGAGTCGGGGCCATGGCAGGAGGAATTTCCAGCCGCTGAATAAACTGTTCTGCAGACTGACCTGACCTCTGTCTCTCTCTGGAGACGTTCCTCTCACCTCCCTATAACTGACCTTCTGAGTTCTGGCTGAGGAGAGATGGGGAACCATTACCACGTTAGCGCTCGTGGTTTCTGAGGCTCCTTGGCTCAAAAACTCCCCTCTCATTTGGATTGTTTTCTTGACAGGGGAGGGAGAGAGGTTAGGCCCAAGATCCTGAGGAAGTACTGGGGACTTTTTGCTCCTGGCTTTCCTCCTTTCTCCAAGAATAGGTCCTGTCTCCGAACAAATCATCCTCAAAGTCAAGTGACAAGTGACACTTAAGGAGGAAACGCCTGCCCGTGCATCCTGGAAATTGAGAAGAAAAAGGGCAAGCGCTGAGGGAAGTCTCTGTGAACCCATGCACAGTGAGTTCCAGGACACACTTCATTATTGTTTGTTTGTTTTGTTGTATGGTTTACATCTTAACCAACTAGTTTTTCACATCAGTTTCCCAGATGCACCGATCAGACAAGGGACCTAGGATACACTGTAAAGTGGAAACAGTCGGACAGGACCCAGTGTTATCCTCTGAGTAAGAAAGGAACAGCAGTGTGAAAGGGTAGAGTTGACATTCTTTTTAATAGTTTCAACATCTTGCTGAGTGACTAATATTTTCATTAGTCTCTGCCACCTGTTCATTGAAAACCTCTGGATGAAGGTACTCTAAAATTTTCCATACCTCCAACATAAAGTGTTTTTCCACTATAAAACTTGCTTAACTTTCTACCTTCATGTAGTCAGTGTCAGAATTTTCCAGATTTTAATCTCTTTTGCCATCTGTAAATAATTCCTCTGGGGTACACTTTGAATTCTTTTTTTTTTAATCTTCGCTTTTCCCTTGAAACAGAGCTTAGTGATGTCTCTTTAAAATGGTCTTGACAAAGAGCACACATATTAATATATATTGTTCCTATATACAAGTTACTTATGTAGTATGGATAGGTTATTTAATGTACATATATAACGTACATATATAATCCTTGTAAGTAATAAAACACTTAATAATTAAACACTATTATCTAACCCAGCTTATTATACCATGAAAATTCTCGCTAACTTTTCATTAGTTTGGAATGCCTCGTCCCTCTCCTCTACCTGAGTTTTTATAAGCTGACACAATCTGGTTCGAGACTCACATGTCACTGGAACCCCTCCCTTTGGTCTGCTTCCTTCCTTCCTTCCTTCCTTCCTTCCTCCTCCCTCCCTCCCTCCCTCCCTCCCTCCCTCCCTCCCTTTCTTCCTTCTTACCTCCGTCTTCCCCACATCCCCTGCAACCACTGTCATCACCCACCACCTCCGCCCACAAGTCCAAAGCCTTCATCCCCACCATCATCGTTTCTTAGTCTCCACGCTGCCCTCCTCCGTCTTTCCACCACACACCATCACGTCTTCCTGTGGCTTTGCCTTAAGTGGTTACATCCCATCCCATCCGTCATCACTGCTCACCCCTCCTGCTCCTCCCCTCGTGACCCCTGCCGCCAGTGCTCCGTTATCTCCACTGTCACTTCTACCACCATCTTGAATCCTATTTCGGCTAACTTCATCATCTCCGCTGGGATTTCTCCGCTGTTTCTGTGAACACATCCATCATCCTCACTTTCATCATCACTATCTTCTGTCTTTGCCGCCTTTTCCTCCCTGGCTTAATCTCAGCTATCAATCCCACCATTGCAACCACCACCACTAGCACCAATATTACTGTTGCCATTTCTTCGTCCTTGGTCCTCAGCTTCCTCCTGGTCTCCAGAATATCATCAGATTTTTCTTAACGATTTCCATGTCCTTATCCCTGTCACTGTGCATAGGAGCCTCCTATGTGGACATTGCCCTAAAGTGATATCCATGATAAAAAAAAAACAAACAAGAGGAGAACCGTATGAAGAAATATTGCTCGAAGTTCAGGGGCAAGGTCTTCCCCGTACTACAGTGGTTGGAAGTTCTGAGTACAGTAGGGAAGAGAAGATACAGTGGTACCAACAGGTGGGTGCGTGGGCTCCACAGTTCCCTGTTCTGAGTCTGGCTTCCCCACCAGTATCAGAACTAGGATCATGTAGGTTTGAGACGCATGAGTGATGCCAGGCTGGCTTTAATGCGTTGTCAGTTTGCTCAATCCTTGGTCTACCCTGTCTGCGAGGCTCTCCAGAAGGCACGGGGTTCTGTATGATTTCACCCTCAAATGGTTAGGCAGGGATCCCAGCATCTCTGCCTCCCTGAGTCATCGAATGACTCTCCTCAGAGCAATGTAACAAAACTCTCTTTGAGTCTATATTTGCCTCCCTACTGTCTCTGATGTGGATTAGTTCCAGATGCTTGCAGTTTCCTGGGTAAGTAATGCTTCCTGACATCTCTCTCAAACCATTCTTACCTTGAGGCTGCTTCCTGTTTCTGCCATCTTACAGTCCCGAATCTTCTCCATATTTCTCATGATGCCATGCTCTGCGTACATCCTTTTTCCTTCACTTTGGAAATGAATGAGACAAGCCTTTAAATCTATGTTCAGGGTCAACCCCTCTATGCTCTGTAAGTGGAATTATCCTTTCCTACATCCCCTTCATGTAGTATAATCAGTCCCCTGGTCACTAGTGAGTGAAAGATAAATCATGGCACCTTGCAAACCATGTGGTCAGTTGTCCATCCTCATGTTCAGGATAAGATTCCAATCATCAGGGACATGCCATCAAAGTCTTCCAAAGACCTGGCAACTGTCTCCTGCTCTGGCTCTCCTCACTACCCTCCCTCTCGTCTCCATGTTCCTGGACATCTATTAATCTCTCCTCTCTCTGCACGTTCATAGGGGAGGAGGCGCTTCCACCTGTAAGGGCCTTCCTCTTCTTGTGAACCAAGCCACAGCCCAGGCACTAGGTTCCTGGAAACATTCTCTGAAGCTGCCTTCAGCCTCTGACTCTAAGCATTTCATACACCAGAGTGTGATACACCTTAGCTGGGAGTTTAGGCTCCCTGTTAGCCTGTGTCACCTCCCGCAAAACTTAATCTCAACAAGAGGTTAGGGCCTTGGCTTCCAAATGGCTTGGGAGGGGATTGTAGTTTTGATCTATGAGCATTATCGAGACAGGTCAAAATAGGAAAGCATGTGACTAGAAGAATTAGTGCCTCTATGAGAAGAATTCCATCTCAGGATGCACACAGGAGGAAAATGTGGGGAACATGGATGGGAAGGGCTGTTATCGAGTTATGTGGAGGGTGATCCCACCCCATAGTACTTACAGCAGAACTGGATGGACTATTTATTTCAATGCAAGGGATTCTGGGTTCCTGTGTTTGCTTGAATGAATTTCCCGGTTTGTAAATACGTTTTGTTTTCTTCCACAACAGTTTGTCATTTCAACAGCTGAGACCAACAGGTTTAGTTTAGGAGCTCATTCTTTGGAACTGTAGTCTACATCTTTCCTGGACTTTCAATAGGGATTTTAAAATAGTCTTGTGGCTTCCTGTGGACTGTTTACTTGTAAAACAGCAATGTGTTTTATTTTTTTCTGACAACATTTTCTATACTTCTTCCTACTAAAAATGACAGATTTCTTTGGCTCTCCCCATACCACCAGGAGGTAGTTTAATCAGGCTGTGTGTGGTTGAGGTAGAAGTTTACACGAATACCTCATGTCACTCATTGATACCAAGCTCCATGTATGCCCTGGCCCTGTGGGTTCTTAACCACAGTGCCCTGGGCCATGCTTGTTGATATCTTCTCAAACATTCCTCCCATTCTGTGTTTGCATGAGGCTGTTGCTGCTTTTAGAAAAGATGTCATGGTGGGCGTGCAGTGTAAGGCATACAGCCAGTGGGGGTGGGTGGGTATGATGCTCCCCACCCAGGAGCTTCCAGAATCCCATAAGCACTTTCCTTCACTGGTACTGTATGTGGAAAAAGAGCTGAACATCACAGACAGGAAGGAGGTCAGGTGGAGGTACAGATCTCTAGAACTAGAACCAGCTTCATTGTGGTTTGAGATCAATGAGCTGAAGCCATAGTATTCAAGGATCTCATTGGCTCTATTATGGCTTTTCTTTTTCCTGTCCTAACACCACACATGTGCACACACGCATGCACATGCGCACACCATGACCACCACACTGTTTATGCACACAGCAGATAATTCCAAAACACAGTTAGTGGGCTGTTATTCTCATACTCAAATAGAGCTCAGCATGACTCAACAAGCTTAGATCTGGAAGTCCCACTTCCATTTTCAGGTTCATTGATAAATAGTGCCTATCCAGGTCTTATTTGCTTCTTCTTTTTGTTATCAATCTTTCTCTTGAACTGCAGCATGCAGCCCTTTTTGATGCCGGCTCCTCTTTTTACTCGTGGTTGAAATCTTAGAAATAATGTTTTAATTTTATCTGGATTAAAGTGTGTCCCGGGCTTTGAATAAAGCTGCTATTGACATTTGTGCTCATACTTTTTAAATAGCCATCCTCCCTTCTGTTGCTTATAAACCCAATATGGTTGAAACAATTTACCCTTCCACTCATCAAAGATAACCTTTGATATTGTCAGTCATTTTAATTACAGTCTTTCTGTTGGGTATGTGGTAATGTCTCATTATACTTTCAATATTGATGATTAATGTTGGATTTTTTTTCTGTTTCAGTATCTGTTCTAATTTGGGTTCTGTTGCTGTTGTGAAAACCATAAGTAAAAGTAACTTGTAGAGGAAAGTGTTTACTTCATCTTACAGGTTATGTTCATTATAGAAAGGAAGCCGAGGCAGGAACTCAAGGAAAGAGTTGAAGTAGAAACTACTACCTACTATGTCTGGTTTATTCAGCTGCCTTTCTTACACAACCCAGACCCTCCTACCGAGGACTGGAACCACTGAAATGAGCTGGGACCTCCTCCTGCATCTATTAGCAATTAAGGAAATGCCTCACAGACATGCCACAGGTCAAACTGATCAGGGAAGTTCTTCTGCTGAGGTTCCCTTTCCCAAAATGACTCTAGGTTTATGTCAAATTGGCAGCTAAAGGTAAATATGATAGAAAGCTTTTGGCTATCCCTTATTAAGTTCATACTAAAATCTTCCACCGGTTTTGAGTTCTCTCTTATTAACTTTGTCTAGTCTTTAAAATATATTTAGGACTACTGTGTCAACTATATGTATTAAAATATCTCCTAGTACTTGGCTTATTTATTATTGTTGTTGTTATAATGCATCTCTGGGGGGAGGTAATGTACTCCCGAGTGCTAGTACCCATAAAGACCAGACGGTGTCAGATCCCCTTGGAGCTGGAGCTTCAGGCAGCTGTGAACCACCTTACATGGGTGCTGGGAACAGAGCTAGAGTCCTCTGCAAAAGCAGTGCATTCTGTTAACCACTGGGCCACATCTCCAGACCTCTATTTACATTCTGAGTGATGCCGTTTATTTCTTATTTTTAGTGTCTCACATCTTTGTGTTCCATTTAAGAAATTCTTGCTCTTCTCAAGATCATGGAGACGTCTTTCTATGTTTTCTTTGAGAAACTTTACTTTTTTTACCCCTCTAGTCAGACTTGTAATCCATTTAAAATTATTTGTGTGTGTGTGAAGTTTAAGTTTGAGATAAACATTGTGATGGTTATCCTTGGTTATCAACTTGATTACATCTAGAGCTAACTAAATGCAATAACTGGGTACACCTGTGAGGAACTTTTTTCTTAATTAAATCATTTCAAGTGGGGTGACTCATTTCTAATCCAGATCTTTTGAGGTGGGAAGAACCATCTTGAATCTGGGCCACACTTTCTGCTGGCAGCTTATATAAAGGACATGGAAGAAGGAAGCTTGCTCCCCTTGCCTGCTCTCACTCTTGCTGGCAAGTCTATTCCCTCACTAGCATTGGTGCCTATTTCTTCAGGATTCCAGAGAATACTGAAGAGTAGCTGAGACATCCAGCCTTGTGGACTGAACAACTATTGGACAGCCATTGCTGGATTAGGTGGACCACAGCCTAGAATCTATTCTAATATATTACCCCTGTCTTTCTCACTCTCTTGCTCTTTTTATTCTATAAATTCTGTTCCTCTAGAGAGCTCTGACTAATAAAAACATTTGTTCTGAGTAAACATCCAGTTACACCAGTATCATCTATTACAAGACAGTTTGTCTACTGAACAGCAGTGATAGTTTCACTGTAAATCATAGCAGATTTATTTATGATATCCCCAAACTTAAAACAACTCAAATGTTTGGAAATGAATAAACAAAGTTTGGTACATGTATATAATGAAATAATTCTCAGTAATGAGAGTGAATTATTAATAGAGGGAAAGATATCTGGAAGGAATGGGGGAGGAGTGAATACAGTCAAAATACATTGTATGGAATTCTCAAGGAACTAATAAAAATGAGGAGGGGAATCTCACAAACACTGAGGAAAGGAAACAGTCAAAGCACATGTGATACTTTGTTCCAGTTACATGAAGAAAAGCCAAGGGGTGGTGACAGAAGTCTGAAGAGTGGGTCACCATTGGGAGAGGGACCTTCGATCAGGCAACCTGGTGTGTGTGTGTGTGTGTGTGTGTGTGTGTGTGTGTGTGTGTGTGTGTGTGTTTATGTGTGTGCCTGTGTAGAGGTCATGGGCCGATGTCAGATGTCTTGCTCTATCACTATCCACCTTAGTTTGTTTTTGAGATAAGATCTCTTGCTTAACTCAAAACCCAGCTATTCAACAAGACTAGCTGGACAGCAAACTCCAGAGATCCTCATGTCTCCCTCTCCCTGTCCCTGGCGCTGGGATTTTGAACACATGCCACAGCTCATCACAGTTTACAAGGGTGCCGGGCATCTGAACTGAACTTCTCATGTTTGTACAAGCACTTCACCAACCTAGACATCTTCCCAGCCCTGGAAGGGTGGTTTGCAAGGTGCTGTGCTTCTTGTGCTGGGCACAGTTGCATCGCTGTAAGGTCAGGAAAGGAGGCGGGCCTCAACTAGGAAAAAAATCAGAGTAATAAGACTCGTCTACATATTGGCTGTGTTGTTCCTGTTTCTGCTCTGGGTGGACTCAGACAAACAGACTTTTCCATGACCATGTGCTATTTTCTGTCCACTATCAGGATGTGTAGACTCCTGGTCCTAGAGTTTACAGTCGTTCTAGAAATAACCTGAAGGACCTGATTGGCTGAGCCATTTCATTTTGCAGATAAGATAACTGTAGCTCCCAGGAAAGGATGCTTCCAGCATGAAAACTGGAGTTGATGTTTATCTTCTTCCCAGGGACAAAAGAACTCTACCATTGTCACCACTGTTGTTGATAAGGTTTGGAAGACTTACTATATGCCAACAATGCAAAGTCACATCTAGTTCAGTGTCCCAGCAAGCTCACTGGGACTTGGTCACATGCCACATCTTCCTGTCTCAGGGCTGCCTGTTTGGTTTGTTTTTTCCCTCATGCCACCTTGGACCTCTCCAACACTTCATCTCGAAAAGACTTGATTATTGTAGACTTCAGTGTTCACATGAGCTTTTGTTCTCATAGAGTCTGGAGCCACATGTGACACCTTCATGGATCATTCTTACCTGTTCTAGACTCTGAGGCCGTAAGATTTTACAGCCACATAGGAGCCTCCTCCTTGGAGCAGCAGATATTGTGCCGAGCTTTTTCCATTGAGCTAATTTCCCAGCCCTCCCATCCTGGTTTTCTCCCTCTTCCTAGCACTGGGCCAATCTCCTTGGAGCATTCCTTTGTAGACCCAGCCTCGAAGAGTGGCACGATGCTACATTTGGCATGAAGCTTTCGAAAACTCATGAGCAAGTGTGAAAGGTGATTCATCTTCACACCAACCTACATTTAGTTCCTGCTCGACCCTGGAGTCCCAGATTTTCTCAAATTTTCCTTACTGGGTGGAGACTTTGCAGATAGAAGTGATACACCGAGGAGAAGAAGAAGAAGCCCTAAATGGACTTGAGATGTGCAGACCATGAGGCCCTGTTTGTACGTGCATGTGTGCACACACACTCCTAGGGATTAAAGCCACAAGATTCTACAATGGGGCTACCTCTAACTGCAGAATCACATCTTAGCATCACTTGAGGGGGCTGAGAATTTATTTTCTTCTTGACTCCCTTGGCCACCTACCTCCTATTTCTTCCTCTGGACTACCACTGCTTTGTCTCTGTGATGGGATCCATGGGCTTTCTTATCCTCTGGATCTAAATCCGCCTGTTTGTGATGGGAGGTACAAACTAGGGGAATCATCTCCAGACAAATTCAAGGAGCGATGCTGTTCACTGGGTATCTGTCGTGAGTGCAGGAATGATGGAGTGGAACTAGACAGCAAGGGCTTTTACTACTGTGTTCCCAGAAGCTTTAGCTGAGAGGCGACTCTCAGGAACCTTCTGATACCTGACTTTTCCTCAGGAGAGAGGAGAAGTTGAGGGACAGAGAGGACGGGGAAATGGGGGAAGGAACAAGAAGCAACCCCTTTTTATTGTCTAAAATGGATGCCCTGTGGGGCTTCTGAATCTTCCAAGCACATACTCCATCCCAAAAGAGGTAACTGTGATTTAGGAGTTACTTGCAGACAGGACCCCAGAAGTGTCTGTCTTTAAATACAGCCATGGAACCGTGTGAGATTGAAGAAGGGTGCTATGCAGTCATCGATATGGGACACTGATTTGTGTACATATTGACCATCTAGCAAACTGGTAGAATTCTGCATTAGTAAGGATACTCCCTGCTGTTTGGTCCTGAGCAGCTGGTGGGGAAGATTTCTAATGGAGTTACATGAGAATGGAAAGCAGATAGTGAGGAGCCCAGGAAGAGAGGGGCAGGGTGGGGGATGGGAGAGAGGGTTCTTCCAGATTGGGGGTGACATACCACAGAACAGCTCACACACAAGAACTGCTGTCTGTAGCTGTTCTTTTTTTAAATTTACTTTTATGAGACAGGGTCTTGCTATGTAGCCCAGGCTGTACTCAACCCACCCCATGTGCTCCAGCCTTGGCCTCTTGAGTGCTAGGGTCATAGGCATGAGCCACCACTCATGGCTATCCTGCTGTTCTTGGGCCACAGTGGCAGAGTGAAGCAGTTGTAGTAGCACATGTATGTCCCACAACATGGAAAATGCATGCCAGTGCTGCTCTGGACTATACGCACGGTGCCTGACATGCGCTTGGTGCTCAATGAGCACGAGTTATGTGAACAAGTTAAAACCAGATGGCTGAAGCTGGGAGGTGGGGGGTGGAGTGGGAACTCAGATGGGTTTGATGAAGGACAGAAAGAAGCGGGGAGAGAAGATCATGCATTTGGTTTTCCATGTTATTACAGATTGCATTTTTGCAAACGGGTCTACTGCTAAAATTTGCAACCCCCAAATCAATACCTGAAGTACTTTTGCAGCCATTTATGGACATGTGCAACACTATGAAACACTGAATGGGCTCAAGACACCTGTTTCTCTAGGGCTGAGCCAGGCAGCTCCGTCTTTCCTCTGTTCAGCTCTCTTATGATAGCTAAATGCTATCTTATGGCCTGCTAAATGCCACATTATTTTACAGTTTGTGCATTGTGTTGCTGTATTTGCTGTAAAAAATGGCCGCAAGATGTAACGCTGGAAGACTGCTTGGTTCTCTTAGTGTTAGTTAGCTAGGATGTACCTTATAGAAAACAAACAAACAAACAAACAAACAAACAAAACCCTTGTGTGTCTGATAAGCTTTGCTCAGCCTGAGTTTTAGTACTATTGGCCTGAGTTGAAGGTTAACTATATATTAAGCCCATTGTCTTTAAACCGTAATATATCATACAAGGTTACATAGCTATCCATTGAGGAAATGGCTCACAGTCAACTAATCACATGTTTCTCCTAGGAGTGATGGGGTCTGTATTTACTAACCCAGTTTTCACGGCAACTTTATAGACGGTAACTATCATGAAAACAGAGTCATGGTTATATATCAGGTCAGTCTGTTACGACCAATCAAAAGAAGAGAGAGGTAGCACAAGCTGATGAGGATATAGGATGTCAACAGCAAGGGTAAAGAGCCAGGAATTTTTTGGTTCAAGTCAGAGTCAACACTGCTAAGCTGTGGGGACCACATTTGGGGTGTCCGTGCAATCAATCAGAAGCCACAGCCAAGAGCAGGGACCCATGCAGAGAAAGATCTGAGATCCCCAGACATTCAATGAGAGATGAAAACTGATGGTCCAGCAGGAATGTAGGATAGAATGGGTGTGGGAAGAAACTTTTTCTGTGGTCCCCTAGTGTAGTGGGGCAGTTGAGCCTTGAGGTGGAGGGGCAGTCCCCATCTTCTACTATGTAATAGATTTCTACCTCTCATTAGCACGAAGCTTCTTGAGCCTGAGCTGGGAAACTATGAGCTTGAATCACACTCAGAGCAAAGGACAGGGCTGGCCAACTAGCCTGGCCCATGAACTATCTGGCCAGGCAAGGGTCAGGGGCTGGGGTACCTATGCAGAGCTACATGGGGGGTCAGAATACCAGCACAAAGCTAGGGATCTATGGATTTCCTGTTGTGTTCCTGGGAAGGTTTTGGGAGGGGGATCTTAAATCCCTAATCAGGCCGCCCCCTCTCAAAGAAGACTGGTTATGAGTTAACTGGTTATGAGTTAGATGGATCCTTACTCTGGATCTGAAAATCACCAGGAGCACTCTGTTCCCCAGCACCCCCACCCCTCCAAGACCTGGCACACCTCTGTAAGTCAATGTTATGTTTTCACACAAATAACCTTTTATTGGTGTTTAAAAAAACAACAACTATGAAGTCATAGATTTTTAAACTGGAAAGCAGCTCGAAATGTCCAGTTCCTTAGCAAGAAACAAGCCCAATTTTATTATCACCCCCGTGTTAGAGATTAGGGGCCACCTGGGCCCTACAGCAGAGGCAGGCTTGTGTGCAGATCCTCCTGAGGAGGTTCCTTTCTCTGGACTTCCTCTACCCCTCTTCACTCCCTCCTGTTTGGGGACTAGACTGTGTGCCTGGTTGCCGTTTTCTTCCACATCCCTTTGTCTCGGGATGCATGCGGCAGCCCCCCACCATCTGCTCTGCCTAGCGGACTCCCAGACCGCGCTTCTAGGTCCTGACTCTTGCCCCTTTCCTGTTATGGCTGTTCTCCGTGGCCCCGGGAGCGAGCTGGCACGGTGGAATCAGACACGGTGGGCTGCTGCCTAGAACAAGGTTTTGTCACTCATCCCAAACAAGCCTCACTCTGTGTGCTGTACTGCCGAGGCCAGCTGCTGGAGGAGGCAGGGGAAAGGAAAATCTGCCTTTAAAAAGCCCGCGTGAAGGCAGCCAAGACAAATATAACAAGCCAAGGGGGCAGGAGGACTGGAAGATTCCAGATGCAGAGGCCTCCCTCCGTGCTATGGCCGACCAAGAGGATGGATAGGTGGAGGAGGGGCCGGGAATGCCAGAGCAGGGTCCTCTTTTCCAGCCACCTCCTCAGCTCAAGCCAGAACCGTTTTCCCAGAGACAGACCACCACCGGGAGGGAAGGGAGAAAGAGTGGACACAAGGGCAGACCAAGCTGAAAGCCGAGGTGCCACATGTGGGCAGCAGGGAGGGCAAATGGACAACACTGACTTTGTCCCAGCTGAGGGACCCTGCCCTCGTGCCCTTCCAGGCCCTCCCAGCTCATTCTCTGCCACCATGACCCCGTCAACACACGTGAGCAAGGGAGCTGAGGTTCCTGCCTTGATTGCTGTTCTGGGAGTCATACCTGGGTCTTGTGGAAATGTACCCTCAGACAGGACAGCCCATGGTCTTTCAGCATGGGGACATTTACCCAGGGCGGGACTGGTGAGTCAGGGGTGCTCACCCTGGAAGAAAGCCTATGTTGGCAGGTTGGGTCACAAGTGGGAACAGTGAGGACATTTTACTGCTCCGTCTATCCCAACCAGCTTAGGAATAGAAGAGAGGGATGCTCATCCTGCTGAAGATATTGGCTCTAGAGGAAAGACCCCTGGGCTGCAGCAAGTCCTCAGACCCGACTGGGCAAACACCCATGGAGCTGGCTCCTGGAGCAGAGGCACTGGGCCCGCGAATCGTGGCTCCTTTCCAGGACTGAACCAGATGCTTACTGTTCTAACACCTTTGGGCAGACACAGGGCAAGGCTGAGAGAAGGGGCCTCCAAGGGCAGCTCTGCCATGTCTGGGGCATTCTGGCCAAGCCCCTTTCCCACATTTTTTGGAAGGAAGGTATAGTGCTCTGCACAACCCCTAAGGGTGATGTGTAAATCTAATTAATCTTATCAATAAAAATCAGGAGTCGGGGTAAAAACTCAAAAGATCAGAGAAGCAGGGGAGCAGCCACAGTTGCTCCCCTACTTCCCCAGTTCCTCTGACCAAACCGGGCAAGATCCTGTCTCTGCCCTGCTGTATCACTTCCTGTCTCCTCTCTATACAGACCTCCAAACCTCTATGGTTAACTAGTGCCTAGCTCTGCCTTCTGACTCCAAGCAAGCTTTATTTGTCAGAACACAACAAAATATCATGCATTTCCCCCTTTGTGTCTGAACAGAAAATGAAGGTTTTAACTAACATAGAAAAACTATATACAATAAGTACAATAACTATATGCAAAAATATATAGGCAATAATTACATTAACAATGTCTAGCCCATTAGCATTTGACAAATTATGAGCAAATACTCCACTATCTATTCTATTTTGGAGAGTACAAAGTGTTGTACCTAACTCACTTTCTATACTAACTTGCATTACCAACCCAAAACTATCTTTTTATGTCTCTCAACCTTATTCTCTTTTGTGAGTTTCTTTTCTGAATTTATTAACAAGAAAAACTACAACTATTAACTATCTAGTGTTCAACTCGATAAGAGATCTTAGAAGGATATATTACCCGAGTAAACAGGAAGTGTAGAGCAAATATCTTCCAAAAATAATAAATGACAGAAATAGCTGGATGCCTGGACAGTCACCCAAGACTCCTCTGTAATGTTAGGGAATGATCTTCAGCCTGTAGGCCTACAATACTTGACAGACTTTTCTGCGAAGCAGGAACTTTGAAGGACTGCCCTGCCTTGTCTTGGCAAAGTTCAGCAGTCACTTTCTTTTGTATCTTGCTTGTCCAGTTTGGACAGGATACTGCCAGCAGTCAAGGCAAGAGCAGTTTCTAGCCCAGTGGCTAACTGTGCCACAAAGATAGTAAAGTACATATGGAGTTTCTTTGATGCTCATCATCTTCTTTGAAGTAGAAGTCTCCTGAGCAGACATGTCTCGTTATCATTAAACAAACGAACCTTATGTTATTAAAACATCTTAAATGCCATATTCTGTAGGTCTCTGAAGTGTTTGAAGACCACCTGTCTATCTAAAATATATCTCTGTTTGACCTTTGGAAACATACCAAACATGACTACAAGTTTGATTGTAATAGGTGACTAACTATTAACCTGCATTTCTTTCTTTCTTTCTTTCTTTTTTTCTTTTGGTTTTTCTAGACAGGGTCTCTCTGTAGCTTTGGAGCCTGTCCTAGAACTTGCTTTGGAGACCAGGCTGGCCTCAAACTCACAGAGATCCACCTGCCTCTGCCTCCCAAGTGCTGGGATTACAGGCATGTGCCACCACCACCTGGCCTTCATTTTTTATTATCCTAACTAGTTTGTCATAATAACTTTCGAGTACTAGAGATTTACATTACATGGTTAAATGAATTGTATAGGTACAATATCTTAAGCAAGAGTAGAAACATATGTACAGCATGTTCTAGCACAATTAACCTTAAATTTGTGTCAATATGTAAAAATATCTTAAACAAGAGTAGAAACATATATACAGTATAACAAAAATAACTTCAAATTTGTATCAATATACAAAAATTCATACCAGTGTAAATTTTTTTTGAGACAGGGTTTCTCTGTGTAGCTTTGTGCCTTTCCTGAAACTCACTCCGTAGCCCAGGCTGGCCTCGAACTCACAGAGATCCACCTGCCTCTGCCTCCCAAGTGCTGGGACTAAAGGCGTGCACCACCGTGGTGCCCAATGTAAAATATTTAAGACTAGTAGTTGCTTTTTTGGTTTAAAAGTAGATTCAATAATCTATCCTTCTATCCTATCATTTCTATATCCTCTGTTTTTCTTTTCAGAACAAGATCTCTGAATCTAATCTCCTTTGTTCAGCTTTTTTCCTGACCATTACCAATAACAACTTGTAACCAATACCCCTAAATGATGACAAATATTCATAATGACCAAATACTGCCCACCCCACCTCTTGGGAATGTGAATGTTGTGTTCTTAAAATTACTTCCTGCTGACTAGGGGTGATGGCATCTTTAGGGGATCCTGAAAAAATTTTTGAATAATTGTCAAGTCCTGAGAGAGCTAACTATCATTTGTTGTCCAGTTTCTGGGTGATGGGAAAGTGCAGGGCTTGTCTCAAGTCCTGGCTAGAGTATTCTGTGAGGCTGGACCATCTCAGTAGTCACCTTGAAATTGTCCTGAGAAATTAGTCCACAGCTGATATTTGTGTGCTGTTTATCATCTCAGTGGGTGGAATCATCATTGTGGGGTCCCATCCTCCTTTTGGAGACTTCAAAGGTCACTGTTAGGCATGGTCATGGTTCACTGCAGAAAACTTAAACATTTAAAATGTCATATACAGCAGATCTCAAAGAGGTTAAAGGACCATAATTTGTTAAGTACATCCAGAGTACAAAAACTTAATTCCAATTACCTGATAGAGACTCAAACCCAAAAATCATGTACAGGAAGATATATGAAGCCTTTTTTCTAGTACTCTATATGACCAACCATTAATATCATGACAAAAAGTTTTAAATATATATTAGTTGTTAGATAATACATAAATCTAATTAATCTTATCAATAAAAACAGGAATCAGATATTGGGGCAAAAACCCGAAAGCTCAGAGAAGCAGGGGAGCAGCCACAGTTGCTCCCTACTTCTCCAGTTCCTTGGACCAAACGGGGCAAGATCCTGTCTCTTCCCTGCCTTATCACTTCCTGTCTCCTCTCTGTACAGACCTCCAGACCTCTATCGCTAACTAGTGCCTAGCTCTGCCTTCTGACTCCAAGTAAGCTTTATTTGTCAGAACACAAACAAAATATCACACAGCGTAAGGGAACTGAGATGACAGATCCCAGAACCCAGTGAGAGAGTTTGGCTGAAGATAAGGAAGAGCTCGATATTCATCATGACAGTAGCTGAGGACAAATGATGGGCTTGGGCTGACCACTTACTTAGGTGCATGGTCATAAATCAAATGGATGGCTGCAATGCAATGCATTGCCCTTCAGGAACCTCCCTGTCCTGAATCTTTAAATCCTAGAAATTAGCCGGGCGGTGGTGAGGCACACCTGTAATCCCAACACTCGAGAGGCAGAGGCAGGTGGATCTCTGTGAGTTCGAGGCCAAGCCTGGTCTACAGAGCGAGATCCAGGAAAGGTGCAAAGCTACACAGAGAAACCCTGTCTCGAACCCCCCCCCCAAAAAAAACCTAGAAATTATATGGTATGTACTGTGACAAGTGCCTTGGTCTCAGCTGACCGACATTTCTCCATTTACAAAATAAATGATACTCCTTACCCCTGTCTAGGCCACACAATGGTAAGGACCAAATGGTTTTTGAAACCCTTGAGACTATTAACACACAGGATATTACTAGCAAAGGTTCTCAGGAAATATAGTGTGGCCATTAAATTATCAAGGGTAGTGGAGACTGGATGCCAATAGCAAGACTTCAACACCTCCTCCTCCCCTGCCACCCCCGAAGGTTTCCATTGGCAAGCCTGCTCCATTATTTGTTTGGGTCAAGATCCAGACCATAAATACACACCCTACTCTACCTCCCTTCCCCCAGACTCTCAGTTGTTGGGCAGCACATGAGCCTTTTCAATCTATCTTTTATTTGAAGACTGAGGATGTCAGGGTGACTTGACTTCAGCATCTCTGACCCCATTGGTTGCCATGGTTGGTTACTTGTCTTGTTGCCATGACAAAACATGTAAACAGAGCAACTTAAGAAAGGAGGGGTCTGTATGGCCCACAGCACCAGGGTCCATAGGGAAGTTACACTGGTAGAGCTTGAAGCAGCTGGTCACACTGTGTCTGCAGTCAGGAAGCAGAGAGTGATGAATGTTGCTGCTCAGTCCATTCTCTCCTTTTTAGTCACTCCAGGGCTTGAAGGTAGGCCTTCCACCTCAATTAATTTAATCTAGACAATCTTGAGGCATTCCCAAAGGCTAACCTCATCTAGAAAATCCATCACAGGCTCACACAGAGACTTGTCTCATAGGTCATTATAGATCTTGTCAAGGTGCCAATCAATGTTAACCATCACACCAGAACAGAGCCTCAATTTGTTCTTGCCTGGGGCTTCCCAGGGTCTCTATTTCCTCATCTGTGCCATAGACAGAGGGACTAATAGCATCCAAAGCTATTTTGGGGACATGAAAGAAATGACACACATGGAGAGTTTCAGTACGTGGCCTGGAACCAGTTGATGCCTAACAAATTCAGCCATTGGGATGGCTGCCACATGGGGATGGGAGAATCATGAGGACCAAACAGACAAGATATTGAACAAATAGGAACTTGCCTGTCTTCTAGCTGTCAGGGCTGGGCCCCTTTGTGACTTCTGTGGGCCCATGAGGATTGTCATAGAAAGTGTAGAGAGGAGTTGAGAAGCAGAGCAAGCCCTTAGTGCAGCGACTATAAATGTGTGTGGAGCCAATAAATGAAGATGCTATCTTTGGGGCCACTGGAACTCAGTGGAGCCCCAGGTAGGTGGTCACTTGCTTCTCCTTACTGGGCAGTCCTGGAGCACCCCTGGTGCCACAGTCTCGGCCTCATCTACCCTGGCACAAGCCTCACTCCTGGCTGACCACTGCTTCTGAACTTTGTTTAGGGAAAGTGGCTGAGAGCTTGAGCATTGACGCCATCCGTCGTGGGACATGGCTGTGGCTATGCTGACCCCCACACAACAAAGTAAGCATTGAAGGCCAGGTCCATCGAGTCTGTAAACAGCCGGCCAAAGGGACACCTCGTCCCACATTTACAGAGCTCTATTTAAAGACCCACACACCGGAATAAGCATGGCCATGTTTATTTCTGATTGTCCCCAAGGCCCTGGGGGTTGTCTCCAAGTGACTCCACTTCTCTGTTGACCCAAAATAACCCTTCGATCCCAAGTCATTTTTGTCTTTTCTGAATTTTTTTCATTTAAACAAATAAACAACCTCATCTATTAATCCTTTTCCCTCCTTTCTAAGGCAGAGTTTGGCCAAGTCCCTCTTAGAGGGTTGAGTTGGTCCATTTGGGAGGTTTAAAATTGACTTGTTCTGATTTCACACAGTCCCAGAGAGTCAGGATTTTGAAGCAGGAGGAAGCAGGTGAAACAGAGGTCATCCTATGGTCAGTGCTCTCACAGCTAGGGGAAGAACCTTTGAAGGCACAGACAAGAGTATGGTGAACCTGGGCCAAGTCACCTTGCTATCCAGATGTGGAGGGAGGAAACTGAGGATGTCAGGGTTGGTGAGAAGTGATCTCAGTGTGTGTGTGTGTGTGTGTGTGTGTGTGTATGAGTGTGTGTGTGTGCATGAGTGTGTGTATGTATGTGTGTGTGTGTATGAGTGTGTGTATAAGTATGTGTATGAGTATGTGTGCATGAGTGTGTGTATGTATGAGTGTGTGTGTGTATGAGTGTGTGTGTATGTGTGTGTGTATGTGTGTATGAGTGTGTGTATGAGTGTGTGTGTGTGTGTGTATGAGTGTGTGTGTGTGTGTGTGTATGAGTGTGTGTGTGTATGAGTGTGTGTGTGTATGAGTGTGTGTATATGTGTGTGTATATGAGTGTGTGTATGAATGTGTGTGATAGTGTGTGTATGTGTGTGTATGAGTGTGTGTGTATGAGTGTGTGTGTGTGTGTGTGTGTGTGTGTGTGTGTGTGTGTATGTTTCCATTGATCTTAGGTGGCACTATAGGAGGAACATGTTGGGGAGGATGGGCTTCTCACCTGTCCGCGCCTCAGTTTCTTCACCTACAAAAGTGGCAAGCCAGAGAGAGATCCAGCTCACAGGGACGTGAGGACTAAATAGATGAGATTGCTACCTGGTCTGAGCATGGCCTGGTCTTGGCAGATCATTCAGTTAATTCTTCCCACTTTGGGGATGAGGAACTAAGGCTTGCTGGGGTCCAAGGTTAAAAAGCAAGTCCATAGTTGGTTAAAAAAATGGGATTTGGGGCACCCTGGGAGGGCAGAAGCCAGCCACAAGACTGCCTGGTGAGTGGCACTATGATGGACGGGCATGTGGTGGAGAAATGGGAGGGGAGAAGCGGGAGGGGGGTTCGTGCACTGTGGAGAGAAGGGGAACTGGAGACACAAAGTTAGTGAGGAACAGGCTGATGTGAGTAGCCTGTGCTGCCACCTGGGGCCATGTGATATCTGAGCCTGTGCTACTGCTGGGGCCATGTCTGGGTCCATGACCTGCAGTGTCTGGGGTTTGTGTTGATGTCTGTGGCCCGAGTTGCCATGGAGGGTTGCCTGTGGTATGAGCAAGTCACTTGGGGCCATAGAGACATCTGGCCTGAGCTGCAGCTGAGGGCCATGTCTGGGTCATGACCCTACCACAGATGGGGTCTGTGTTGATATCCATGGTCCTTGTTACCACTGAAAGCCATAAGGATGCCCATGGTCTGTGCCCCTACCTGGGACCATGTTGACCCCTACCAAGGGATGGGGCCATACTAATCTGAGTGGCCTGCACTGCCACTCTGGGCCATGGTGACATCTGGGCCTGAGCTGCAGCTGAGGGCCATGTCTGGGTCCATGGTTCTACTGCAGCCAGAGACTGTGTTGATGTCTGTGGGTCTTGTTACCACCTGAGGCCATAGAAAAGCTGGCCCTAGTGGCCAGAGCACTGGAGAACTGGTCCTGCCCCTCAGCAGCCGAGCTGCACCCCCCCCCCAGAACTGTCCCCAGTGGTGTGGGTGTAGGAGAGCTGGCCATGACCCTTTATGACGCTTGGAGAACTGGCATTCCCCCCTCACCAGCTGCAAGAGAAGAGCTGGCCCTGACCCTCGCCTGAGGTGGATGGCCTGGTGGAGGCCCAGACTGACCAGCTCAGCTACCACCCAGGCCCACATCCAGGGCTTTGAGTTGGTCCACCCCAACATCTACCCCATCTATGACCTGCTAGAAGGTTATGGTCCTGCAGAACCATAGCTGCAGGATCCCCATGATTCAGGTCAACAACAGGATATCTGAGAGAAGTTTCTGTGACGTTCCATTACTGATGGTGTACCAGAAGCCAGAGGCCTTGAACCAGACCATCAACCCATTGCAATGAATATTTGCAAGTAAAGCTGTGTGGACAAAAGTGTGTTCTGGGTGACACACCGCGGCCCCCAAGGCCACTACAACAAATGAATATGTGATGGAGAGGCAGGGAAGATGAGGGAAGGAAATGTTTTGTTTTGTGTTGTTTTTAATTTCTTTTGTTTGGAGGAAGGAGGAGGCCACACATGGAAGAACTGGGAGATGAATGGGATTGCGGTGCATGATGTGAAATTCCCAGAGAATCAATAAAAAAAAAAGTTTGGGAGAAAATGAGATTCATGTCCAGGGCACCCTGTCCTGAGCTGGTAGGCTGCTCTGTGCATGTTATAGATTCAGAAGGAATGTCCCAGACTCTCTGAGGAACACCTGCCTCCTTCTCCTCACCCATAAACTGAGGGGACAAATAAACAGTGGTGGTTACGATTCTGGAATCATGCTTACATGAGTTGGTTCTTATAGCAGCTGATGACTGGTCATTACCTCATACTGCTCTTATCCAGTGCTTCTGTTGCTTTCCTTAGGTGTCAGGGCTGTCACAGGGCTGTCACGGGAACTCTGGGTGGGTCGTCTTACTTAATTCCTTTAGTGTTCCTATAGGAAGTAACTACTACTTTTTCATCCTCATTGGACAGATCTGGAAACGGAGGCACAAATGGAGTTCATTTTCCCCCAAAGTCACATCATTAATTTGTGATGGGATTTGAACATGTATCTGACTCCAGAATCCACGCTCCTAATCATTGCGCCAGGTCAGTTGTTCTTGAGACGGGGGTTCTCCATGTTGCCCAGACTGATGGCAAATTTTTGATCCTCCTGCATGCTGGGATTACAGGCATGTCCCACCACGTCTGGCTGATGTCAGAACCCCAGTCTCTTTGTCCTTGATTGCCCTTCGCTTCCCGCTTGCCCCTTATCCCTCTCTAACCTACCGTCTGCTTTCCTCACTGGTGATGTTTGTCTTTTAGCACATGTCTCTGGTCCTTAGTGGATGCACATACCATACGGAGCTCATTCCGTGCCCTGTTCTATCCTAGGCACCCAGAATAATGCCTGCACACAGCAAGCACTCACGTACCAGTAGGTCTACGAATGGTTACAAGAACAGGCAAAGGGTTTGCGGGCTCTGAGTAGATTGGTTTCTTCAAGCCTCCACTTGGTAAGCAGCTGGCCGGAAAATCCAAGGGCAGCTTTGACTTCCTGCTCTCTAATCGTCCGTTTCTCTTCAGAAGCGGTCAGTGTGGCTGTTGTGCTTTTTGTGTTGGTGTGTACACTCAACCTCCCACATCCTCAGGGTCTTTATCTTCAGAGGCAACCTACCGTAGACTGAACATGCTTGTACAGTGCCGCATCTCTACTGAACATGCCGCTTTTCTTGTCACTTTTCCATAACGTATACATTATATCCATCATAAACATAGTACTGTCGCTATATTAGGTATTCTACGTAATCAAGGAGATGGTTGATGTATACAATGATGTATGTAGATTCTGCATAAATACTACACTACTGTATAGAAGGAATTTGGACATCTGTAGAGTTTGTCAACCTGGGTTATATTTAATTCCCCACATATACCAAGGGATAGCAACACACACACACACACACACACACACACACACACACACACACACACACACACACACACACATCTGCTGAAGGTTTCCTAAGCAGGTTAGAGTAGAATCCTTGGATGTTGTCATGGACTTAAAAGAAAATGCCACATATATAAACCAACATGAAATCTGCACTGAATCAGTGTAAATGAAAGTGAGTCCAACAAAATTCTCAAAATCCCATTTTTGTGTGTTTTCTTTGCCAAAATTACTTGTGTATAGTTGTCTCTGCTGTGTTGGTTACCCCAAGCTGGAGCTCTGATTCCTGCGTGGTGGTCAGGATGTGTGCAAGAAATGCTCTGTTGAAGTCTCTGTTGAAGAGCTACTGTGCCTGAGACTGAGCAAAAGTGGGAAGAGGCGGTCCCTGTCCCCAGAAACTCAGCACAGTGGAGGACCAAACATCAGCATTCTGTGCCTGTCCACTGGGGCAGGAAGTATGCCCTGTCTTAAAGACATTACCTGGGTCAGGGCCCAGGCAAATTCCAAGAGCTGAGAAGGCTTAATGGTTCTGGTCTGGGCTCCTGACTTCCTGACTTAACCTTGACCCCTTCCAAGCTGCCTGGGATTCACCGGCTTCCCAGCATGCTCACAGCACAGTACTTCTCTCCTCCAGCCTTGTGCAGAGGCTGCATTACACATGCTGCGTTAAGAGAGACGAGGCTGGGGTGTGGCTCAGTGGCAGCGCAATGTGAAAACTAATAATTAATTAGTTAGGAAAGAGAATTTACGGGATCTTGTATCAAATCCACCCCAGTCCATAAGCAACCTTAGCTCATTTCCACACAGCTGACCTGCAGAGCTAGCAATGCTCTTTTGCTGACCCTGTCTCCCCAAACCCCCCCCCCCACTTTTCCCTCCTGGAATCATGGAGGCTTAACTCCATCCTGAAGGCTCAGCATTCCATCCCAGCCCTACCCCCTAGGGAAGAGCCAGTTAGAAGAGCAGAATTCCCCTTGAGACTCAGAGGCTCAAAGACTCCTGGGACTTGCGGCACAGAGCTCCAGCTCTGCCGTCTCTGTGGCTGGAAGGCTTCTGGCAGTCGAAGGGAAGGGTTTTATATTTTGTCTTCTGCTTTTCTTTAATAGCAAATGGATGGAAAATGCAGAAAATCTTGTGCTCAGCAAAACCTCCCTGCATAGGAAATAGCTGGAAACCACTCCGGGATGAGCAGAGGCCAGCAGAGGTGATTCCTGGAGCTGGTGGCCTGGTTACATAACGCCGTGGCCTGGTCTGGGAGAGTGAGTTGTCATCTGAGGATGCAGCAAGCTTCTTTCACTGTGCTGAGCAGGACAGGCCTGGGAGGAACAGGCTGGCTCTTATTTGTCTATTTATTATAAACTATTCTCTGTGCCTTCTCTCCCTGCCCAGAAATCCATTTCTTTTTTTCTGGGAAGATCAATCATTCGCATGATGGATGGGGGCAGGAGCTGAACCTGTCCAGCTTTTATGTCACCTTGGAGAATGGGTGTGGCTGAAAGGGTTTGGCTTGGAGCAAATGTTCCATGATTCCAGAGACTCTCTCCTACCCTAGAGACTGCAGACTGTGATGAGCGGGAGGTTTTTTGGCAGTCATCAGGGACCCTCTTAGCTGGCTGGGACTAATTCTGGCCTCTCCTCCACCTAGCAACAACAACACACAGACACATGGTATCAAGCAAGCAAGCTTGTCTCACTTGGGTTTCCCTCTGCCTTTCATTCACCCACTCATCCATCATTCATCCCTCTGCCCATTCATCCATTCATTTGTTCATTTATTCCATGAATGTTCACTAGGTCTTGGTGACTCATGAGTGATGGATAGCATCTTATCCCTGCCTTTTATCTCATAGCCTGATAGATCTGTCATAACTGTGCTGATTGCTAAGACCAAGGTAGCGGCTGCCAGGGAGTGTGAAGACAAGAAAGTCTCCCAGTATCCATGCCTTTGTTCTGCCTCAGCTGAGGAAATGACTCCAGCCCCAAGACAGGGTCATTAGACCAGAAGTCTGAACCACACTCGGGATCCTTAAATGTCCTCAAGCTGGTGGTTCTCACCTTGACCAAGCTCCACAGTGATGAGACCAGGAAAGCGGGGCTCAGGCCTCATTACAGTATTCTGGTAGCAACCACATCATCTGTTTCAGGCTCCCCTTGGCAAGCAAGGAAACTGAGAGAGACATTGCTTGAGTCATCTGCCCAGTGTTCTCCAGCCAGGAAGAGGCCAACCTGGGACAGCGCCCAGATCTCCTGACTCTGCTATTGGCCAGCTCTGGTCCAGAGGCTCATGGCTATAATTGCTGACATCCTCACTTCCTAGAACTTTCCCTGGGAGGTCTTACACAGACTGCCTGGCCACAGCTAGTACTCCTGGGCTACCAGAGTGAGCTCATTCTGAGTGGCGTGGCAGGAAAGCCAGAAGCCTGGCCTCATACTCTTGTCTGAAGTTACAGATGAAAATAGCTTGCCTGTGGTCTATTGATATCCAATACTCTATCATCAGATTTAGGAAAGCCAATTAAGTCTCTGGTTTTCTCCCAAGAGCTGGGAATTGCTTGGAGGCCGGAGACCAACGGCCACTAGGAACAAGGCCCTGGATCTCATTTCACAGCTTCAACCCCATAGTAGTCATGAAACTACAGTCTGCCTCGATGGTCTGCGGGCAGCATTAGGTGATTCTCTGGAGTCCGGTGGGAACATTTTCCCAGAGAATGCATGGGAAATGGCTGGGATGGGAGGACCCTGGGAAACTTTCCGTGGGCAGATGGGCAGAGACCAGAGCACCAGGAGGATATTAATTAGAAAGAGCTGTGGTTGCTCCAAAGGAGACCTGTGGGGCATTGGTCACTGTTCAGACTAGGAAAATGAGCCCACAGGGGAGTGCCAAATCTTCTCCTGCCACACGAGGAAGACCAAAGCATGGAGGTTCTCCTTCCGGCCTCCTTATTGACCAAGCCAACCGAAGGATGTTCAATTCCCAAGCCCCACCCTGGATTCAGCCCCTCCAAAGAGCCTGGTCTCTGTGGGCCTCAGTAGACCTAAGGTGTCAGGTCACAGCCTTTCAACCTCACCGTCCTTCCTCTGCTTGGGTTATTAGGTGTCACTCTGGGAGGTGTCAATTGTGATGACATAGACAAAATAAGCCAGATAGTAGTTTTCCACCTTGAGACTCCATGTTTGCAATCACCTGCCATGATTATTAAAGCAAGTTCTAAGATGATGCTTTCTGAAGAAGTCCCTGGGTGGTGCTGATGTTGCAGGCCGGGCACCATACTCCAAGAACCACTGTGCTAGGCAGCACTTGGGAGGGACCAGTTTCCACTAACACAGGTCTCCCTAAGAACACATGTCCAACTGGAGCCTGAACAGGTAGGCCGTAGGCATGCAAATGTCTTGGGGCTCCTGTAAGTGTTACAGCTCTGAGGGGAAACATTTCCCCAATGGATCTCTTGCACTCTCAGGGGAAAGGTATCCTGCCAGTCAAAAGCCAGGGAATACCACAAAGTCACACCATACAACAAACCTCACGCAAAGAATTTATTGAGAAAGACACAAGAGAGTGGCTGCATCTGCTCTGGTGGGCAAGAAGCAGCAGAGGACCATGCAGGAGACAGGCTCCTAAAGGGATTCTTGGGGGCGGAGTCTTCCAGGGTGGGGATTGGTGGGATTTCAGGTCCTGAGCTTGGGGCAAGCCCAGGGATTGGTAGGTTTTTGAGCTCAGGGATTGGTGGGTGTTAGTGGGTTTTCAAACCTAGAAGTGAGCTCAGACCTTTTACCCTACAGCTCCTACATTCTTCAACAGTAGAATCTTAGGGGTAAGGGGTGATGTCTATGGCCCCTTCCCTAATGATGCTTGTATGTATATGAAAATAATTCCCAGAGGATTACATTGGAAACAACTATATTGACATCCAGTCTAGTCTATGGACCCCTACCCCTCCAGCTAAGAACCCGTGGGAAAGGACATTTGAGGAAAAGGGAACGAACAGGAAGTGCAAAACTCCATGGGTTAGGAATGAACTTGGCAGGCTGGAAGGAGGTATGTCAAAAGGAGAGTGGAAGCAGAGAACTAGTTCATGGCGCTTTCAGCCATGTGGCCACCTTCCCCTGTGTCCCCAGTAAGCTCTACAAAGCAGGGCAGTTGTGGGGGCAGACTTGTATTATAAAGATGGCAATGTAGAATGAAATCAAGGGGGTTGAGACAGGCAAGAAACCTATGGGCCTGTTGTGAATTTCCAGGTAACAGAGAGGATGAGTTTCAGTGAGCAGGGAGTGAGTAGAATATGTGATTTGGGGGGATGGGCTTGGAGGTATAAGGAGTGTCAGAGAGAGGGCAAAGCCAGAGGGTTTTGGGTCCTTGGACCAATGGCTTTCTCTCTCTGGTCCTTAGGCTCCAGTGGACTAAGCCCTGGTTGTCCCAGAGTCTGTCTGTGGGGCTCAGTCAGACCTTAACTAGAGCTTCTGTTTGCCAACAAGGGTGATGCTCATGTTTCAGGCACTGGAGCGGCAGTACAGGATGCAGGATATGCGGCACTAGCCAGATGGCCAGGCTCCTCCATTCCTCTGCCAGTGGCAACTCTGCAGGCCAGAAGTGCCACCCAGGAAAATGAGGCTCTAGGTGGATGTGGCTGATGCTGGTCTACTGCCCTGGGAAGAGTGGCTGGGGGGTGGGGGTGGACAGGACAGACAGCTACAGAAGCAGCAGCCTACCCCTCAGCCTCACCCTTGTTGAAGGGGCCCCACTCTGATGACTGGGCTTCCCTCATCTGTTAGCTATCTAGAAGCACTTCCCTCTCCCCATCCCCACGGCCCTGGTTCCCCACTGACTGTTCTGAAATTGCAGATTTACAAGTGGACAGCTGAGACTCGGCTACTCTATCACGTAGTCAGTCAACAACCTTTACTGAAAAACAAAAAAGCAAAAACCAAAAACAACAAGCAAACAAAACAAAAAACACTTCTTGCTGGCTCTATATGGGCCCTGGGGACTAAATAAGTCCCTGTCGTGGGAGAGCATCCAAGCTAATGGTCTAGACACATAGGGATTGATAGGCATGAAATGAGCACCTACTGATTGTCAGGTCTTTGAAACAGTTCTCTCTGATCCTTATCCTAAAAGCCACATGACAGGTCATACCATACCCACTTTACAGGTGAAGAAACAGTGGTTATGCATTGGAGATTACAATTGTGGGAGAAACTGACTTTTACAAAACGTAAATAAAATTCAGGAGACACAAAAATCTTAGAATATCTTCTACAAACCACGTGGACAGCTTAAGTCAAAAGTGTTACTTTGTTATTGATATGAACACTGCACCTTTTCTCTCACGTGTAGACCCTCCATTTGTGTGTGTGTGTGTGTGTGTGTGTGTGTGTGTGTGTGTGTGTGTTAAAAATAGAAAGAGATGAAGCTATTGTGGCATAGTTATATAACTGAATACTAGACAGCAATACAAAGGAAGACCCACAGACAAATCTCACAAATTTGAATAAAAGAACCAAGACACAAAAGAGAATATACTGTATGTTTACATTTCTGTGGGACTTAGAAAAGGACCTGATCCAAGGTAGCAGAGGCCAGAACAGCACTGACCTTGTGAGGGTCCTGAGTGGAGGGCCACAGAGCCTATGGGAGCAGTGACCTGCAGGAGATCTCTGCCTGGATAGTTGTTACACAGGTTTTTGCTGCTGAAAATCAAGCTGAACATTTCAGGCCCACAGACAATAACTGGGCCCCAACTCAGCTCAAATAAAATAGACCAGAGCTCTGGTCAGTATGCAGGAGAAGAGAGGAAACACGGGTGTCTAATGGGCCTGGGCCTCAAACTGGTGACTGACAGAGGGGGGAAGCCCTAAGAACATTTGGGAAGATGTTCTGAGTATTTGAAAAGATGCTTACTCTCATTCATAATGAGATGGTTATGCACCAAAATAAGACACCCCTTCACAGCATCAGGTCGGCAAGCAAAGGGTGCCCTGTGTTAGTCAGGGGGTAGAATAATGGGGGAGATGACAGTTTAGGGGCCACCCAACTGACTGGATTCCGGAGGAGTTGTAACGTTAGCAGACCCTAATCACGTAATGTAAGGTCACATCTTGGGACCCAGAGTTCCACCTTCTGTTGCTTGCACAGCTCAGCCAGGGGAAAGGTACAGCATGTTCACAGTGGCACTATTGATGAGAACATGGAGTTGAAAGCAATTCTGAAGCTCATGGGGGCTGGTGAGCAAAATGTGGTGGAGACATATTACAGAAAACCATTCACCATTCAAAGTAACAAGCTCAGAACTGTAATATATACGTTTGTAGATTTTTTTCAAAAGTCGCATGAAGCAAGCAGGAAATAAATAGACTTGTAGTCTAGTGCCATGTATGCAAGTGAGCTCACACACAGCAGTTCTGTACCATTAGAAGTATAGTCACGTATTCAAGGCAAGCATGAACTACCTAAGTGGGTGAAGAAAGCATTAGGAACAAGGTTTAAAATTAAAACAAAATAGGAGCCAGCCACTCTACTCCAGGAGAAGGATGGTTTGTATTAAGGTGTTCACGTCCGTTCTGTTTTCAACAGTGAAAAGTGATAAATGATCCATAAGTTCCCCCAACAGAGGAATAGATGGAAAATGAAAAAGTGGCAGTGTGCCGTCACCATGCCCCTGGGCAATAGAGAGGAAGCCATTGACACAGGCCACTGTATATCGCTATAGAGGAAGTGCGTTGTGTGAAAGGATCCACATGTGTGATTCTGTTGCACAAACTTCTAGAAAATGAAAACCAGTCCACAAAGACAGAAAGCCGGTGACTAAATGCCTTTTCATGGGACAGGAAAACACTTTAGAAGATGGAAATATTCAGTATTATCACTACAGCGACAGCCTGTCTGGGACATCCACACACCTAAACTCATTAAGTTGATGCTTTATTGATTTTTTTTTTTTTGAGACAAAGTTTCTTATTGTATCTCAAGCCACTCAGGCTGGCTTTGAACTCATTATATTGTCAATACTGGCCTTGAACTTCTGACAGTCAGTCAAGTTCAGGGATTACAGGTGTGTGCCATGACATCTGGTCCAAATTACATACTTTAAGTAATGGAAGCTTGTAGTGGCTTCAATTAAAGCCTCAAAAACTACAAACTAAGAGAAAGCCCATGCAGTTGTTAACAGTAACCACATGCCTTACACTACAGGCTATCATTAACCTTTTCTACACGCCAGGAGATAACTAACACCTGAAATTAATTACTAATACCCACACCAGTAACAAGAGAAAGCAGCTAAACAGAAAGCAAGGCTTCTGTGGAGGAAGAATTACCCAGGCTTCATAGCTGAGACGCTGGGTCCCAGAGTCACACTTAGTGACTTGGGGCTTCTTCTACTTCAAGGTTTTCTCTAAGTCCCTGCGTAAGAAAATTACTTATAGTTGTTGGTGGAGAGACAGGTGGATATCTCAACCTAACCCTTAAGTTCACTCCTGGGAAAGACCAAGAGATCAACGACAAGCCTCCTCTAGATCCTCATCTAATCCAGGAGAGGGATACTTAGGCAGACGGTTGTTGTGAAGTCGGCTTCCTGTTGGAGATGATGCTTGAATTCACACAGGTGTTTGGTACAGAGTGATCTTGAATGGCATCTCCTGATTATTCTAGTTTCCCAGTATATTAGAGGAGAATGGGGCGTATGTCATAGATGGGGGGGGGGGGTCCAAATAGCAAGAGATGAGCCATATGAGGCTGGAGTATACAGGGAATCACAGATGACTTAGTCTGTGACAGGCAGTGGTGGTGTCTTTTAAAGGCTGATAGAGCCCTCTTGAAAACAAGCAGGGTTTAGAATTGGGGGAAAGAGGGGTCCAAGAGCATCGGAAGCTCCCTCAGCTGTGCAGTATCAAGGTTAGCCTTGTTAGGTACCCTGATCCTAAATCCATCCCACAGTGTGTCCCCCTGGCATGTCGGCATACCTGATGCATAATCAGTACCTCAGGTTCCTGACTTACAGCTGAGAGTGACTCGGTAGTAGACCACTTGCCTAGTGGGCTGCAGGTCCTGGGTTCGGTCCTCAATACAGAAAGGAAGGAAGGGAAGGAATGGAAAAGAAAGGATGGAAAGAAAAAGAAGAAAAAAAAAACCCTAATGATCCCTGTCTCACCAATTTCTTTCCTAGGATATTACTAGGCTCTCCCTTATACTGTCCTTACCAGGCCATGCACAAGTGGACAGACAGGTTTGGGCTATGCCAAGTAGACCTTGAGTCTCAGGAAAGGTCTGACAAACCCAGAGCAAGGGCATTCCTGGACCGCCAGGTGTGTAAAGGAGGCCACTTCTGGTGCTGGGCTGTGACAAAGCTCTGTTGTGGGGTCTTGGGGAAATTTTTTATTTACTTTCCAGAGCTGTGTGAGCAGTGCATTATACCACTGCATGGAGCCGGCTCTGTGTGACCGAGAGGAAGCACATCTCCCACCCAGGCAGTCTAAAGTCAAAAGACCCCATTCAGCTAGGTCTGTATGGCCAACAGGCAGCCCAGGCCCCTGCACTGTCCCTGGGAGCAGCCTGCTTTGTTGGTTCTCCTTAGGTGCTGGGCCTGGCACTAAATGTTTGTGTGCTGTGTGTGTGTATGGGGGGTACTTTCACACCTGTTCCCTGAGGGGTCCCTGCTTGCTCTCAGGTAGGGTCTCTGAACTATCTATCCAGTGCAGGGAGTGCATGGGTTTGGACACAGGCAGCCAATTGGCCTGGGTTCAGCATTTTCAAAAGACCTAAAGGCTTATGATGCTACTCTTGGAGAGGTTTCATATCTAGCCACAACTTCAAATTCATGTTCATTGCTGCTTCCAACAGCCTTGGGGCCAGTCAAGGGGTTGAATCTTAGCCAGGTTTTCCTCACAGCAGTCCAAAAGGCTGGGAAGGGGCCTTTCCTAGAAATTCACTGGCTGTCAGGACAATCTGACCCCTGTAGAGAACATGGAGTTCAAATCTGGTTCTCACTGGTGCCAGGTTCCTGGGCCAAGCATGATCTGCCTCTCACTGGACTTGCTTCCACCCCCTTTCCGCCCCTGCTGTTCAGTTCCCCAAACCTTGAGCCTGGGGCCTAGCCTGAGGGACCAGAAAGGCCCAGAGGCCCCACTGCCCTGGAATCTGTAAGAGGGAAGTCTGTCTTCCTGGTGGAGACATTACCCTGAACTCAAGGAACAGGTGCTGGCTTCTGTGGAGCATAGATTTACTCACCCTGGGGTAATCTAGAATCTTCTAGGAAGTCTTCAAGGATATATTCTGGGGTGTTTTTGTTGTTGTTGTTGTTTTCTGTTGCTGTGGTTAAAAAACAACTTGAGTTGAGCCTAGTGGTATACACTTTTAAACAGCTAGGGTTGGGCCCAGTGGCACATATCTTTAATCATAGCACTTGGGAAGCAGAGGCGGGTAGATCTCTATGAGTTCCATCCAGGGCTACACAATGGGGGGGGGGGCGGAGTTAGGCAGTTTAGGGGATTAAGGGTTCACTTTAGCTCACAATTCCAGGCTTCAGTCTGTTATGGTGGGAAAGTCAAATGAGGGGAGTATTTGAAGCAGCTGATCACATCACATCCACAGTCAAGAGCAGAGAGAAATGTACATGCTTTGTGCTCAACTGGCTTCATCTGCTCCTTTTTGTTTGTTTGTTTTTTTCAAGACAGGGTTTCTCTGTGTAGTTTTGGTGCCTGACCTGGATCTTGCTCTGTAGACCAGGCTAGCCTTGAACTCACAGAGATCTACCTGGCTCTGCCTCCTGAGTCCTGGGATTAAAGGCATGCTCCACCACCACCCAGCTAGCTTACATCTACTCTTAACAATGTAGGATCAAACCCAGGGGCCAATGCTGCCCACAATTGGTGGTCTTCCCATCTCAGTACAGTCAAGGCAGTCCCCCACAGACATCCCCATGGTCCAATCTGTTGTAAACAACCCTCATGAAGATTCTTCCCTTGTCATTCCAGGTGTCAAGGTGACAACTCAAACTAGGATGAAAGGAAGGAAGGGAGGAAGGAAGGAAGGAAGGAAGGAAGGAAGGAAGGAAGGAAGGATAAAATTAGGAGGAAGGAATTCCTAAAGATTTTCCAGATGACAAACCTGTGAATGAATCTCAGCTCAGTGCTTCAGCCTGGGGGTAAAAGTGGGACCATGTCTGGAACGGAGGACCCTGACTGGTTCTATTGGAAGGAAAGGAGGATACTCGGGTTTGAAGCGACGGGAGGAGAGTCGCATGGGAACAGCTGGAGCTTGGGAAAGGAACCTTGTCCCCATGAGTATGTGGATTTGGAAATGTCCTTCACAGGGTCTATAAAGGAGTCATTTCTGCAGTGAGGGGCAGGGACGAGGGCAGAGCTTGGGAGTGGACAGTTAGAGATACATACAGCCTCTTCTCTCCTGGGAACCAACACAGGAGGACTTTGTTTTTCTTTCCTTTTCTCTTTACTTCAGTCAACACAAAATAGTTGTAACTGTTGTTGGGGTACAGTGTGATAGTTCCATACATGTAAACAGTGTGCGATGCTCATATCAGGGTGACCAGTGTTTTCATCTCTGTATACATCTGTTAGTTCTGTGTTGAAAAATTAAAAACCTTTCTTGTATTTGTTCCACAAAAAAAAAAAACCACAATAAATTGCTGTGAACTAGAGACACCTTACTATTGTAATATGCTAGAACTTACCCTCTTGTCTAGCTGCTTTGTGACCTGCCATCTGGTGACCCCCCACCCCCCACCCTCCCCAGCTTCCAGTGACAATTACCCTCTTCTTCCAGAAGGTGAGTGCTTTTCTAAATATTTTTTTGGAGACAGGGTCTCATATAGCCCAAGCTGACCACAAACTCACTATGTAGCTGAGGATAACCTTGAATTTCTAATTCTCTTGCCTCTGTATCATGAATTCTAAGATTACATCCCTGTATCACCATAGTGGGGCTGGGGATTGATCCAGGGTCTTATGCACAGAAGCTAGAACTCTACCAACTGAGCCACAAGGACAGCCTAAAATTAGATTTCTTCATGTCCATATCAAGTGAGACCTGGGGGATCTGTCCTTTTGTGTCTGGCTTATGCTTAACATGGTGACAATGCTTTTGTCTGAGGTCTGTGGGAAAGAAAATTGGGTGTGCCCTGAAGGAAATCAAGACAGAAATTAGGGAGACGGGAGGCAAGGGGCAGTCAGAATGGAAGGGCCTCCTGAGTGGCTGGCGATGTTTCTGGAAGACAAAGAAGAGTGGATTTGTATTTCCGTGTATACTTTGTGGCTCTCTGTGGTTGGTTCTACAGAGGTAATATGATTGCCGGGTATGATCACCACACCAGAAATGTTCTAAATAGGATTCTGTCAGGACAGGGTTCCCTGAAATACAGCATATGCCTTGCCACGGACCATCTGGTCATGCACAGTGATTGCAGAATGTCTCAGAAAGAGTTCTCTGCTGTGTTCCACCTGGTGTCTGCTTCTGCCAGCGCTGGGCACCTGAGTTATCACGGCCAGATGCTTCCACCAGAGGCCTTCAGCAAGCTCCTCACCTCCTATTACCTTGCACCGCTGTCCACACTGGACACTCTTGAACTTAGCTGCTATGAAGCATTGTTCTGTAAACATGCTTGTTGAGGGAATGGCTTCATGAATGACTAGGTGGGTGACAGTTTTGTCCCTCTATAAACCAGGCCCAGGAAGTCACACTTGTGAAATTTCCTCCCACCCTTGATCATCTATGATGAGACTATTTTTGCTCCAAAGCTAGTTAGAACCATCTGGGCCAGGTAGGTCTTTGCAGACGATCCAGTTTAACACCCTCGAGATATTAAAGTCACTTCTTGCCACAACTTTCCCTCCTGACAAGTGACAGGATCTTGAGAAATTACTACTAAGCCACCACTGAATGAAAAAGAGATCATTTCCAATTATATTCAGATGCCCTAGAGATACAGAGAAGGTTAAATAGCACGAGGTTCCCACAGTACACAGCATACCATAGCATCTGTCAGCCACGTAAAGATAATCTTCAGTGACAAGGAAGGATGTGTCCCCATGGCCAATGTCTGGTGTGACATCTGCATGTGGATGTTTGCAGCTCTGGGTCCAGGCTTGTCCTGAAATCTGGCAACACATCAATTCAGCTCTCCAAAGGATCGTGTCTGGGGCTCTGTCACAGCGTCATGGAAAGTCTGGAAAGACTGTAGGCAGGTAGCCAGGATGGCAGAGGATCTGGAAACATCATGAATGCTGAAGAGAATTAAGGGTATTGTTTGCCAGAAAAGGACGGTATGGCAGTTTCTGTGACCACTTCCTACACTCACTTGGACTCTGTCCCCCCCACACACACACTCCTGTGTGGGTATCCAGAGGACAGACCTACTGTTGGTAGATGTGACAGAGGCCAATTTCAGATCTGTCTAAGGACTTAAGTTCATTTTTAAAGTGAGTTATAAGAACATGGAATTGACTGCCCGATGGATAAAGGAGTGGACAGACACCTCCAGCTCTGAAGCGACACTGACATCGATTGTGTGGCTGGATAAGGCCACTTCTCCAGCATGGAGGTCCCAGGATTCTTATAACATAGCACAGTGGTGGAAAGAATGCCCAGCTTTGTGGACCTAGAAGCCGCCGTGGGTCTTCGCTGCGGTTCTTCTCATTGCTGGCTGCTCTCCTCTAAACATATTTTTCTCTTCAGTGGTTTTGGCCTCCCAACTGAAATGACTGCAAGCCTCACTTCTCTCTGTCTGTGAGGGGGGAAAGGAGAGAGGGCAAAGGAAAGAGAGAAAGACAGAGAAGAGGGGTCTGAATTTCCTAACAAAAAGCTTAAGAGGTCTAAAGTAGACTATCCAAATAGAGAAACCTCATAATAAATAAATGTACATTAACAGACCCCCCAGCCCAAATTATGAAACAGTAGATGCCAAACTCCACCCATATTGAGTCTGTCTGTCTGTCTATCCAGGAAGCAGAGCTCTACCTACCTACCTACAAGATATCTTTAGAAACAACGGAGTTGCCTGACCTGGGAACTAGCTTACATGGAGTTCAAGACTGGGGATGGGCAGGTGGGAGCCTTCTGAAGCTCAACCTCCTGAAAAAGGATGAAAGGGAGACTCATGGTCTCCATGGCAACCAAGGGCCCCAAACATAACACCCTCTTTCCCACCTGGGGCAAGCCTACCCAAAGAAAGCCACTAGGCTAAGGTGTGAGGTGTTGGAGCCTCCGAAGTGGTGGTTGGTGACGTCAGTGAAGGTGCTGATGGAGTGATTTTTCTTGGAATTATTCAGAGTGCATCCCATAAAATAGAAATTAATCTGTCAGCTGCAATGTCTAAAATAAAAACTGGTTCACAACCACTTTATTTGGGATAACACCACTGCCAACCAGAAATGGCCCTCAGCTCCGCCCCCCTCAACTCCTGCCTTGGCCCTGGGGCAGGGTGGGGGCCTGTCGGGTTTGGTTTGTTTTTTTTTTCACAGTGTCACGAGCCGATGGAGCCAGAAGGCTCCCAGGGACCAGCCATCCTCTCATTTTACAGCTGAAGTTTCGTTTGAACCTGGGCTCCAAGAGGGCTCAGCGTCCAACAGGCAAGCATGAACGTTTTCCAGAAGCGGTTGTCGCCTCTCTGCTGCAGGCTACTTTACCATGAAAATCCGCGTCTTGTTTGAATTAGCTCTCACACTCTGGGTGCTGAGACTGGAAGAGAGATGAGTGAGAGGGAGGAAGTGATGTCACAGGAGGCCTCTAGTAAAAGCCAGCGGACAGAAGGACAGTTGCCACTGGAGGCCACCCTCCTCCCTGGTGTGGAGTGAAGAGGGGAGGCTGTTCTTCTGGAGCAGCTGATTTGGGGTGGGGGGTGGGCAGCAAGTGACCAGGGACCACTCCAGGAGAAGCACCTGTAGATGCAGCTCAGGGGGGTGACAGGAATCTGTCTGCCTTATTGGATACAAACGCAAGGATACTACTGCCTATTGTGTGTAAGGGTTAAAGGTACCCCTGTTTGGACTCACTGTGATCAAGCAACTGGCCAAAGTCACTGGGCAACTTCTCAGAGGATGTAAGCCACTAGAAAAGGGGGAGAAAAGGCTCTCAGCCGAATCCCCACCCTCCACCCCAACACTGCCTCCTCCACCAGCTATGTTTTGCGGGGAATCTGGAGTCCACCACATGGAGCATATGTCTCAGAGGGAGGACTCAAATTCCCTAGGACCCTAGGCTGTCTCAGAGCCCACAGAGACCCTCCCTGCCTAGATTTCTTTCCCATGTTCCTGTGGTGTGTGGCAGGGGGAAGAGGTGGGGCAGAGAGAGACAGGCTGTGCCGACAATTAAAAGTCTGTTCAGAAGCCCAGAGGAAAACGTTAGTACAGACGAAGTAGGAGAAAGAAGAGTTCAGCGATTCCAAGAATACCTAAATAATTGCTGCTGTTCCGGCTCTCGGATTGGTGGTTTATTTGAGTAATGAGTCTGGCATGAATCCTTTATGCCATACTTTGGTCCCGGAGGCTAGACCGGCTCTGTAGTGTCTGCAAGGGACATCCCAAGGGTGTGTGGTATTCTGGGCACTCCACACTGAGGCAAAGGAACAGAAAGTTGGACTTTGGAGCTGGGGTGTTGGTAGAGTACTTGCCTAGCATTTGAGGAGCCCTGGGTTTGATCCCCAGCACTGCACTAACCAAGTATGGTAACCCATGCCTGTAATCACATTACCAGGGAGACTGAAGGATCAAATGTTCAAGGTCTTAGGGCATTGGAGGTCAGCCAATGCTGTTCGAGACCCTGTGTAGAAGAAAAGTTTGGCTCTATGATGGTTGGTGTCAATGGTCAATTCTAACAGGTTCTAGAATCTCCTAGAAGACAAGCCTCTAGACAACCCTTTAGAGATTACCTTGTTTGGGTTAGTGGCAGTGATTAGTGATTAGTGATTGGTGGTGGTGGCCATACAGTCTCTGGGAACAGCACAGGAGTGTAATGTAGATGGCTCCTCACTTAGCAAGGCATTGTGGAGTTTCCAGCTGCTTGGCAAAACCCTGCCTGGATTGTCTTGCAGAATACCCCATGTGCTTTTACTGGTCTGTGTGTTCATGTGTATTGCCATAATAGGGCTACTGGGATTTCCTTGTGGCATGACAGCATGATACTTTTATGGATTTAGATGAAATGGAAAAGAGAAATATAAGACAATGAAAGTTATAAAAATTGGCCTGACTGTGGGACTTCTGAAGAACTAAGATTGTGTGAATAAAACATGGGTGGTTCAGATTTCAATTTCCCCTAAGCAAGTTCCCATGGATAGTGAAACTAACTCCTACAGCCAGTCTGATTATGGCCAGTTCCCTCAAAGTAATTCTGACCTCCCCTGCAGTTGCAATGTTCCCCTCCATGTGTCCGGATGGTTATCTTGAGAGAGTTAACGGAAAAAAAAAATGCATATGGCCAGATAGAATTAATAGGAACATCTTACACGAAAGGTTCTGATTTCATCTACTGTACCAAGTATTAAGGCTCCTAAAGCCGAAGTCAGAGGCCAGTTAGGAGAGCATAAAAGTTATGTTGTTCCAACCATAATATCTAAGTTCTCAAGATATGTATCATATCGCTTGCTAGGAAGGGCTTAGTATGCCTTCAATATACTGATTCTGTAAAAAGCTATAGTAGCTTAATCCTCCATTGCCTTATACAGGTACCTGTATAGACGGACAAAGGATGGTGGGAAAACATGAAAAAGGAATAAAGATCTCCCCTTTTTAGAAAGGCTAGTCAGAGCAGGACCCTGTTTCAGAATGTTTGTTTAACTATGCAAAGATGTGTTGCTATTTTACCTTGCCTGCCTAAGGGACCTGATTGGTCTAATAAAAAGCTGAATGGCCAATAGCAAGGGAAGAGATATAGGCAGAACTTTTGGGCAGGGAAAGTAAGTAGGAGGAGAAATTTAGGCTCAAAGAAGAAGAAAGAAAAGGAGAAGACAAGGAGATGCCAGGGTCCTGACAGACAGACATGGAAGAAGCAGGAAAGGAGGACATACGGAATGGAAGGAAGGTAAAAAGCCCTGAGGCAAAACATAGATGAAGAGAAACAGGTTAAATGAAGTTAAAAGAGCCTACTGGGACAAGCCTAAGCTAAGGCTGAGCATTCATAATTAATAATAAGTCTCCATGTCTTTATTTGGGAGCTGGATGGTGGCCCAAAGAAAACGCCAACTACAGAACCCTATTGCATAAAGAATGCTCATAGATGGCTAAATGATTACTACAGAAAACTAGGCTGCAAGTATTGCATGAGATGAAATAGAATAGATTAATGAGAATGAAAAGCTGCTTGTCTAGATTGAACCTGGCCCTGTCTCTCACCTTATGACCGCAAGAGCTGCGAGTCAGTTCAGGGCTAGAAAATAGACTTGCTGACTTTTCCATATGCTAAAAACTGTTTCTTGCTTAAAGTTGATAAATAATAAAATATGAGAACTAACAGAACCTCTAAGGGAATGTGGCAAGTGAGGTTTCAGAATCAAGACGATGCTATCAGAAAATGTCTTAGAAGCTGTGATCTGGCCTGAGCACAGCATAATAATTTTATTTTTCTGTGTATAAATAAAGAAAGCTTGCCTGTAAGGGCAGCAGCAAAATTTGATTCAACATCTCTGTGTAAGTCTTATTTCTTCTACTGCCAACTCCACATCTCCTCTTCAGGTTTCTGGATTCTGCTGCAGCTGGACTCTGGCAGTCTAGTGATGATGGTGGTGGTGGGTCGCGGGTGGTGGTGGTGGTGGTGGTGAATAGAAACATATATACAATATGTTGTAACAAAAATAACCTTTTTATCAATATACAAAAACCCTTCAGACAAGAGTAGAAACATATATACAGTGCAACAAAAATAACTTTAAATTTGTATAAATATACTATAGTCACCTAAATGATAACAAACATCCATAACCCACCAAATAACCAAAAATCACCCTACCCCTCAAATCTTGGGAATGTGGACATAGTTTTTTCATACTGCTTCCTGCTGTCTGTGGATAAAATATTTAGGGTCCCAGAGAGAGTTTTGAGATAATGACCAAGTCCTGGGAAGACCAGCTGTAATCTTTGCTGATAGATATCACCTGTGAAGATTCAGGAGGTCTTTCCTGATCAAATGTGATCCGTACTAACACTGAAGGAATCCACAGCCTCTCATCTCCTGTGGGAACAAAACTCCAAAACATTTTTTATTTTCATTTGACAAATATATCTTTTGACTTCTTTTTTAAAAATTGAGGCACTCTTAAAATAGCTATGCTGTACTGTTTCAGCAGTCCTTTCAATCCCATGTGTCCTTGCAGCTGCCTTTTGCTCTTCAGCATTCAAAAATTTAAAATCAACACAATGCTATACAGAACCCAGACTCCCTGTGTATTTCCCATCTTACGTGGCCTGTTTGTTTTTACTCTTTCTTTAAAGACTTTACTATTTCTAAACTACTTATTTCTTTCTGTAACTGTCCATACCTTTTTTCTCTCTTTCTTAATCCCATGCACATTGTAAAACACACTGGAACCTATTTAGAGGGTTGGAGTTTTGTTTGTTTGTTTGTTTGTTTTTTGTTTTTTGTTTCCAATCTGGCTCTCTTTTACTGCATATATTCAGCCTTTTTTGACGGCGTGAGCAAAGCTTTAAGTGCTAACCTACACCTAGCTCCTCCCTGAGTGGCTCTCAGCTGCCCACTTCCCTGCTCATGAAAACCAAGAGTGAAACTTGAGGCTGGTCAGAAGTGTGTCTGACCAGGAACTGCATTCAACCTTCCTAGAGTTCCAGAACGCCAATGTTTGCACTGTGGCAGGCATTTTTCCTTAGATTTTTGTTGTTGTTGTTCCTACTTAACATACTGGCTGCTCAAGAGTTTTTCCCTAAAGGAGAAACTCTTAAATGACCTATATCCTCTTTTTTTTTTTTTTTTTTTTTTTTAAGCTTTCTCAGGCACTATGGAAATTTGAGCCCCATGTTGGGCACCAAAATGTTGTTGTTGTTGTTGTTGCTTTTGTTCTTTTACTCTTTTGGGGAGGCCCACCACCCAGCTCCCACATAAATCACACATGGAGGCTTATTCTTCGTTATGAATGCCCAGCCTTAGCTTGACTTGGTTCTTGCCAGCTTTCCTTAACTTATCTCATCTGCCTTTTGCCTCTGGGCTTTTCCAGTTCTCTTACTTCTGTAAATCTTACTCTTACTCTGCGGCTTGCTGTGTAGCTGAGTGGCTGGGTGGATGGCCCCTGGAGTCCCCCTCCTTCTCTGGCTACTTCTTTCCTCGATCCTTTCTTCCTCCCAGATTTCTCTTTCTATATATTCTCTCTGCCTGCCGGCCCCACCTATCCTTTCTCCTGCCTTGCTATTGTTCAGTTCTTTATTAGACCATCAGGTGTTTTGGACAGACACAGTAACCCAGCTTCACAGAGTTAAACAAATGCAACAGAAACAAAAGTAACACACCTTAAAATAATATTATACAACATCTCCCACTACAAATACTTCATGTATTGTAGACTGAAAATGCCTCCTCTCTATTGGACACTCCTTCCCTCCCCCCCTTTCACTCTCCCTCCCTTTCCCTCTCTCTCCCTTTCTCTTTCTCCCCCCCCCTCTGAGACACAGTCACTACTCCCCATTCCCTGCCTCTTATGATTGTTGGGGTAACTGGCCCCAGTAATTCCTGGTTCAGCAGCATCTGCCTTCCCCAAAGGCTCCCAAGATGCTTTCTATTGAATTGTATAATGGTGTGTTCAATCTGCCTATATGAAATCAAGAAAACCGTGAGGATAAATGTGGGACATCATTTCTCTGGCTCTAGGCTGTGGCCCACTGGTACCCTTTTGCCCATTGGGGACTTCTGCACTAGGGGACAGTATGAGGCTGGGCTCTGACTGAAAACCTGAGACGCTTCACGTCTACACCTAAGATGCATATTTTGCAGATGCTTGTCTCCAGCATGTGGCTTGCCTGCTCATTTTCTCTACCTTTTAGTGGGCAGATGCCTTTAATTAATTTTTTTTACAGTGTTGGAATGAAACCCAGGCTTCCCATTGATTAGGCAAGTGCTTGGCCACTGAGCTACAATTTCAGCCAGAAGCTTTTAATTTTAATAAATCTAATTTAGCATTTTTTTCTCCCATAGTTATTGCTTTCTGTGTTCTCAGCCTGCACCTAAATCATGGCTGTATTCTCCTGTATTTCTTGTGAAAACTTTCAAACATTTAAAAAGTTTTCTTAATATATTTGGTGGGTTTTGTTACATTTCTCTATATTTATTTTGGGGCATTCTGATGGTCATATATGTGCTACAGTGTGCCCAAGGAGGTCAAAGGCCAACTTGGAGGAGTCACTCTCTCACAGTGGGTCCCAGGGCTCACACTCAGGTCATTAGGTATATTTGGAAGTTACCTCCCATGAGCCATGTGGCAAAATATAGATTAATAGAAATGGGCTAAATATAAGACTAAGAGCTACACAATGATAGGCCTGAGCTAATGGCCAAACAGTTTAAATAATATAAGTGTCTGTGTGTTTATTTTATATGTGGGTTGTGGGACTGTGGGGGGCTTGGTGGCACCTGGAGAGAAGATCTCCAACAACAAGGTATGACAGAAGTCATCCTTACCCACTGATCCACCTCACTGGCCCAGGCCTTATAATTTCAACGTACCCATTTAGGTCCGAACCATCTTGGGCTACTTGTACATGGGATATGGGATAGAAGTCACAGTTTGTTTTTTGTTGTGTGGGATATTTGTTGTCCTAAGTCTTTTATTGAAAAAGATTTCTCTTTACTACTTGGAAACATTGTTGAAAATTAGCTGACCTTGTAAATTAGTCCTATCCAGTGTGATTCAACTGAAACAACAGAATAACAAAAGGCCACAACTACAGTAGCAATTTCCTGTAGCAATTATCTAAATATACTTTCACAGAGGATGAAAAGTACAGTTTGGTAGTTATTTGCTTTATTCACATGTTATTTTTTGATCTATTTTATTTTAAATGTAACTTTTCTGTTCATTGGCTCTAATATTACAAATCTGGATTTGTATTTCATTTTAATTTTCATTTCATGTCTTTAATTTTTCTAGAATGTTTTTTTAAAAGACATGGCTTTGTGATATAACCAGACTGGCCACAAGCTTGTCACCTGGGGAGCCTCCCTGGCTCTTATCCAGACTTTGGAAACCCTAAATCCTTACCTACCTGCTTCTGCTTCCCAAGGCTAGGAATACAGGTATATGTCACCATGCCTGGCTCCATTTTTATTTCACTTATAAAATTTTTATTTTCTATTTTACTATTTTATGTGTATGGGAATTTTGCTTGCATGTATGTCTATGCATCATGTGTGTGCCTAGTGCCAAGGCAGGTCAGAAGAGGGCATTGGATCCCCTGGAACTGGAGTTCCAGATGCCTATGAGCCACCACATGAGTGTTGGGACCTCTGGAAGAGCAGCCAGTGCCCTTAAGTGCTGAGCCACCTTTCGCTCTCAGCCCATCATTCTGTTTCACTTTTACAAAGGTCTAGCTTTATAAGAGCTTGGGTAAAGGAGGGATTTGTAACAGTTTGAGAATCTCTGCTCTATACCATTCAAGTCCCATAGGATAATAACACACATTGCAATATAATGAGGTTGTACAGTCAAATATTAACACTTTGGGGAAACCTTTGCTTTAAAAAGTAATCCAGGCAGAAAGAGTGTAAGAGCCAGAAGGGACGGAGGACACCAAGCAAACCAGGCGCTCTAAATCAGCATGATCAAAGCTCACATGAACTCCCAGAGACTGAGGCAGCACGCACAGGGCCTGCACAGGTCTGCACCAGGTCCTTTGCTTTTATATATTATGGCTTCCAGTTTAGTGTTTGTATGTGACTCCTGAGTGTGTGAACAAGTGTGTCTCTGATTCTTGTGCCTTTCCTTGGGCTCTTTTCCTTCTGTTTGTTTTGTCCAATTCCAATGTGTTAGTTTTTGCTTTATCTGATTATATTTTTATTATTATCCTTCAAAAGCCTGTTTGTTTTCTTTTTCGTTTTGTTTGGGTTTTGGTTTGTCAAGATAGGGTATCTCTGTGGAGCCCTGGCTGTCCTGGAACTCACTTTGTAGACCAGGCTGGCCTCCAACTCAGAGATCCACCTGCCTCTGCCTCCTGAGTGCTGGGATTAAGGTTGTGTGCCACCACTGACCAGCATCTATTTGTTTTCTAATGAGAGACGGAAACGGGGTGGATCCTGGGAGGGGAGGAGGGGAGGAACTGGGGGGAGTAGCAAGAGGGGAAACCATAATCAGGATATATTACGTGAGGGGGAAAAATCTACTTTCAATAAAGGGGGGAGGGGGTAAGCCAGGCTTATCCTGTGACTCCATGGGATTTTTTTGGTTGTTGATCCTGGGGGATCAAATCATTCACACTAGACAAAGCTCTATCTACCATTAGCTCATGCTCCTTAAAATCTTAAATATATCACATATATCATAAAAACTATTCAGAGGGGTGTTTTCAGAACTGATGAGGTCAGAGAACCCTTTCTTCACGAAGCATCTTGAGGGATGGGTACTCCTCGGAACACTTCTCGGAACTGCTGATGCATACTGTCCTCCATGAGTACCAGTGTTGGATGGGGAGGCTCCAACCGTACCTTCCACATAGCCTGCCTCCTTTCCAGGCAGCTTTCCTTCCTCACAGCTCACAGCCTTCCCACTCCAGCTGTCTGATGTAGCACAGAACAAATGCCACCTCCATCTCCTGTCCTGCTGAAGACATTCTGGGAACATTGTCACTGTCCGCCTCCTCCTCCTCCTCCTCCTCTTCCTCCTCCTCCTCCTCCTCCTCCTTCTCTCTCTCTCTCTCTCTCTCTCTCTCTCTCTCTCTCTCTCTCACCCTCTGGACTGCACATCTGGACCTTAAGGTAGGTGCTTTTGAGGAGCAGAACTGAACATCACTTTATCCCCATGCCTGGTGCGCAGTAAATGGCTGTTTGGTGCTCTGGTGAGTTAAGCTGCCCTTACTTCACGCCTCAGTCTTACCTCCGTCTTGGGATTTCACCAGTGAGCCATACAGCCATGTGTGGTGGTTCATCTCCTTATGACATCCAATCTCACATGTTCATGCTTCCTGAAGTTCTGTTCACTCTCCACATCCAACAACCTTCTTACCCACGCACATCCTGATGGGCACTGATCTCACTGCAAGGCCTTTGTCTGGACTGTTCCTTCCTTAGGCCGAGGTCCTTGCCATTGCTTGTCCCTCCTTCAACTTCCAGATGCAATGTCATCTCTAGGGAGGAGATTTCCAGATCATTCTCCGTTCCGTGGCCCTGACCTGCTTTTCATGTCTTTGTTGTATTTATCGTCCCCTCCTCCAGTGTTACTTTGTAAGTAAAGTACTTACCACCTGGCACTCAACTTCTAAAGTCACTGGATTTCTGGGCTAGAACAGCACCTGAGACAGGACACGGGACATCTGGTTCAATGAATGACTCAATCCAATAATCACAGACAAGAACATCGTTTCACCCAGGACAGCACAGACACTCCCCCATAGATCATCTGAATGTGGCTGCCACTGTTAAGACTCCCAAGGCAGAGGAAGGCTTGAAGTGACTGACCATCTAACATAGGCTGATTCACGAAGGGCGCCCTCCAGCCGCCTGGCCAGCTCCGTGCAGCAGGACCATGAAAAGGGTCCTTGTCACTTATGACTGTGTGGTCATTCATTGGAGTTGGCTCTCCTGCCACAGAATTTCATGTTTAAAAAAATCCAAACCGTGTTGAAATGTACACCAGGGCACAGGTGGTGGGATGGGATGGAGGAAGGAGAGAGGAATGAAGACATCTATTTGGAAAGTTCCTTAGGGAGATGGCGGATGACAGGAGCCAAGGTCACTGCTCAGAACTTGGGCTCAGGTACCCTTCTCTGTGACTTTCTCCCCAGAGTGGTCATTGTTGAGTTCTCAGAGCATAGGGGAGGTGGGTGCATGGGCAGACAGGAAGCAGCAAACAGGAGCTCAGGGGGGTGGTTGAGGAGTCCAGAGAGTTGGGGAAAACTATTTCTGTTCTATGGTGTTCCAAATGTCTGGAGTTCTTGAACTCCCTTATAACTAAGACTTGGTAAGTGTTTGATTCCTAAACATTCTATGGATCTTCACCATTCCCTGTCCCCAAGCTGCCATTCCTTAAAGGCTCATTGACATCCTCCTAGACTATGAAACTAGCCCCCAACCCGATGGCCTGACTTCTCTGATAGTGTCCATTGCATTTTTCTTCCAGTATCCCAGAGTCACTCAATGGAGGAACTGTCCCTTAAACAGCTTCAGTGAAGCGTAGTCATTATTGCTGAAATGTGCCTTCCTGCCTGGCATCTAGGCTCTCTAAGTGGGGTCCTATCTGCTGCCCCTGCAGTGCCTCCCTCCCTGCCCACCTGACCCAGTGTGCTATGGGGAGTCTATGGAGCATGTGAGATGCTGCCCAGGCCACTCTGCTTCCTAGCAGGGACAGACTCAGAAGCCCTGTGGGATGGGACTGTGCAGTCCCGGAAGGTTTCTTAGAGGGGGTGATAGCACAGTCAAGTCTTAGAGGAGAAGTTAGGGTTAGTGAGGCAAAAAGTGAGGTGGCGTTCATGATTTGCATAAGGAGTGAGGGGTCACGAGTGGGGGAGGATGCTGGTGCATGGGACATGGGAAGGTAGAGCTGAGCTGGGCATCTTGCAGCCCAAGATCTGTATGCTTACCTGGGCTAGGAAGTGAAGCTTAGCAGGGTCCAAGCTAATGCCACAAAGACACCGAGATGAAGCCAGGACACTTGGGTGTGCAGCCTCAGAGCAAGACCAGAGAACAAATCATAGCTAGCGACAATAAGAAATGACAGGGTTTCCGGTCTGTCTCCGTCCATGGGATAAACCAAATCCAAAAAGTGTCCTACACTTGTAATCTCAGCACTCAGGAGGCTGAGGCAGAAGGATTGCCAGGAGTTGGGGGCCATTCTGGACTAAGTGGTGAGCTCCCATCTAGCCTAGGCTACACAGTCTGGCCCTGTCTCCACACTCTCACACTATAAAGAAACTCACAAGGAGAAAGCAAACCCCAAGTTTGTTCTTCACGTGGGGGTTGACCAAAGTGTTCATGGCCTCTGAAGTCTCAACATCCTTGCTTGAGGAATTAACAAAATGAGTTGCCCAAATTAGCATCATGCCCTGTAGGGCCCAGAGAGGAGCTAATGTAATTTTATTCTGAACAGATGCTCTCAATACCCGGGCGACAAGGAATTTCCACAAGACAAAGGGGTCCTGCCAACCAGAGCTAGTTTTAAAGCAGACAAACCCACGAGAAAATAATCTACCACGGGGAGGTAGGGGGAGGGGTGTCGGGGTGGGGGGAGAGATGGGGCCTCGAGAACTCGAGGATGCCAGTGAGTGAGCAAAGCACCATTCTGCAAGAGCGACAAGCAAATACCCAGAGCACTGCTGAGCACACTAGACCAGGCACCATGAAGGAGAGGAGAGGGAGACCGGAAGGGGTATTCAGCTGCAGGGGTTGAATGATGTGCCCTGAACTCATGGCCACTGCGAGCCTCGGGGTGTGACCCTATTGGGGGACTAAGGTCTTTTCAGACAGAAGAAAGGAAGCTGGAGATGAAAGCGGAGATTGTGATGCTGTGGCTATGAGCAAATAAACTCCAGAAGCTCCAAAAGAAAGGCTTGGAGCTTCCAGAGAAAGCACAGCCTGCCCATACCTTGATTTCAGACTGTATGTATTGTGGTCTTGTGTGTGTGTGTGTGTGTGTGTGTGTGTGTGTGTGTGTGTGTGTGTATACACATGTATGCTTATGTGCAAGTGTGTGTGTGGGTATGCATTCACACATGTCAGCATGTGTGTGGGGGTATGGAGGTCAACCTCAGGTGTTGTTCATCAGGAGCCAGCCCCGTGTTTTCTGAGGCTGGACTTCTCCCTGGTAGGCTAGGCTGGTTGGTCAGTGAGCCCCAAGTGTTTACCTGCCTCTGCCTCGCCAGTGCAGGGATTGCAAACATGCATCACCACACTCAGCTTTTTCACACAGGTTCCGGGGATTGAACTCAGGTCTTCACACTTGCGCAGCAAGCAGCTTACTGAATGATCTTCCAGCCCCTCATACTTTCTCGAGAGCATCTCATTTCCATAGTATATGATCCTCCTGCCTCAGCCTCCCCAGTGCTGGGAGAAGGCACATTCCGCTACACCCAGAAGTTTCTGAGGTTTCACTGACTCTGTGGTAATTTGTTGCCATCCTGGGAAACTGAGGAAAATTTCCAGAGGTAAAAATGTATATTTTCTATATTTTTAAATAGTTTATAGGTCAAGTGTTACTCGATGAATTCTTTATATTTTTTTCTTTTCAATTTTCAGAGCCTTGGGGGGTTTGTAGTTATAGATAAGAGGCAAGCTATCCTGGGTCCCTGTAGATAATGGCACGACATAAAGAAGTCAATGTTCGCTCATCATCTGAGGACAGACCACACCCAGCAGAGATGTGGAGTAAGACAAGCCCATGACAAACTCGGGGTGCTGGGTGGGGTGAGTAACTGGATCGGGTGTGCCATCACAGGGTTCTGGGTCACAGATCCCAAACCACAGAGTCCAGGTTACTCTAGAGCCACCTGGAGCTCAGAAGCTACCAAGTAGGTGTTTGGGCCTAGACACACCTGTCTTCACCCACCCTGACCAAGTAGGTGTTTAGGCCTAGACACACCTGTCTTCACCCACCCTGACCAAGTAGGTGTTTGGGCCTAGACACACCCGTCTTCACCCACACTGACGTCTCTGCCAGGCCCTGGCCACTAGTGCCCATTCCTCCCCACTCGAGGGCCATAGCCTATCCTTGGGGACAAAGTAGTTGGACCTTTCCCAGAATGCTCCTGGCTCCCGAGGGAGTGTTGTCAACACCCGGAACCCTCTTTAAGGGCATGCATATATGCTCCTGGGTGATGTGAGGCTGGAGTCCTTTATGGTCACCAACGGCTGGGAGGTTATAGACCATGTCTCTGTCTGATCCCCAGCACAAAGCCTTTGGCAGCTGGGCTAGAGCGGCAGACAAGCAGAGAGGCAAGGAAAGGGCCACAGTGCAGCCACTTGTGTCTCCTTGCAGTGAAGACCCACACATTCATTCCTCAAAGGCCCCTGGGGAGTCACCAGGCTCACTTCAGGAGGCTCCCAGGTAATGGTCCCGTCCCAGACACATCTCATGGCGTCAGTATGCATTTACTCCACAAAGACCCTATGTCTTTATATTTTCCTAAACCACGCTGAAGCAACCCTGGGTGCCTGCTTCCCTGACTTTGAAGGCTGGTGAGAAATTCCACCTCAGACCTTCCCCTCTGCTTCAGCACAAGAACGCTGAGAAATAGGCTCAGCTTGGGGGCCTCTGAGATGCTCATTGTCCAAGCCTCTAACATGATTCATGACGGCAGCTGCTCCACACCCTCCCTGCACAGTGGCAATTAAGGGTCATTTGTCATAACTCTAAAGTCAAAATACAGTTCTTTCACTAAATCTCCACTCATTCCAACCCCCTTGTCATAGAGGAAGTGAAGTTAGAGCCCAAGAAGGAGGCTCTCTTGTCTAGAGCCACAGTGTGTGTTCATCCAACCATGCACCAAAGGTTTCCCGCTTCCTGGACCAGCGGTATTCCTTCCAGACTTACTGTCACTATGGAAGCAGCATCCTCAGGCCAGAGTTATGGCACACCTACCCCCGTGGGTCAAACCTACAATGTTATCCCAAGGAGGTCACATCCACTGCTGAGTGAGTCAGTTCTCTATTTACGGCATGGGGGGTAGGTGGTGTCAGAGCTCCCTGTGTGCCAGTCTGGGGGGCCTCACCTTTTAGATACACCTTGGGCTCCCTCCCTTTCTGCCTGCCTCCTCTACCTGTTTATCTCCCTAACTGCTGGAGTTAAACCCCTCCTGGTTAAACAGACTGCCCCTCTGTCCCAACTTTGGCTCATTGTAAATACACTTCTCTTCCACAAAATGTATCTCCTGGTCGCTTCCTAGTTACAAAGTCTCTCCAGGACTTCTTTTAAAGATTTTTACAGATTGCTTACAGGTACCTCTAAAGACTGAGGGCTCCTACTCCATGTTCCCACACCTTCTAGACTTTCCATTTCTTTTTTATTTATTTTTATTTTTATTTTATCTTTTGTTTTTGTTTTTGTTTTTGTTTTTGTTTTTTTCAAGATAGGGTTTCTCTGTGTATTCCTGGCTGTCCTGGAACTCACTCTAGACTAGACTGGCCTTGAACTTGCAAAGATCTGCCTGCCACTGCCTCCCAAGTGCTGGGATTAGAGGCATGTGCCACCACTGCCCAGCTGACTTTCCATTTTTTTAAGATCCAGCTCAGCAGCTCGAATTCTCTCCTTCACTATGGGTGACTTATCTCCCAACAAACCCAAAGCCCTTTCTGAAGGGAGAAATAGGAAACAAAAACCCAGAGCAAGTGAGGGGCAGATCTGGGACCTGTGGCTGGGTCCCGGACTAGGTGCAGGGCTTGACTGATGGGCAAGTCCATGGCCTGGTCTATGGCTGGTCTATGGCTAGAGCCAGGGCTGAGCCCCTGACTGAGTCTGCATCTGACTGTAAGGCTGGACGAGGGCTGGGATTAGGGATGGTCCATGACTGAATCCATACCATAGGAGGGTTGTGGCTCTGTTCATGGCTTGGTCCGAGTCTAGGTCTATGGCTGGAACTGGAACTGAGCCCAGGGCTAGTTCTTTAGCTGGATCCAGAGCCAGATCCAAAGTGGGGTCCACAGCTGGACCCTTTGACAGGCTAGATCTGTGGCTGATGGCCAGATGCCCTGTTCCTGGAGCCACAGTAACCCTACCTCTCCCTCTAGCCTAGGGGCTCAGAGGCTTGGTCTGGGCCTCCTGCCATTAGGAGTGGTGAGCAGGACCAGGTCTACAGCTGCACTCTCCCACAGCTAACCCTGGGACCAGCCAGGCCTGGCCCTCATCTAAGTCCTGGTTCCTGCCTAAGAAATGATCAGACCGGGCTGAATCTGTGGCCTACAAGCTGTGTCTTGCAGGATCTAAGTTTTTTGTGTGCTTTTTCCAAGGCCTGGCGTGGATAGTGGAGTTTACAAGTTGAGTGTTGGCCTCACTTACTGTCTTCTGTGACCAGAACAAACTGATGTAAACCAAGCCTTCACAGAGGAAGACTGAAGCAACCCAGGTGTTCCTCTTTACCGTCTAAGTAACACACGGTATTACAGCCACAAAGGGAATACTATACAGCCGGAAAAATGAAGATGCTAAAGGAATATTATTATCTGATCATTATATTTGAGCGTTTTATTTCTTCCTTAATAAATTCAAAATGTCTAGCGGAAAAAAGCAAACCAAATGGCTTCTTAATGATAACAATATGTTAAACTACAAAACAAAAATACAGGAAAATATGGCATATGCAATTTATTGCATACTAAAATAAAATAGGGGGGAAAAAGTAAACATTTCAGGAGATTCTCAGTTTGCATATCAAAGCCCTGTTGGAGACAGGGGCTCATTATGTAGTCTTGGCTGGCCTAGAACTTGCTATGTAGCCCAGGCTGGCCTCAAACTTACAAGATCTGTCTTCATCTGCCTATGAGTACTGAGATTAAAGATGTGCACTGCCAAGCAAATCTGACCGAGAAGGGCACACCTTGGCTAGTGTGAATCCTGCTGTGTGCTGTGAGGTGGGAACCGGTGGTAAAAAGAAGGGCTGATGAAATCCAGGGGGAAGAGATTTCTTGCTCTACACACACACACACACACACACACACACACACCCTTTAATAGCATTTAAAAATTTGAACCGTGTAAATACTCTACATTTTTTTAGGCTGGTTTTGAACTGGATAGGTAGTTGAGGGTGATCTTGAACTTCTGGATCCTGCCTTCAACCTCCAAAGTGCTGGAACTGTAGACTTGCCTAGCTTATATGGTGTTGGAACTCAAATCCAGGGCCTAGTGGGGCATGCTAGGCAAGCACTCTGCCAACTGAGCTACATCCCCAGCATAATACATCACCTTTTCAAATTAAAGTTTCAGTAAAAAAATAATACACTGAATACAAAAAAAGGGGGGGGGAGGCAGGGGGAAACCAGTAGACTAGACTAGAGGGTTTCTAGACTGTCTTACAGACTTGATGAGTAGCTGGGAAAGGGGATGGGGGTCGGGAAAGAACCACCACAAATGCCTGTCACCAAAGGCAGAAGGAGAAGGGAAAGGTCCCTGGGGTTCAGGAAGCCCACCTGCTGAGACTCCAGGACCTGCCTGGGTCCTTCTGTAATACAGTCCTGGTGCCCCACTCCTGAGAGCTCTGTGTGCCCTCCCATGCCTGGCCACGCTCCTGGGTTCCCGAGGGTGGAGGCTAGTGGCTGCCTTCCTCAGCCAGCAAGCCAGAAGCAGCCCCACCCTCCCGCCAGCAGGATGCAGGCCTGTCTCCAGCCGACGCCAGCTCCAGACTGTGGCCTGAGCCGAGTCCAGGACAGAGCCCAGGGCACAGATGTTCCCATTCTCTGGCTCCCGACGAGCTTCTTGAAAAAATCCTGGAGCCAGCCTTCCTCAATCCACCTTTGAGTGGAGAGAAGAGGGGCCCTTCTCTCCTGCGGCTGCGGGCACCTGGCTGCCCGCCTTCGGGGGCCAGCCGCAGGCTGCAGGTCCATGCGGCCCTTGTCTGCACTGCTGGCTGTTGGCCGAAGTCCCTGCAGAGAGGCTGTGACTGAGAAAGGGCAACACAGGTTCCAGTTGGCCCCGTTTGAAGTCTCTGGCTTTTTCTGGATGCCTTACACTTGGGGAGGTGTCTGGCTGAGGTGACCTGCAAAATCCCCTGAACTGGGGGCCCTGCAGCCAGACCAGGACACACATCCCCTGGTCTCAGAGAGGAGGGGAGAACTCAGTGGCCACTGAGGTGCTCCTGCCTGCCAAGCATTATAGTGCACAGAACTGCCTAAAAAGCAAGACTCTGGGGGTTGGGGGATGGGGCTTGGGCTGGCTTCGTGCCTTCTGTATAAGCACAAGGACCTGAGTTCCAATCCCAGCACCGCCCTCCCCGCCAAAAAAAAAAGGGGGGGGGGATAGGAGGTTTCCTGGGACATGGCTCTAGGCGAAGGCACTTGTCTCCAAGCCTGATGACTTGAGTTCGATCTCCAGTCCCCACATGGTCGAACAGCACTGACTCCATTAGGTTCCCCCGTGCACGCACATGCGCTTATATACACACACAATAAATAAACAATGTAATTTTTAATTAAAACTGAACACTAACGCTAATAATAAAAAGTAAAAGCCAGGCACAGTGGAATGTGCCTGTAAACCCAATGCTGAGAAGCCAGAGGCAGGAGGACCCCTGGGGCTTCCAATGACTCTAGAGAAACTGGTAAACTGAAGTTTCTGTGAAGACCCTGTCTCAAAAAATAGGGTGGAGAGTAGTTAAGGAAGACTCAGTTCTACCTCAAGCCTCCACATGTACACACACACACACACACACACACACACACACACACACACACGTATGTATGTACACATCCATATACTCACATTAATAAATAAAACCCAGGCTCTGTTGAGAGCCGTTGATCTTGGTTATGCAGTGTGACATGAGCTCTGGTCCCCAGTTTCATTGTCTATCAAATGGGGTGATAATGATGACATTCTTGGAGATGTGATGACAAAGAGGTGATAAATGTCTAGTCAGACAGTTGGTGCTGAAAAAGGGGAGGGGAGGTAAATGACCTCTGCCTCTGGGATAGAAGGTGTAAGGTTAACACCAAGTGAGGTATAAGATTCTGAAGCCAACCACCCTGGTTCAGATCCTAGCAAGCTGTGTGATCTTGGTCAAGTTATTTACACTTTCTATGACTGTGCAAATAGGGATGGTGAGCCCATGGTCCGTAGAACTTCGGGAGAAGAAAACAACAGAGTTTAGAGTGCTAGCCCATGGGCCCTCTTCTGTTCCAGGCTGCCTAGATCGCCCCAGTTCTTCTTTTCTGGGTTTATTTCTGACCAGAGCAGGGAAGGGTGGAAAGCTCCATCCAAAACCTCCTCAGGATGAGAAGCTGGGCCTCCCCTCACCCTCTCCAACCAGCATCTGGTTTTCATAAACATCTTCAACTCTATGGCTTAGGCAACAAAGCCCTTCAAACCACCCATTGCGGGATGGGCAGGTTCCCTGGGCCTCCTGCCCACTCGGCATCTAGCCCTGCAGTCCCCGGGCCATCACCACCTCACCGCACCTCTTTGGAGGGACGCTGCTTCCTTTTGTACTGGCTGTGGTGACTGCCCCTCTGGCTCCTGGTTGGCATAGCTGCCAGCTGCATACCATCCTCCAGCCTGCCTGGTGACCACAGTGGTCAAGTGTGTGCTGTGCCAGGAGCCTGTGACCCACCAGTAAAGAACCGTGGCCACCAACAGCATGGCTGCTGTCAGTCTGGGGCTGCTCTCCACAGGAGCCCCTTAAAGAGAATGTTTGGAGGTTGGGGATTTAGCTCAGTGGTAGAGCGCTTGCCTAGCAAGGGCAAGGCCCTGGGTTCGGTCCTCAGCTCTGGCAAAAAAAAAAAAAAAAAAAGAGAGAGAGAGAGAGAGAGAGAGAGAGAATGTTTGGGCTGAGGATGCAGCTCAGTTGGTGGAGCACTTGCCCATCATGCACAAAGCTCTGTGTTTCTTCTTCAGCACTGGGCACAGTGGCACACACCTTTAATCCCAGCACTCGGGGGATAGAGGCAGAAAATCAGAAATTTAAGGTCACCCTTTACTACAAGTGAGTTCAAGGCCAGTCCAAGCTATGAGAGAACTTTATCATATATATACACATACATTACATATATATGTGTGTACATACACACACACACACACACACACACACACACACACACACACACACACACACATACGGGGCTGGAGAGATGTCTTAGAGGTTAAGAGCATTGGGTGCTCTTCCAGAGGTCCTGAGTTCAATTCCCAGCAACCACATGGTAGCTCATAACCATCCTATAATAATGTCTGGTGCCCTCTTCTGGCATGCAGACAGAACACTGTACCGATAATAAATAAATAAATCTTTAAAAGAATTAATTCATTAATTAAAATCTTTTTTTAAATGCAAAAAAAAAAACTAATAAAAAAGAAAAGGGGCATATGATTCTTTCTGATGTGTCAAGTAGAGTGAGAGACTTCTAGAGCATTCTGTGTCTCCACCCTGGCAGAGGCTCCCAGGATCCATGTCTCTTTATCATCCCTCCTCCTTTGTCCCGATTTCCTGGGCTCTGCCTGGTCTCCATCACTGACTCAATTTTAAGTGTCACTCTTTATGTCACCCAAAATGTGCTCAAATAAGAGCCTCCATTGACTATTTTTTAGGCAAGTGAAGGGGCAGCCACTTTGACCTTTTTCTAGAAAACAATTGCTTTTGCACCAGAGCAAGCCCTGGTGTGACAGGTACCTTGCCATGTTCCCACACAGAACAGAATGCAGACACTGACGCTCATTTCCAAGCAAATGTGCATCAAACACTAGAACCTAGACGCTCCAGACCCCAAGTCTTGCCTGTTTGTCTCTGATGTACTCCTCAACCTGGGAAGAGAGTCTGCCATTGAACACAGCAGGAGTTTAATAAATGTTTGTTGGGTAAATCTCTCTCAAGCTTGCAGCCTGAGGTGCAAGCTGCTGCTGATTCATGTACATTCCCTCTATGTCCTGGGGATCTGCTTGGCAATCTTTGGGTCATATACCATTTCCTTGGCTCCTCCTGAGAGCCTAGTGGTCTGGTGTGATGATATAGTGGGTATCTTTAGAAAAATATTTTTGAAACATTTTTATGTATGGGTGTTTGTCTGGATGTGTACCTCTACATACCACATGTGTTCCTTGTGCTCTGAGAGGCCAGAAGAGGAAATCAGTCCCCTGGGACTGGAGTGACAGATGTTTGTGAGCTGTCATGTGGATACTGGGAACCAAAGCCAGGTCCCCTGAAAGAGCAGTCTGTGCTCTTTACTACTGAGACATCCCTCTACTCCCTCATTAAAATGGGTGTGTGTGTGTGTGTGTGTGTGTGTGTGTGTGTGTGTGTGTGTGTGCACATGAATGTATGTGCCTGTGTGTGTTTTAGAGGGGGCGTGCTTGTTCGGTTTTTGTTTAAAAAGGGTCTCTCCCTGGTCTGGTACTCACTGCTTGGGCTAGGCTGGCTGACCAGCAAACCCCAGGAATCTGTCTCTTCCTCAGCAATGCTGACAAGAACAGCAAGAGGGAGCCACCAGGCCTGCCATTTTAAAGTGGGTTCTGGAGCTCAAACTCTCGTGTGGCAAGAACTTTACCCACTGTGCTATGCCTCTCAACCCAAGTGCTTGGCTTTTAAGAAGGCGGCACAAAATGAAAACTTAAAGAAAGCAAGACTGTGGGTCCAGGGCCAGGTGAGAAATCTTTAAAAATCCAGGAGATCCGTATGCTGTAAATAGCTGAGGCAAGGAAGATGAGTCACGACTGGAGGAGAATCTTCAGGATTTGGAGAAGAATGGGGTGAAGCAGACGAAGGGGAGGAGAGCAGAGGAAAGTTCTAGTTTCTGGCTTGTATGATGGATAGATGAGGGAGTCGCAAAACCAAGGCAGAAATGCACAGGAAAAGTAAGGTGGAAACAATGGTGCTGAGAGACTCATGGGCCAAGCTGAGTTTGAACATCCCTAGGACCATCCAGGAGAACAGGATTTATTGATGAGTCAGCTAAGTGCGTGTCCGAGAAAGAAGTGCAGTGGAAATCCTGAGGTCCTAGTGGCAACCAGAAAATCAGTCTACAGAGGCTGTGATGTTCTGAAAGAAAACAACCCCCAAAGAGTGGCACTATTAGGAGGTGTGGCCTTGTTGGAGGTGTCACTGTGGGAGCAGGCTTTGAGGTCTCATATATGCTCAAGCTACACTAGTGTCTCAGACCACTTCCTGTTACCTGCAGGTCAAGATGTAGGATTCTCATCTTCTCCAGCACCATGACTGCCTGCACATTGCCATGTCACACCATACAGTAATGAACTAATAAACTGAATGTAAGCAATCCACCCCAATGAAATGTTTTCCTTCATAAGAGTTGCCGGGGTCCTGGTGTCTCTTCACAGCAATAGAAATCCTAATTAAGACAAAGGTAGATGATGAGCTGGAAGGCTTGCAGCAGAAATAATAATAACAATGATAGTGTTGGAAGGGAGCTCCCAGAGCATATGATCACACTGCGGTAGACACCCTCCTTAGTATCAGTGCTGGAGAATGTCCACTGCACCTGGTCTCTGGAGGTGTGGAGAGCCTTTGGGAGAGCAGTTTCACTGAGGCACTGTATGGCCAGTTTTATGCCAACTTGACACAAACTAGAATCTTTGGAGAGGAGGGAACCTCACCTGAGATAACGCCTCCTTCAGATCGTCTTCTGGGCAAGCTTGTGGTACATTTTCTTGGTTGATGATTGATACAGGAGGGCTTACTGTGAGTGGTACCACACCTGGACTGATGATCCCAGATGCTATAAGAACACAGGACAAGCAAGTCATAAGGAGCAAGCCAGTAAGAAGCACTCCTCTATGGCCTCTGCTTCAGTTCCTGCCTCCAGGTTCCTGCCTTGAGTTCCTGCCCTGATTTCCCTGGATAATGAACTACAGCTGTAGGTTAAGATAAACCCTTTTCTTTCCAAGTTGCTTTTTGGTCAATTGTGATTTATCACAGCCATAGAAACCTGAAGATGGATGGTGAGAACATAATACAGTACTGGAGAGGGAAGAGGGGTGAGTACAGTGACTCCAGGCTTCTCTGGGGAAAGAGTGACTTTTTTTTTGGAGCTGAGGACCAAACCCAGGGCCTTGCGCTTGCTAGGCAAGCACTCTACCACTGAGCTAAATCCCCAACACCAAGAGTGGCTTTAAGAGAAAGGGAAGATACAGCCATGGCTGGAGAGGAGCCAAGCTCACCAAACACAGATGAGCAGTGCCTGGTGTGGCACCTACTGTTTGGAGACTTCATTCCAACAGGGCACCCAAAGATTGCCCCCAGGGTCCAAAAAGGAAAACATTTTTTTAATGCCTGAAACATGATCAGCCATGACTTGTGAGGACAACAGATTGAGTCTACTATGTCAATAGTGGAATGCGTTTGTTTGTTATCAACCTATGTCAGTGGTCCAGGTCTGTTAGAGCAAAACAGAAAACCAAATGAAAACAAACCAAAAGGTTATTAGGAAGAAATCCTTTGCTACCACCTCAGAGCTATCATTCTTGCTTTGGGGGTTTGTTTTATGGAGACAAGGTCTCATGTAGCCCAGGCTAGTCCCATGATTACCTGAGGCTAGCCTTGAACCCCTGATCCTCCTGCCTTTGTCTTCCAACTGTAGGCAGTTCAGGCATGCATCACTATGTCTGGTTCATTCTTGTTTTATTCATCGATCCATTTCTGTGAGGAACAGGTTACATCTCCCTGACCCAAGTACTTTTTTCTTTGTTTATGGCTGAGATTCCAAGTTTTCAGTAACTATATGTTGCCAGGGGTTGCTATTGTGAACAGTGGAGATACATAATGTTCCTTTTGCTGTCAAAGATTCCTTGGGGCTGCTCTGCTTTGTGTAGCCAAGTGTTTAGGTACATACATATTTGTATCTATTATTTCCTCTTGTTCTCTGTTTCTTTCATTAATTTATATGAGAGTCTTGCTATGTAGCCCTGGCTAGCCTGGAACTTGCAGTATCAACCAGGTTGGCCCCAAACTTGTATTGATCCTCCTACAACTGCCCCCCAAATGCTCCCAGGTACCTCTGTGCCTGACTGTGGCAATAACTAACGTGTACACATTTTTTAAGAAAAAAAGTTTCAATTTTCTTGATACTTCAAGTGATAAAGTAGTCACAGGAAATAAAAAAGACATTGAGGACTGAAGAAATGGCTTAGTGGTTAAGAACACTTGCTGCTCTTGTACAGGCCTGGAGTTCAGTTCCCAGCATCCAGACTGGATGCCTCACAACTACTTGTAACTGTAGCTCCCAAGGATTCAATGCCTTCTTCATGGGTCCCTCATAGAAGTGTGCACATACAAACATATGCGTGTGTGTGTGCGCGTGCATGACCACATCAGAATTGTTGGAAAGGTACACATCCAAAAGCTTCGTGCTGGCTGATTGGAGTCCGTTTATTTGTTACTCAGCAATTATCCTTCTGTTCTTATAGCTTTCCTATTAAAATTTCTCTGCAGATGATCTCCTTAAATTCACTTATCTTCAGCGGTATTCTGAAAAGTGATCTACCAAAATGTGTCTGCACAAACCCCTGGAACCTGGAGCTGTCCCCTTGTTTTGGAGGAAGCCTTTTGCAGTTGGGTCTTGGAATGAGGAGGTGCTCCTGGGTTACCTGAATGGGCCATGGATGCCATCCTACTCTCAAAAAAGAGAAGCAGGAGAAGATTGATCATCCACTGCTACCATGACTCCAGGGGAGGTCAGGAGAGGACTGAGGCAGGGATGAGAGAGACGCCCCCACAAGGCAAAGGACACCTCCTCTCCTATTAATACTTTTTTGTTGGCTGTGATTAAAATACCCAGCAGAACAGCAAAAAAGAGGAAAAATTTACTCTGGCTCAGGGTTTCTGAGAGTTCCACACAGGGCTGGTTGTGCCCCTCTGTCCTTAGACAGAACATTATGGTAGCAGGAACCTGTGGCAGAAAGAAGGCTCCTTATCCTTTGGTGACCAGGAAGCAGACAGAGAGGATGGAACTGAAGGGCGGGAAGAACTTTTAAAGACACAGCCCAGTGGCCCACTCTCTCCAGGTAGGCTCCACCTCCGGAAGTTCCCATCTCCCAAAGCAGAGATAAGACCCAGTGAGCCAGCTGGCGAGCATTCCAGATTCAACTCCTAACACCTCCTGGCTCTGCAGAAGGAAAGCAGCCCTTGCCTACAGATTTGCAGCCTTCAGCACTGAGAAAATAAAATTTTATTATTGTAAGCCCTCAAGGCTGTGGCAGTTCATTACAGTAGTCCCGAGAAAAAGAATGCACTCCTACAGCTCACCTCTGTTCAGCTGAACCCCAGGACCCAACTCCACCTCCAGCAGTGGAGTTTGTAATGGCTCCACTTCTCCCAACTGTAACCCAAAATACCTGCGCCTCCACAGCATCTCACTCGGTACAGTTGGGACTGTCTTCCTTTCCCATCCCATATCGTCATCCACGCTCTGTCCCATCTTCTACACTCATGACCCTGAACTTCGGTTACCTTCTCAGAACAGCACGGTTTCTCTGTCGCTATATAAAAACTGCATCTGAGGGCTAGTGAGATGGTGGAGCAGGTTAGGCGCTTGCTGACAAGCCTGACAACCTCAGTTCCATCCCCGGGACCCATATGGTGGAGAAAACCAACTCCCACAACTCTGACCTCCACACACATGTGCCCACACATACATGCCCACATAGATTAATAATAACTAAACGTAATAAAAATCTCGGTTGTATATTTGAGATGCACAGAAATAGTCTGTCACATCTGTCCCCTGAGAAAGAAGACATTATTAATGTTGAAGTCATCTTCATATCACTCCTTAACTCTGTAATTACAGTGTACTAGATTCTATTTTTCTATAAATTTAACACCTGAATAATTTTTAGAAAAGACTGAGCGATATTAACAAAGCCTATCATAGCCAACAGAGGCCCTCGGCCCAGCTCCCACCATCAGCAGTACTGTTATTCGATGGTGAGCATTTTCAGTGTATGTAACTCTTTCTTCTGGTGATTACCTCTCTTTCCTAAATAGCACCCATGTGTTGGGCTTGGGCATTTCCTGTTTGGACTATCACTGACTCCCTGGTGTGAAATGTGAAGGTAATAGGTGTACATGTACACACTTTCCCCATCCTCCCAAAATAGTTGCATCATGTGGGGAGTAAGGGCGTTAAATCAACATTCAACATTTGTGGTATTAGTACATGTAAATACTACTTGCTATTCTTGTACAGGTTAGTGTCTTGGTTTGAATAATTGTCTCATTTTTAAAAATGGGTTTTCAATGTGCCTATAGTTAATTTGGCTCCAACCGACCAATATTCTCTTTTTTTTTTTTTTTTTTTTTTTGGTTTTTCGAGACAGGGTTTCTCTGTAGCTTTGGAGGCTGTCCTGGAACTCGATATGTAGACCAGGCTGGCCTCGAACTCACAGAGATCCACCTGCCTCTGCCTCCCAAGTGCTGGGATTACAGGCATGCGCCACCACCGCCCGGCTGGAATGATTCCCTTCTATATATGTAACCATCTTGTTAAATAAGAAACACAGAGCCAATTGCAGAGTTAAAAGCCAAGAGGTCAGAGAAATAGCTGAGAGCTGAAAACCTTACCCTTCACTGCTGCTCTGTCTTTCCTCTCCGCAAAAGAGCTACTTCCTGTGTAGACTTTATATAGACTTTCTGTTCTGCCTTCTCATTGGTTGTAAACCCAGCCACATAACCTCCTCATCACTGCCTGTCTGTACAGACGTCCAGGTCTTCTATGGTTGGTATTGAGATTAAAGGTGTGTGTTGCCATGCTGGCTGTATCCTGGAACACACAGAGATCCTGCCTAGCTCTGCCTCCCAAGTGCTGGGATTAAAGGTGTGGACCACCACCGCCCAGTTTCTTCTATGGCTTGCTCTGACCCCAAGGCAAATTTATTAATATACAAATAAAATCACATTTCAGTACAAATAAAATATCACCACACCCTACTCTATTTAAAAAGACCTAGGGCCCTGGTCAGCTTTCCTGTACTCTGCACTGGCTCCTCTCTGGGCTCCACACATACAGCTTGATCTAGAGGCAACCTTTCCCCATTCTCTTGGGAACATCTTTCACTTGTCTCTTGCAGTTACATTTTCCATTTTCCTCCTTTGTTTGTGTAAAGAACACCCCCCCGACACACACACCATCCCACACACACACAAATAGCTTCTTTCAAAAGGAATCTGAAAAAGTAAGTATTTGGAAGTATAGAGTATTTTGTTGTTGTTGGGACAGGGTCTCAACATTGGCCTAGTACTCAATATAAAGCCTAGACTTGCCTAGAACTCACAGCAGTTCTCCTGACTCAGCTTCTGAAGTGCTGGGATTATCGGCATGAACCATGTCTTAGTCAGAGTGACTGTTGTTGCATTGAAACACCGTGACCAAAAAGTAAGCTGGGGAGGAAAGGGTTTATTTGGCTCACACTTCCATGTCACTGTTCATCATCAAGGATATCAGGACAGGAACTCAAACAGGGCAGGAACCTGGAGGCAGGAGCTGATGCAGAAGCCATGGAGGGGTGCTGTTCACTGTGGGCTGAGAAAAGACCCTAGAAGCCTTCAGAGAGGAGGATCAGGCTTCACCCCATGGGCTAGACATCTAAAGGGCATCAGATGTCTCAGGGCCAGAAACTTGAAGACAAGGGTTATAACACCTCACTATCCCAAAAGACTGTGTCCAGTCTACAGTTCCACACCTGCCCCAACATGAAGGCATAAGATCTGGCTGTAGGGCATTTTCTTATTAGTGATTGATGGGGGAGGGTCCAGCCCATTGTGGGTGCTATAAGAAAGCAGGCTGAAGAAAATGCCCTACAGCCAGATCTTATGGAGGTATTTTCTCAATGGAAATTCCCCCCTTTCAGATAACTCCAGCTGGTGCCAAGTTGATGTAGAACCAGCCAGCACAAACCATCACAGATTTCTTGTATATGTCTTTATTTTGCCTTCATGTTGGGGCAGGTGTGGAACTGTAGACTGGACACAGTCTTTTGGGATAGTGAGGTGTTATAACCCTTGTCTTCAAGTTTCTGGCCCTGAGACATCTGATGCCCTTTAGATGTCTAGCCCATGGGGTGAAGCCTGATCCTCCTCTCTGAAGGCTTCTAGGGTCTTTTCTCAGCCCACAGTGATCCAACTCCCACAATGGTATCAGTTAGTGTAAGCCTTTCTTTAGCCATCTCGTTGAGCAGTTCTCAAGACCTAAATCTACTCTTAGGTAAACTGTTCCCAGTTCCTGGAGTTTTTCTTCCCCCTCTGCTGTGAAAGAGGAAGTTCCTGGAAACAACCTCATGCTACACTGAAGCTTCCTCAAGAGTGAACACCTGATTAAAGCTTTAACCACTGTAGAGAGGTTGGGATGTTGATGCTGAAGGTCCAGCGCCTAATTGCAATTTAACTCAGGCCATTCTTAGCTCCCTTAGGCTAAAGTAGGCATTTATGACACACCTCTGTATGTGACCTAACATCTCTGTGACCATTAGGTAAATCCTTTGGCATGTATAAACAGGCCACTAGCTCTCACCACTCAAAGGGCTAAGAATGTGATGCCTATTTCTGAGATGTCCTCACTTTCCTGCAACCCGCCTACCTGATGTTTGAAAAGTTCCTTGATGTATGACTTGCTTAGTTTTGTCTCCACAAAAACTTTAAGAAACTGCCACTGCATTATAGCATGGAATTTGGGGTAACCAGGGCCATGGCCACTCATACTTGGCTCTAGAATAAACTATCTCTTACACCTTTGAGGCAAGAGTTGTGTTTTTGTGTTGGCTCCATTTTCCCTGATAGTCAATTCCTAGCTAGATCCTCTGACTTTCTTCTCTCTCTCTCTCTCTCTCTCTCTCTCTCTCTCTCTCTCTCTCTCTCTCTGTTTTTTGGTACATAATTTAAAGCTTATGCTATATTTCTTTAAAATGGTGTAATTTGGGGGTACAAAACCTCTTGATTTCTGAGTATATTAGTTATAATTTCAATTTTTTTAATCCATTTTTCTCTTTGGGCTTCTTTCCCACATCTTATCTGTTCTTCAACTCCCCGCTTCTGTTTGTCTGGCTATGGGCTTCACATCCTTTGCTGGCCACTCACATTGAAGAGTGATGAACTACAAATTTGCTTGAGAGCTTCCTTTTTGGGGCAATGGCCTTGACTCTGGGCCTCTCTGGGCCTGGAGGCAGAAGAACAGCTAGGTCACTGGGTGGTGTTTTAATTGCTTTCTCACTGCTGTAGGGAAGACAAAGAGGAAAGCCTTATCTTAACAACTTCAGAGGTCTCCGTTCATGACTGCCTCGCCCTATCACTCACAGCCTGTGGTGAGGCAGAGCATCACACTGTGGAGTATGTGGTGGACCAGCGCTGCTCACCTCGTAGTGCCTGAAAATCAGATAGAGACAAAAGAAAAGGTCCAGGACCTCAAAGGTCTCCTCCAGGGGCATGACCTAGATAGTGAACTGACTCCCTCCACTAGATCCCATCTATGAAGGTTTCCTTCACCTCCCAACAGCATCACAGGTGGGGGACCAAACTTTCAATAAGGATTCTTTGGAGAAAACTTAGATTCCAATCTACAACAAGGATCCCAGTCAACCATATTTATAGGTTATTGCCATAGGCTTAACCAGCTTCCTCAGAGAAATCCTTCCGTCTTATAACAGGGAGAAAAGATGATAAACACATTCTCGAGTATAGTGTGGAGAATCCTACAGTTATGAGAGGGCTCCTTTCTCGGAATGCTCACTGTCCCCCAGACTTAGGCCCTGGAAACCACAAAACCAATCTCATTTGAGAGCTGTATCATTTCAATAAATGGAACCATACAGTCTCTATCTGTTTGGACCAATTCTTCACTTGACATAATTCTCTGGAGACTAACCCATGTCATGGAGCATGTCAATAGCGTGCTCCTTTCCATTCTGAGCAGAATTACATGCTATGGACATAGTGTGGTTTATCTAAACATTCATTTGTCCATGGGCACCAGACTGTTTCCACTTGGGGAGTACTCTGAGGAGGCTACTAGAAATACTTGTGTTCAGGTTTTGTTGCGTACGTGGACTTCTGTTTCTCTAAGATAAAAGCCCAGGAATGCAACTACACATGTCGTGTAACTAGAGACTAAGGAGTAGGTGCCACAGGACATTAGTCTCGGAGGCCAGCTGATTCCACACTGGTGCCACTCCTTCCTGCAGCGGCCAGTCTCCCACTCAGAGCAAGCCCTGCTGCATGCTTGCTCAGAGCCTCCCTTTGAGCGTGTCGATGGAGTTCAGCATGTGCAATGCTGTCTCTGACCCTCACGCTAGCCCTCACAGGATGTCATTCTCCAGCCTCAGCTCAAGAACCAGAGAGGGGACAGATTCAGAGTTGCCCAGCTAAGAACCCAACCAGCCAAACCCAGACTGTGCACTGCCTGGCAGGTTCTTCCCCCTTTCTCAGCTGCACCCCGTGCCAGCCTTAGAGGATTTCAGAGGCACGCCAGTCCGAACTGTGCAGTCCCAGCCATTCTGTGTCCCCTGCAGGAAAGATGCTAACTCCATAGAAAGAATGCTTCTTTGAAATCTGCCCTCCATTCAGGACTCCCCCTCCACCCCAGATCTTCTACCAGACCTGGGTGGGGGTCAGGCAAGCAGAGATGCTCCAGGCCCCAGAGTGGAAACTGAGTCTAGTGTCAAATATAGGAAACGGGACAGCAGAAGGGCTGGGACCTCCAGCCTACAATCATAGGTTTAGACGTTGTCCCTGGGGCCTCCCTGGAGCAGAGGGCCCTGCCACGAAACACATGTGGCTTGAAAGGAAAGTTCTGGGGCTGGGCCAGCGCGCTGCCTTTTCCCTTCGGCTTTCTCATCCCACAGCAGGAAAAGCATATGTTCTTTCCATATAGAGGAGAAATTGTTCCGAGAGTGAGTAAGTCTCTTGGCCGTGACGCTGGCACAGCCCACAGAACACTGGGCAGGAAGCTGGGCAGCAATCGTTCCCACTCCTGGAAGCCGGACCAGGCTGACTTGGCTGACACCCTCTAAGAAGATGGGATGGCGCCTGCGTGCTGGGTTACAATGCCTAGGTCATTGAACTTTTGGATGGGGCAGGAGGATGCTGACGGTCTCATCTACAGATGAGGGAGGGCACTTTTCTCACTCATCTGCTGGGTTAGAGGAGAGAGAATCCAGGGGTTTGCCAGAGGCAGGCGACCTACAGTCTGGGTCTGAGTCAGAGGTGACTCAGGTGTGTGCTCAACCATGCAGGGCCATTTCTAGATGGTTATTTCCAACACCTCCCCAATTTTTCCTCCATGCTTCAGGGTTAGGTGGCAAGGGGGTGACTCATCTTTAATGCCAAATAGCCTTCCACCAGCCCCAGATAGACAGAATACACTTCTCTTTCCTGGCTGGACTGGGTCCAAAAAGCCAAATTTTCCCCCATTGATTAAAGACCCTACTATGTTGGGGGGGGGGGGTCTGAGAAAAGTGGAGAGGGTAGGCTTGGTGTAGGGTATAAGATGTTCTGGCCAGGGGTCAAAGTAAAGCCATTAAAGAAATGTGGGACACAATGTAAGCCACCTTTAAGGTGCAGAGGTGTAAGATGCTTTAAACAGCTTGGGTGCTGGTCAGGGACAGCTAGTCTGAATCTTAGAAAGGGGCCAAGACATGGTCCAGGTCCAGGAGGCTCTAGGCTCTCCAACTCACAGCCCACCTTTCTTTCTACGGTTTCCAGTTCTTTTGAAGAGCAGGACAAACCTGGATTCTTAAGGGAACTCTAACTAAACTTCCTGCTTCAGGCTGGCATGCTTGGATGCCTCGGAGCCCAGCTGTTATCCAGGGATACAAAGCCTGTGGACACAAGGACTTGGAGCAGAAATGGATGAGACAGAAGACTGTCTGCAGCTGAGACAAGTCACTAGGCCCTGAGTTGAGCTGTAAGGGTCCATCCTTGCTGTGTATAACCTAGGGATCCTCATGTTTAAGGAGACATTTGAAGGTCCTCAGACCCCTCGAGGCCCAGGATAGGCAGCTCCAGGTGAATGGAAGCAAATGCCAGCTGGGAGGCCGTATGCCACTTAGATGTCAGACTAGAGAGAGCCTTACAGGCCAGAGGCAGCCCTGAAGTTGTACCCACTGGCCAATCTTTCTTTGTAGCCACAATCTGCCAGGGATAAATGGCTACTGTCCACCCCAGCAGGGTGAGCACCCCAGTTCTCCACAGCTGGACTTGCTCCTGGATTATTTCTACGTGCGCCCTCAGAGTTGATGCTAACCTTGAATCCTTCTCCTTCTCTGGTCTTGTCCTGAGGGTCCCCTCCAGGACAGCTGGGAACAAGGAGCCAGTGTCTTGAAAGACACAGGCTCTTTCCATAGGCTTTGTACCCCTGGGTAACAGCTAGGCTCCAAGGCATCCAAGCATGCCAGCCTGAAGCAAGAAGTTCAGTTAGAGTTCCCTTAAGATTCCAGGTTTGTCCTGCTTTTCAAAAGAACTGGAAGCCACAGAAAGAAAGGTGGGCTGTGAGTTAGAGAGCCTCGAGCCTCCCTGGACCTGGGCCAAGTCGTAGCCCCTATCTATGACTAGGACTAGCTGTCCCTGACCAAGCTGTTTAAAGTATCTTACACCTCTGCGCCTTCAAGGCGGCCTATTAGGCTGATGGTCCATGACCGCCACCTAGTGGTTAGTGGCAGCCAGGGTAAATGCAACCAGGGGTTTTGGAGGCTCCTAGAAACTAGACAAGCAAGCTCTTGGGCAAGATGGGTGGGTGGGTATGAGGCGTGAGGGAGCACACAGAGAATGAAAACTGTACTTTCTCCACCTGAGAGGGAGTTCCCAAGTCCCCAGGAGCACAAACGGCAGGCATTGCCATTGTTAAAGCACCACAGGTTTGTGATGAGGTAGGACCACATGTGAATCCCTCAGATCCCGACCTTACCTCTTGTATTGTGTTTTGTGTTGTGTTGTTTGAGACAGGGTCTCAAGTGGGCTAAGCTAGTCTCAAGTTTGCTGTGTACCCAGTGATGACCTTGAACTTCTGATCACCTGCCTCATCCCCCCCCCCCCCATGCTGAGTCTCCAGGTGTACAGCACCATGCCTGGTTTATGTGGTGCTGGGGATCAAACCTGGGGCTTGGTGATTGCCAGGTGAACACTCTAACAAATTAGCCTCATCCTCAGCCCTCTTACCATGAGCCTGTCATCTGTGAAGCAGGGTTACCTAGGACCTAGCTTGTAGACCTCAGACCTCCCTCTGCATGAGCAGTCCGGGGACAAGAGGCTGGATGGGTAACCAAGTCCTCCCTTGCCTAGGGCAGCTGTCAACTGTGGCTGTATATTGCACTCACTAGTCACCCAAATATCATTTCTCAAAGCTGGTACCAAACCTGCCCCCACCAGGGTCCCGTTGCCTGGGAGGCAAGTTGAATGTGTGACAAGAAGGTCTCTTCCCATTAGAATCAAGTGCTGTTCTCATCTGTGCGGGTGTCCCATGGCTGATCCACTAAACGAGAACCTGACTCTTTTTTTTTTTTTAAGATTTATTTATTTATTTATTATGTGTACAGCATGTATGACTGCAGGCCAGAAGAGGGCACCAGATCTCATTACAGATGGCTGTGAGCCACCATGTGGTTGCTGGGAATTGAACTCAGGACCTCTGGAAGAGCAGTCAGTGCTCTTAACCTCTGAGCCATCTCTCCAGCCCAGAACCCGACTCTTGTAGTAGGATTAAGGTCTTTGTTTTTTCAAATTCCATGTGTGATCCTGATCTTCTGCCATGTGAAGCCAGGAGGTGCTTTCTGAGGAAGCCCAGAACTTGAGTACCGTGTGCTCACACTCAGTATGCATCAGGTACTGACCGACCCCAGCATCCTCCCAGTCTGCTGGTCTAAGTTAAAGCCCCTGTTGGTAGTTACACATTAGTAGGCTTGGAGGACTTAGGATATGGACCCTCCCTCATAGTCTGCAGTCTAGAAAACCAGGGACAGGGAATGCTGGGTAGTGGTGGTCACAAGGTTAGGATCTGAGTCATTCTTCTTGCTAAGGGAAGGTGACCTCCTAGGATAATGTGACCCCTTGGACAGCCTGAAGTAACGACTTGAAATGGGCTCTATGGAGTCTGGAAGTTCATGAAAAAAGGGAACTCTTCTAGTAAAGAATAAAAACACGTCATTCTGAGAGATACCACTGAGCCGCCTCCTGGAAGTCAGAGAGATCCAGTCCAAAGAGATCAACCACAGAACAGAACAAAGGCCTGAAAGGAATGCTGGGGACTGTAGACATAAAGCCCGCCTGGCGTGTAGGTCCAGGCACTGGTCTCTGGCCATCGTCTGCTCTCTCCCCTTGAAGGCGTTTGCTTTGTGATAAAGTCTGTTCTAGACTGCTCTCTGTGGCTCATATGTGAACTCATCCACTGAATATCACACGGGCTGGGGATGGGAATTGGAATGGAGATTCAGGCATCAACCCAAGAAAAAATGACAGTTACTGACACTTGGCCCGTGAAGACAAGACAGGAGCGGTCCTAGCCGTCTGCAGAAAACGGCTCATAAACATCCAATGCATCATTAGGACTTCCTGGTTCACAGAGAGACTGTGACAGGGAAGTCAGGTAGCTTGCTGTCCGTCACACAGCTACTAAAGGGCAAAGCCAGCCTCCTGACCAAGTTCCCTCAGACTCTAGACTTTCTCATCTTAGAAAGAGGGGAGGACAGTGGCTCCGCTATACTCCTAGCACCTCTGCTTCAAAGCACCAGGCTCAAGGTGGGGTGGGTTGACCCCTGAGCAGGAAGTCCAGGAAATAATGCCCCTCCCTGTAAATTCAACAGGAAGAGAGGGGCCTTAAGACTCGTGTTACTCAAGGTGGCTTCCTTGGATGCACAGGGTTCAAGATACTAAGAAAGACCAGTGGCGTGGCCTATAATCCCACTAGTAGCTAGGGTGAGGCATGAGGATTGCAAGTTCAAGGCCAACCTGGGCAACTTAATAAAAATCCTTTCAAAGTAATAAAAGAAAAAAAGGGGGTGGGGGGGATGTAGCCCACTGCTAAAGTACTTACCTAGCCTGTACAAAGCCCTGGGGTCACTCCTCAGTACTGAAAAAAGGGAGGGAAGTAGGGAGAGAGGGTGGGGCAAGACGGATCAGCGGGTAAAGGCTTGTCACTAAGCTTCCTGACCTGAGCTTGATCCTTGGGACCCACGTGGTAGGAGAGCTGACTTCCACACATGGGCCATGGCATGCATGCACATGAAGGATGGAGAGAAGGAAGGGAAGGGGAGTAGAGAGTGGGGAGAAAGGAAGGGGGAAGGAAAGGAGGAAGGAAAGAGACAGAGAGGAAGAGAAAGAGAGCTCCCATAGAGTGAGGAAGCACTGAGTCCCGGCAGAAATACGCTGTGAAGGAAGACACAAAGCTAGTGGTTTGTCTAGTTCCAACTCTGTCATGGATTTTTTGTTTGTTTGGGTGATGGACAGTACACAAACGCATATTGTGAAGTATAAAATCTAACTGATGCTCCACAACTCTCAGTGGGGGAGGGAGGCCGGAGGAAGGAGAGGAGGGAGAGGCACTTGCCCACCTTCGGAGCATAAATCTTCATTCTCCGTCACCAAGGAAGACAAAAGATAAGAATTTCCAGTGGAATTAGACAAAACAATGAGCCATTCATACTAAAGATTTTTTTTTTTTTCCCAAAAGCTAGAAAAATTCGGGCATGGGGAGTGTTGTCTCTGGTTTTGCTTTTCTGTTGGCTGCTGTCGTTAGAAACGGGTCTCATCTGTGGAAAACTACTGTCCTTAAGGAGTGGAAGCCTCTGGTCCCTGGACAAAGATGACCTTCAGTATGACGCCCCCAGGTGGGACAGCCCTTGTTGGGCTCTGGCTCTGAGTCGCTGAGAGATCCTGTAGAGCTCCATTGTGGCCCTGGCGTCTTCCACAGAGCTGTGGCCCTGCCGGTTGTTCTGCAGACACAGGGAGAGCAGGAGTTAGCCGGGGCTGCATGTGGGGGTACCCTGGCCTCCCCAGGCCTGGAGTGGGTCAGTCGATGAGAGTGCCCCTGAGGTCCCTGACTCAGGTTTGAGCAGGCATCAGCTGGTGGCTGGAGCTGGATAGGGCAGCACACAAGAGGGGGCAGGGAACTCCAGTGACGGGAGGGGAAAGAAGGCTGCTCAGAGAAAGGGCACCAGCAAGTGGAGACCAGCAAACTCCATCATTTCCTACACAGGGTAGGAGAGGAGGATGTCAGTGCCCTGCACTCTGCATCCCCGGTTCCCTGAGAGGCTTCCAGTACTTGGGAAACATGAGGAGGGTGAGCCACTAACCCGGAAGCTCTTTGAAGAGGGGCTCAGAGCATGGAGCTGGGTTCTATACTTTCCATTCAAGAAGAAATGACTGTCATCTGCCACCTTTGTGTTAATCACTTGGTCCATGGAACGTCCCTCACTCCAGGAACTAGATCCGATCACCCCCAATTTTACAGGAGGTGAAACTGAGGCTCAAACGCAACGAAAGTAATGGAGTTGGGGCTTATATCCAAGAGTCAGGCCAACTCCCGCAGCATCTTTCACCTCCTGGGCCTTCCAGGGCTGGCCTGAGGTCTTATCTGCAGCTGGATGTGAGGGGTGGGGTGGGGGGTGTCTCAAATATGCTCCCCTTTTCCCTTCTGCCCCTCTATTAGGGTGGCCTGCCTTTCCAAGGGCTCCTTTTCTACTCTCTAGACTGGGTGTTAGGGACACCTGCAGGCAGGCTGTAACATCCTGTTCTGTGTTAATAAGCCGGTGGCCATGGTGTCTCCTACATTCCAGGTGCTACTGTCCTAGGGGCCGTCAATGACTCGCCCTATCACTTCCCTTGCTTGTCAGGAGAGGAAACTGAGGAATGGTCTCTGAACTCTACTGCTTTGCTATCTGAGACGGAGGCAGCAGGTGACTGGAGCATCCTCTGCCAGTCAGCCTGAAGAAGTGGACAGCTCTGCCCTGGGTACCAGCTCTAGTTCCCTCTTAGGACCTGTGACCTCGGGCAAGTCTTTTTTCTTGTGCCTCTTTCCTCGTCTGTAAAAATGACCTGGGCACAACTGCCTTGCAAGGAATGACAGTATTATCAGTTCCCAGCATGCCCAAGGTCTGAGTACACCAGGGACTTTCCCTGTGGGGCTCACGCCCTTGAGGGAAGGGATCAGCACCTCTGACCATGACAACCCTAGCTCAGCTCCTATTGAGGTGATCAGCAGGGTCATTGCCCTCACGCAGGGGCTGGAGGCCAGGTTCTGAGGACATCAGTGCAGGTGGGAGCTGGTGAGGAGGGTGAAGGGAGTCCCTGGGATAGCTACTCCTGAGGAGCAGAGCCTAAGGGTCCTGCAGACCAGGGTCAAGGCCCCCAGGACAAGGCCTGAGCTGAGAGCCACAGAGGGCAGGGAAGGGCAGGTGTGCAGAGACTTTTGTCAGGCTCCTGACTCATCAGGAACACCAAATCACAGCATGCCCCCAGGGTACAAGTAAATCCAGGACTATTATCGAGGGTCAGGAGCCCAACAGAGGCCAGGCAGATTCAGGCCCACTTCTGCTTCCAAAACAATTCCCAGAGGTGTGTGTGAGGGGGGTGGGGGGCTCTATACCATTAGCACTCACCCAGCCAAGTCATCCATACACTACAGGTCCTGGCTCACATACCCTCTCCAACCAACCATGTCCTCTCTCCAGACCTCTGTGACTCTGGCTCTGCAAACCATACTGGGATTTGCCCTCCTAGCCTGCAAAACCACCATTCCACCCCCCCAGGACACTGCCCTCCCCTGCAACTATAGTCCAGGTTAGCCTCGAACTAATTACATAGCTGAGGCTGACCTTAAACTTCTGCCCTCCCAAGTGCTAGAACCGCAGGTGTGTGCCATGCTTGGTGTTTGTGGTGCTGGGGAGTGAACGATGTGGGTTTCATGAACGCCATGAAAGCATTCTACCAACTGAGCTACATCCCCACTGCCTTCCCTTCTACCTAACAATGCTGGTGGTCTATCCTGGGCTGCCTCCCTTTCAACCAAAAGCTCCTCCCAGACAGGGGCCTGTCAGGCTCACTCCCAGCATCGGACACAGAGTAGATGCTCCATGGAGAGCTATTGAAGCTGCTTATATACCTACAATACCAGCAGCGTTCAGAAGGCCGAGGCAGGATTGTAACTATACATAGCCTGACCCTGCTTTAAGAAAACAAAGGTTGACTGGCAATGTAGCTCACAATAGAGCGCTTGCTCAGCATGTTATGTTCAAGGCTCTGGGTCTGATGCCCAGTTTTGAAAAATTAAACAAACAAACAAACAAACAAACAAACAAACAAAAACAGCTGAGCAGTGGTGGTACATGCCTTTAATTCCAGCACTCTCAAGGCAGAGGTAGGAAGATCTCTAAATCTGAGGCTACCCTGGTCTACAGAGAGTTCCAGGACAGCCCGGGCTACACAGAGAAACCTTGTCTCAAAAAACAAAACAAAATTGTTGACCAGGAGGGCCCTTGGGTAGTGTTGGCTGTTAAGGTGTGCTCCCTACCTACAGCTCGTCCCACTTGGATGAGGATGAGTGTTAGGATCCTGCTCTCACTCCGGCATGTGCGCAGCTTGGGGTCTTGTGTCTTATGTCACATGGCTGTGGCCCGTGACCCCCCCCCCAACCAGTGCCACCACCAGCACCATTTATCACAACCATCAGGGAGTCCTACCCCCACATACTGAGGAGGTAGTACCTTGGAGCTGCGCTGATTATTAGTGACAGGAACTGGTGCGTAGGGACCCCGGCTCTCAGGTCCCACTATGGCCCATCGGAGGTGCAGACTTTCCACCTTTTGGGGCCGCAGTGACATAAGCCTCATGACGCGCAGGATTGAAACCCAGAAGCCTGTACTAGGGGCTTCTCCTCTCCTTTCCTACCAGTACTCCAGGATCACCTCACAAAGAGGCTTTCTGCCTTCCCTGCCTTGACTCTGGTCTCCTGAAGCTAAGGACACGTCACACACACAAGCAGCCAGCCTCTCAGGAGTGGAGGAAAGACTCTTGGAGTCACGTGTCTACACTAGAGTGCCTGAAGTGGTGGTGGAGAGTCCTGGAGGATCAGGTTAGCTGCAGAGGCTCCTTACCTGGAGCCAGCTTAGGTGGGTGGGACTGACCTGCCTGGGGGGGGGGGCGTAAGAAAAGGAGGAGGAGCCTCACTTTTAGGAGCACTGAAGGAGAGAGAAGACCAAAGGGAGAAAATAGGGGGTGGGGGACTCCTTGCTTGGAGGAGGAGAGGAAGGAGGAAGGGGAAGAGCAGGTTACTCTTCATTTGAGGGGGAGGAGGGGAGACAGACAGGTGGAGAGAGAAGAGAGAGACCGGAGGGTAATGGAGGAGGGGGAGTCTCCTCACCTGGATGGTCTTGTGTAGCAGGCGCTCAGTCAGCACCCGCAGGGACACGCGCTCGTAATGGTCCAGCCTGGCCTCATGCCACAGCAGCCTGTCTGTGGAGGTGTCATAGATGGCATACTTGCTCATGTCCTCCTTCAACGCATTGAAGTCATGCTTCAGGTCGTGGCCCACCACCAGCTTGCCCTTCAGGAGCTGCAGGATCTGTCCAGGAAGACAGGTGGCCTCACATATGCCCACCCTGGGCGCTCCAGGTCGGGTGCCCCCCTTCCCCACAGTCATGGAGCTAGTTGGAGAGTAGCCACTCCTGGAGTTGCTATGTGACCTTGGGCAAATCACCTTCCCTCACCGGAGAGAAGTAAGGTCCAGAGCCCTTCTCAAGGCAGCTTAAGTCTGGGAAGAGCCCTACGCTGGACAGCCCCCATGGCTCATGGGAAGGGTTTGCATGGACACACAACACGTATACTATATCCTTTAATCTTCTCAGCAACTCTGCTGTGGCAGGGTAAGTAATGACCTCCCAAAGGCATCACCCCTCTGAGGGGAATCTGGGAACACATACCTGTTGGGTCCTTGAATGGAGGAGTGAGGATCAAGAAATAATAGATATGAAATATAGACGTAAATGAAGAAAAAGACAGAGACACAGGATAGCTTTGGGATGGCTCTGAGTCACTATCACAGATGCCTGAGTTTATTACTCACAGCCTTTATATACCCAAAGTAAGGGGGGCAAAAAGACCTCCCCCTTTCAAGGACATCACGGTTCAATGTACGAAGTACAGACAAGTGTAAACACCTCCTTAGTATTCAAGACTTCTGGTAACCATGCCTTAAGACAAAACATCCTATGATTAGGGCTTCAAGTATTTAAGATATCTAGTAACCATGCCTTTGGCCAAAACACCCTATTATGCAGCCTTGCCCTATTGTGTGGCCTTGTGAGGTACAAACAAGCTGGAACTCTCTGACTTTGAGTCAAGAAGGAAGAAGGCCTCGATATGGAATCTTTGTGGGCCCCCACACATACCTGGAGAGGGTACCCTAAGTGCATGTGGCACTTAAACTGTTAGCCAGATAATGATCTCAAAAGAGAGAAGTTTTTGGTTGGGACTGTGGCTCACTGGGAAGGTTACTAGATCCAAGTCCTAACACTGGACAGAGAAAGTGAGAGTTCCAGAACAGATCCCCATTATCAAGGACCCTTATTTTTGAAGGCCAGGGATTTTTTTTTATGAGAATTTGTGGGCTGTTGGTAATTTTGAATAGGGAGGAAGGACCAAAGCTGCCTCCAAAAGCCAGCGAAGGAACCTGAGGACCCAGCCTTTCAGATTCCTTGACTTTAGTTCCGTAAGGCCTAGGTTGGACTTCTGAAATGAAGAACATTAAAATAATAAACTCATATTGTCTTAAAGCTTTAAGTTGCTGGCTCTGTTCAGCAGCTACAAAAACTAGCCCAGTTAGGAGAGAGGCCCAGGCTTACCAGAATTCTACAAAAGAAAACAGGAAACACAGAGGAGTGAAATAAATTTCCCAAGTGTCTCTGACCATTTTAAATGTTTGCAAATTCTTTCATATAGTCCTCTCTAAAAAAAATAGGGCTGGGGTGTGAGTCAACTGGTACAGTATTTGCCTAGCATGGGAGGACCTAGGTTCTATCCCATATAAAGCTGTAATCCCAGCATTTGGGAGGTGGAGGCAAGAGGATCAATTCATAGCAAGAGCAAAGCCAGCCTGAGCTACCTGGGACCCTAAGCAATCAAAGGAGGGGGATGGAATCCCTCTGGCTGGGGAAACTCTGGAAAAGGGTCGTACATACGCTGAGAAAATCTAGTACAGCAGACAAGTAAACTTACACATAGTTCCCTGAAATATTGTGCATGCTAATAAACTTATCTGGGGTCAGAGAACAGGACGGCCACAATATTAAACATAGAGGATAGGCAGTAGTAGCACATGCCTTTAATCCTAGCATTCCAGAGACAGAAATCCCTGTGGATCTCTGTGAGTTCAAGGCCACATTAGAAACAGCCAAGCATGGTGACACACACCTTTAATCCCAAGAAGTGAGCCTTTAGTCCCAGGGAGTGACAGCAGAAAGCAGAAAGATATATAAGGCATGAAGACCATAAACTAGAAGCATTTGGCAGGTTAAGCTTTTAGGCTTTGGAGCAGCACAGTTCATCTGAGATTCCTTCTGGATGAGGACTCAGAAGCTTGCAGTCTGAGGAAACAAGACCAGCTGAGGAACTGGCGAGGCGAGGAGGCTGTGGCTTGTTGTGTCTCTCTGATCTTCCAGCAGTCACCCCAATACCTGGCTCAGGTTTGATTTTATTAATAAGACCCTTTAAGATTCCTGCTACATCCTCCCACTGGCCCTGCTACACTGCCCTACCTGTCAGAGCACAGACACACAAGTAGTTTAGGCCATGTTTGCTAAGCACCATCAGAATACTGGGATCCCCACACAGGGGGTAGTGGCAGAGCCTGGCTTCAGAGCACCTGCTTGTCACACAGCTGGATGAGCAAGCTTGAGCCAGGCATTTGGCAACCAGTCCACCGGGAGGATGGGCAGCTCTTAGAGCGCTCAGCATCATGTACTACATGGACTTATAAACCTCCCCCTTGGCCTCTCTCCCACATCCTGGCACACAGCACATCACCATTCTTTAATTTGGCTGGAAAGAGGTATCTGGAAACAAAATTAAGTGTCTATCCCTGGCTAGGGTTTCAAGACAGCTCTGCCTGCCTTCAGCTTTCTCTGTAGACAACCAGCACCTTGGCCTGCATCATGGGACAGAGCCTCTTGCCTGGCTAACACTGCTCCATCACTTGGTTCTCCTGGGGACATCAGAGGGCATCTCTGGGCTTGTGCTGTCGCTCAGAGAAGAAGCTTGAAGTGGGGGCTTGTCCCATTATCTGGCTACCTGGCACTCCGATGCAGGAGGCCCACATCTTGAGGGTAGTGCTGCTGCCCATCCCCCATCCATGTGTTCCTTTCTGTATAGGTCTTATGTCCTAGCATTTCCCAGATGAGACTGATTCAGAGAACTGGGACCCACGGCAGAGGCACAGGATCAAAGTGCCCGGGGTAGGCTCCTGGCAACCCTCCCTCTGGTTCCCCTTTGCCGATCAGTTTGGGAAGTCTGCCTGACTTCTGGGAGCCTGTTGCTTTCTCTCTGTCTTCCACACACTCAACCCTCCACTGCTTCCTGTATCTGGCCACTCACTGCAGGCGACCAGCAGAGGTGGCTGTAAGTAGAGGACTGGAGAGGACTCTTGTCCGCCCAGAGGACCAAGTACCTCCCTGCCATCTTCAGAAGTGGCCACACTCTCCCCTTCCCTCCTTCCAGGCTCACGGGTCACTCTGCCCCTGGCTCACCCTGCTATCCTGGATCCACAGAAAAATGAAGTTGCTCCCCTCACCTGACTGAGTGCCTTAGGGACCTGCCAGGCGGCAGAGCCCCAGCAGCACACCGTGGCCCCAACAAAGCCAATGGAAGGCAGGTTCCAGCTGACACCACTGCCTGACCACAAACTACCTCCTTCCTCCTTTGTGGTAACTGGCGAAAGCCAGAGATCAACACGAATTGATCTTAGATTCCCCAGAAGCAGAACGACTCGAAGCTGCCAGCAAGGAACCCGATGGTTGACATGTAGCTCACCTGCTTGTGTCTTTAGACAGGTCACTGCCCTTCTTGGTTCCTTGTTTCTGACGTGTAAGAGTCTCCACAGACCAGGGTTTCTCCACTAGAGCTCTATAGGCATTTGAGGCCACCACCCACACCCACCCACTATGCTGGGTAATAGCATAGTGATACTTTATTTGTGCTGATGTGATTTTATTTGTATGTTAGTAAATAAAGTTGCCTGGGGGTCAGAGCTAATAGCAAGCCATTTAGCAGAAGTCTGGCAGTGGTAGCCCACGCCCTTAATCTGATCACATGGCAGGCAGAGTCTCTGTGTGTTTAAGGCTACAGCCAGCATGGAGACACACGCCTTTAATCCCAGTACCAACCACAGAGACCTGGAGGTCTGTATAGACGAGGAAGTCATGTGGTTGGGTTTAGAACCAATGAGAAGGCAGAACAGAAAGTCAATCAAAAGACAGGACACGGGAAGAAGGTCTCTCTCTCAGGGGAAGGACAGCAGAGAGTGGTAAGATAAGGTGGTCTTAGCTCGATCTCTGGGCCTTTAACTCTTTATTTGGCTCTGTGTTTCTTATTTAATGAGACCGTTCAGAATCACATCTACATAATAGGATGGGGAGGAGGCTGTTGAACAGCGTGCCCAGCCTTTATTTACATGCCGCTAGCAGCACTGCTCAGGCCACGGTGACAACCACAGATGTCTCTGGCAGGGGAGGGGTGTGTGTGCGCGAAAGCCCATCTCATTCAGAACCAGTGTTCTGGATGATTGGCAGATCTAGCGATGTGGGAAGATACAGGACAATGGCTTTACACTGTAGAAGCAGCCGCATCACACTACAGACTAATAAAGCGAGAAAAGCCAGACGAGGGCACATCCGGAAGCCCAGGAGGAGCAGAAGTTCAAGGCTACCTTGGTCTACATAGTGAGTTTGAGGACTGCCTGGGCTACATACATGAGGCCCTGTCTTTCGGAAAAAAAGAGAATGGATCGGCTCTCAGTGCCCTATAGTGCTAGTGGGCAGAGCCAGGGGACCCAGGATAGCCCATAGCACTCCTGGCTACCACAGGCTGGCTTACTGCTTGCTGTGATTTGGGCCTACTCACTGTCCCTGATAGAAACCTGGAGCTGAAGAGCTTTGAACAGAAAACCGGCCTAGAACCCACTTCTAGCAAGCTCTAGATGTACCTGGAAGGTGATTCTGCCTGTGCGTCTGAGAAAAGGCTAGCAGTTTCTCTTTTCTGGGGGTCCCCAGTACATTTTGAGGCCCATGAATTTATTTGTCTTTAGGATTAAAACATTGGAGAGATGGCTCAGAGGTTAGGAGCACTGGCTGCTCTTTCAGAGGTCCTGAGTTCAATTTCCAGCAACTACCTGTAGTGAGATCTGGTGCCCTCTTCTGGCATGTAGGCAGAACACTGTACACATATTAAATAAATAACTCAAAAAAAAAAAAAAAAAAAAAAAAGCGGGGCGGTGGTGGCGCACGCCTTTAATCCCAGCACTCAGGAGATAGAGGCAGGTAGATCTCTGAGTTCCAAAGTGAGTTCCAGGAAAGGTGCAAAGCTACACAGAGAAACCCTGTCTCAAAAAGCAAAACAAACTATGGGGGCTGGAGAGATGGCTCAGAGGTTAAGAGCATCGACCGCTCTTCCAGAGGTCCTGAGTTCAATTCCCAGCGCCCACATGGTGGCTCACAACCATCTGTAATGAGATCTGGTGCCCTCTTTTGTATACATAATGAATAAATAAATCTTTAAAAATATATATATATATATATATATATAGATAGAGAGAGAGAGAGAGAGAGAGAGAGAGAGAGAGAGAGAGAGAGAGAGAGACGGAGCTGGGGGAAACAGCTCAGTTATTAAAGGACCTGATACACATCATAAAGACCTGAGTTCAGATCCCCAGCACCCCCTTAAAAACTGAGTGCATAGGCACATGTATATAAACCTAGTGCTGGGAGACAAGTAGGCCCCCAGAATTCATTGGCTGGTCAGCCATCCTTGCCAAAACCATGGGCTTCAGATTCAAAAGTAAGGTGGGAAGAAATTGAGACGGACACCTTACATCGATTGATCTTGGCCTCCACACACATGAACACCCATACACACAAGAAGTACATACAGACTATACATGCAAAATTATGGGGACTAGGTTTGCAAACACATGTCTGTAAATACCACCACCACCCCCCCCCCCCCCCACCCTAGCTACTCAGAAAGCTGAGGCAGAAGGACCAAAAGTTCAAAGCCCACCTGGTTAGGGTGAGTTCAAGGTCAGCCTGGGAAACTTAGTGAGACGGTATCTCAAAAAGTACGAAGAAAGCTGGGGGTGTAGCTCAGTTGGTGCAATGCTTTCCTGGCATTGTGCAAGAACCCGGTTCAATCCCCAGCATCACAAAAAAAAAAATAAAAAATAACAACACACTGTGGCTAATGAGTGAGACCCAGCTGCATGGGAACCAGCGCACTCTGTGAGTATTTGTCAGGTCTGAAAGGAACACCCAAACTCCCCCCACCAAAGGGCAGGCCCGTGGACTAGGTCCAAGATGACGGTAAAGACTTTAGCCGAAGGATAATCCAGAGGATTGCAGGTGACTAGAGGGGAAGTTCCCACACAACATCCTTCAGGAACCTGTGAACAGGGTTTCTGTCTGCCAAAGGGAGCCACTGGCAAAGGGGACATGTAGCTCCCTATTGACATAGACCTGTAATTACACACCAAAGTCAATGCTAATCTTCAAGTTCCACCAGTCTCTTATCAACATGTACCTATGGTACATCACAAAGCCGCCCTGCCAAGTTTCTTTCTGCCTGCACCCCAGAGATAGCCGTGGTGGTTTAAACAATTTTTATTTTTCATCCACGGAGCAGTTCAGTTTGGTGGCTTCACTGTGCCCTCCCTTACAGCATTCATGACATGAGCATGGTCACATCAGGGATCAAAATGTTTCAGACTCATGGAGAAAGAGAGGCTTTCTTACCCCAGGTCTGGCTCAGGAGAATGGCAAGGCCTCCCCTGGACCAACAGATGTTGATGAATGGTTAACCTTTAGCTAAAAGCAGTATGCACAGCTTCCTCCCCCTTGGATAACTGTAGCCTGAGACGGAGCCCTACACAGACACCCTACCCAGATTAGCTAGCTAGCCTGCCTCCTCGGTTTCTGAGCTGACGGTACATCTCCGATCATCAGGGTGCAGGGTCCACCCCACCCCATGTCTCTCCTCCATATGTAATTCCTCATTTCTCCGGCCAGGTCAATCCCAAAGCCACACAGGTCATGGCACAGCCGCTTCAGGGACCTTGGTTGATCCCATACTCCTGAAAGCCAAAGACAGCTTGGTGCTTGGGCACCTAGTATATAGGCAGCCTCCTAAAGGCCTTGGATGGGGCAGGGGCCAGGTTCTGGCAGGGTCGCTCCACTGGGAAGGGGTGGAGTGGGGTGAGGAGACATGCATTGAGGTCCTCGGCTCCTGTTCTAGGTGGCTGGGAAAGGTCAAGGTCGGGGTGAGGGTCAGCTTCAGTCAAGAGCTGAAGTTGAGTAGCCTGGGCTTCTGTGGATGGAGTGTGCTGCGCTGGCCACTGTCCCTTACCCTGATGGAAGAGAACATTACAGCTCCAGCCCTGAGTCAGCACGAGCTCAGCTCCACCTCCCCCATACCACAGCCCTTGTGCCTTGGTCTTCTCATCTGGAAAGTGGGAGTGAGGAGACTGACTCACTCATACTCGCCACTGCCGTGGAGTGAAGAACAGTGGGATACTGCTTAGAATAGTATCTGGACCATAGCACTGGAGACATTTACATTGGGGTATCACCTTACATCACAGAGCCTTGATGAGAGAGCTCAGAGAGGGTGAGCATCAAGCCTGAGGACACAGCGCAGGCAGGTGACGGAGCTGGGAATGGCTCCCAGAACAACATGCCTGCTCTCGGCTCTTTCCCCAGGCTGCCTGTGTACCACTCTGACTCACAAAAGGACGGTTGGCTAAAGGCAGCTGGGATACAGAGGCAACTTCACTGCTGAAAATCAGCTCTGCTTCTACCCCACAGGCATCCCCAGGGCACCTTCCAGGTTCCAAGCAGTATGTCTTTGGTAGATACGGTCAAAGTGTCCCATTGGAGCCATTTCAGGAGCAGCAGGGAGCTGGGACTCAAGAGTGTCTGCTTCCCAGCGAGGCAGTTAATTCCTAAGCACCACTTAGGCTGGGTTGAAGTGGGAATGAGCTCAGGAAGGGTGAATGAGCATGGGGGTAAGGAAGGAGTGAGGGAGGGAGGAAGAGGGAGAGGAGAAGGGGGAGAGCAGAAGGAGGAGGGAGAGGGGCAGAGGGAGAGGGAGAGAAAGGGAGGGAGGGGGAGGAGAGAGAGAAATACCCCACTACCTATAAAGAGTAGCACTGTTGGGGTTTTTGTGTTCAGCCTCCAGTGCCTTGGTACACACTGGCCGTGTCTGTGGAGACCAACCACAGTTCCTGTGATCTTGGACTTCCCCAAGCTCCTGCCGAACCTGCCCAGAGGTGACAAACCCTGGGGAAATTTCTACTTGAGTTTTTCTTTCCCTTCAGTCATACAAAGAAACAGAAACTTATATCTCGAGGACATGGCCACAAGCTAAAGGGTGGAAACCTTGGGCTTCAAGCTGAGCAGGGAGCCTGCTGTGACCCAGAGCACTTGGTTAGGACACATCTTCCTTCAGCCTAGGAGTCTCTGGTCTCTGAGCCAGAACCAGCTCCCCAGAGCAGTGTGCTATAAAAGAGAGGGACCATCAGGTGGAATTCCATTTCCCCATCCCAAGACCTGATTGGACCAGATAGATGCTCCGGAAGCAGCTCCAGATGGGAGCCTAAGGTTCTCTGTTGGCGGGAAGATATCTCATTGGGGGCTGTGATAGCAAGGCCCAGAGTTCCTCTCTCAGCAATGTGAGGAATTTCTCTTAGTAGAATCACAGACCACAGACCCAAGAGAAGGAGCTGAGGAGGAAAGACAGGATCCCCACAACCCCTGTTGGCTTAACGGTTGTGGGCTTGACTCCTGGTCCTTCACTTACCTCTAGCCTGGCTTCGCCAAATGGTGTAGCCCTCACCATGTGCAGAGGTGTGATCCCGCTGACTCGGGTCCTATAATCCGTGATCTCTCCCTCGGGCCGGATGTACTTGTCATACAGGACTGCGCCATAGAGGTTCACGATGCTGCAGCGGGCAAGGCCACTCACCCTTAGAAGTCCTATACCCACCATCTCGCAGTCCATGGCCACCACCTCTGGGCCGCCTGCCATGCTCCTTGGTGACCCTCAAAGTCCTGGAGCACCAGGGGGAATCAGGGTGTCATTCAAGTACCAACAAGCCTCCAGGCACCCTGGGCCACCACCCCGCCAGACTACACCCTCAGCCCTATCCTCTGTCTTCGATGCCACCTGGCAACAGGGGAAGCTGGCCTCTTGCCACCCTTCAGCTTCTCTATGCTTAGGTCCCAGAGCCTGCTGGTCCTGTCTGTCCCACCAACAAGAGGTCCCCTCCCTCTGCCTCCCAGGCTGGGCTGCTGTGTGGATCCTGCTCTTACCTGCCCGCTTCGGTGCCCTGGGTTCTTGCCTGTCTGTCTGCTGTCACTTCTAGGCGACTGCAGTCACTCTGGGAAGTGACTCATCTCTCTCTTGAGCTTGTTTTAGTTTCAGTTTCTTGGTTTGTTATCAGGGGAAGTTGGGGAGGGGGGCAGGCCACCACGGAGGCTGGGCTACTCCATCTCAAGGCCAGCAGGTGGGGGACTGGACTGAGTCAGGGCCAGCTGTGTCACGGTGACATCTGTAACTTGAACCTGTTTCAGTTTCGGTTTCTGGTTTTGTTATCTCAGAAAGTTGGGGAGTGGGGATAGGCCGTGTAGGCTGGGCTACTCCATCCCCTCAAGGCTAGCGGGTGGGGGGCTGGCTGCCGTCAGGGTGTCCCTCCTGTGGCCCTGCCCTCCTCCCTTCCAGAGGACGTGTCTGACGCGGATGGAGTGAATTGCAACATCTCTCTTTGCTTTTTCACCCTCCACCCAGAGAATAAACATCTCCGGGATTGGAGCCTGGGGAATGACCCACAACTTCTGGGCTCTGCTGTCGGTGGGCGAGGTCTTCTGAGGGCAGAGCAAGCGTTTCTTCGTGAGACACTGAGGCTGTTAATGGGTCGGGCAGGAGGAGGGTTGGACAGGAGGGGGCAGATCCCTGGCCTCTGCCCCAGTGAAGGCAAAGGAGGCTATGGGGGACCGTGGGTGGCTTCTACCAGGTCAGTAGTGCCTTGGGGGCTGGGTCTCTGCCTGGGATTGTTGGACTAGCAGCAGCAGACACTGAGACAACCTCAAGCCAGGCTGTTCTTCCAAGGGGGCTATAGTCTCCCTGGCTGGAACTTAGAACTCTTAGAGTGGTACCTATTATTAGGTCCAAGGGGAGAAATCCCAAGAACTCTCCAAAGAGGACAGGTTCACCGACTTTGTCCAAAGTGACAGCCGAGGCTCAGCTCAAGCAGATGTCAGGGCATCCTTCTCCGGACCTGTTATAACCACCACTACCTGGGTCCAACGGAACACACCGTACACTTGGATCTATACAAGATCGTGTACCTGCTATACACTTCAGCATTTGAAAGTCCATGCTAGCCTTCTGGCCCGTCTCACCTCCCGGACTCCTCCACTATGCTAGCTCCCAGGCTGTCCCAGCTCTCACCCCTCCCCCTGCTTTATTTAAAACCAGTAATAACCCTCAATCCCAGTTCTCCCGCTATCCTCTTCTCTCACTTCTCCCTCGTCTCTGCTCCGAAGAGATGGCCCTGGCCATGGCCAGTCGGCGGCTTTTCTTCTCTGCTCTGGACGCTTCTGGATGCCTCTGGCAGTTCTCTCACAGCTACAGTGAAAATCCTCCCCTTAATCACGGAGTCCTGGCCTCAAGTGCTTTCTTTACTGAGCTCCTTGCTTACATTTTCCATGCAGGGAATGTTCAGTATTCTTTTGGTAAACAAACGAGGTACACCTGGGTCAGAAATAGACCCAGCGTGCTGAAAGGAGCCCTCTCGCACTGTGTGCCGTGGGGAGAGTCCATCAAGGGGACACCCAGGCCTTTCCTCCCTGCCCGGGTCTGTATAGAACAAGTTTCTAGCCTGATATGATGTCAGGATGATTTGTGGTTTTGGAAAGGGAAGTTGCCCAGATCTGTGGTTTCTTTGCCAAACCAGACTTCACAAATCAAATGTCTGGGTTGAGAGTATAGTTCAGCTTGGTAGAGTATTCGCTTAACATGCAAGGAACCCTGGGTTCGATGGTCAGCATTAACCAGGTGTAGCAGTAATATATAGCATGTAATCCCAACACTTGGCAGATTGGGGTAGGAAGATCAAGAATTCAAAGTCATTATTAGTTACAGAGCAAGTTCAAGACTGATCTGGACTGCTTTGAGACCTTGTCTTAATAAAACAAATCTCCCATGTGATGTTCCTTCTCTGCCCCACTACCCTTGTGGTCTCAGTTCAAACCCGAACTCCGGGGCTTTGTGCAGTGACTCTTCCTGGGCCCACAGGTCTCACTTGCCTCCTTCAGATGATGTCAACCATCCCCCCAGTGCCAGGACCAGTGACTAAACTCCAGTGGTTCTCAACCTTCCTAATGCTGTTACCCTTTAACGTAGTTCCTCATGGTGGGGTGACCCCCAACCACACAATTATTTTTGTCTCTGCTTTGTAACTGTAATTTTGCTACTTCTATGAATCATAATGTAAATATCTGATATGCCAGATATCTGTGACTCCTGTGAAAGGGTCATTTGACCCCAGGGGGGTCGCGACCCACATGTTGAGAAACTCTGGGCTAGAGGCCCCACTCTAGGTGGGAGTCCTGTGGCAAAACTATGAAGGTATGCTCGTGTCTCAGGGTTTGGCATTTGCTGCCGTTTCAAGAATTGCTTTTCTGGGAGAAATGAAACAATGCTCTACCATTTCTTCTTTAATAGCCCCAACAAGCCAAAGAACAATTCCACCAAAGGACGACTTGAGGAACCAATGAATTTGTTGGGCTTACTTATGGAGCATGGGTGAGAGGGACTCACAGGAGCCTGGGAGGATGCCAAAACAAACACGCTGGAAAGTCTTCACCCTGTGTGGACGATGGCTTCCCTGTAGTGGCATTGCTGGAGCTCCAATCTTTCCCAGCTCATAGACTTTACCACTGCTTGAGACCCCAGGCCCCACGCAATCAGGGCAGAGGTCCATACTGACGGTTGGGGGAGCAGCTGAAATCTCAGATGAGGGCCCAGACTCTCTCCACCCCCTCGCTATGAGGGACTATCAATAGTCAACAAGCATCATCGTAAGCAGGTGCAGCTGATCTAGTTTGCTTAAAGGATAGGGTTCTGTAACACCTGCTCAGCATTTGCTCCTCCCACATCATAATCTGCCTAACAGCTCCCTCTTCTGGCTTCTGTGTAAGTGCACCTCCTGTCCTCTTCTACATTCATTCATTCACTCATTCATTCATTGATGAGGCCGTCCCCAGTCTTACCCTTTTCTATAGGAGTACAGCCATAAATGTGCATTCCATTTGCTCTCTTGTGGCTCCCCCACAGAGCTGGAACCATTTCCCAGAACTTGCCTGGATTATGCTGAACTTTTATCCAAGTGTACAGTGTGTTCCATTGGACCCAGGTAGTGGTGATTGACAGGCCTGTAGAAGGAAGCCCTGACCCCACATAGGGAGTTTCCTGATCTTCCAGTTTCACCTGACAGCATCAAACAGCAAGCCAAGCCCACAAGCCTTGTTGATCAGGTGACAGGAGTCACTCAGGGCAAACTTGTCAGCCTTCCAAAGACACATCCCACCAGTTGCTCACCTGTAGCAGCTGCCGGACGACTCTTCCTAATCCCTGAATGCACTGAATGGATACTCAGGATATGGCTCTGGTATGACTTGGTATTTCCCAGATTCCTGGTCTAGGGGCTTAGTTCCCAGTGTGGCTGAATCATGAATGTGAGGGTGAATGATACACATACCATTTTCATGAGTGGATTAATTGGGTCTCTTGGAAGTTCTAGGCCTTTGTGAATTGTTATTTGGCATTGTGCAAGAGGGCTTACAGTGGTTTCACTGTGTACGGCCTCTCCCACTTCCTGTCTTGCCGTGCAGTCCTTTCCAAATGTGTTTCCTCTATCGTCAGCCAGCACAGGGCCTTCAGCAGAGAGAGCCCTCCAGACCAAACCTTTCTGTCTTACTCAAGTACCAGCCCCAGGCGTTCTATGATAGAAAACAGAATGGTATCAGAGGCGACTCTCCCTAGAGGAAACCTGCCCTATAAGTTCAACTATCTTGAATCAGGGCTGAGGATCTCTACAGGTTCCAAGTCAACCTAGGTCACACAGTGAGACCACTCCTCAAAGCAAAGCAACTGAAATTCTTTGTGAAGTGTTGGTGGGAATGTAAAATGATGCAACTGCTGTGGAAAGATGAGTTGCCCAAACTCTTAAACACAGTATTATCACATGACCCAGCAATTCCCCTACTGGGAACCTATCCAATTATTTGAAAGCAGGGGATCAGTGATATCTGCATGTCATGCTTATGAATACTTTATTCACAATAGCCAAGAGGGGAAGCAATTAAGCGGATGCTGTGTAAGGACAGGTGACTAACATTATATACACACAAAGGAATCTCATTCCTAAAGGGCAAAATCCAACAGGAATGGCAACACATGCTTACAACGCCAGCACCGAGTGGGCTGCGACAGGACCGCCTGAGCTCCACAAGGAGTTATAGACAGCTTGGGCTCTATCATGAGATCCCTTCTGAACAGCAAAAAAAAAAAAAAACCCCTCAAACCTTTTAATATGAGAACATAGTGCCAGGGAGAGACCAAATTAAATCGTGTGCTGTGTAATAGGGCAATTCTAAAAGGGAGTCAGAACCTGCTCTAGATCTAACGTGTACCATCTAAAGATGCCACCTCTAGACCAGCACCCAGCAAAGCTCAGTGTTCTAGCCCTCCCCAACCCTCGACCATCCACCCTTCAGCCCAGCTTGACTATTTAGAAAGGATCACTCCACCCAGTTTTCCAGTTGGGCTTTATTCCTGCATTAATGGTCCAGTACCACGAGCAAGCTGCTTTCTCACAGTACACTCCCACAGGCGATCAGCTCCACCTCCCTTCAAGCTACTACCCAGCAGCGAGGTTGGCACAAGTTGTTGCTTTTTAAGGAAACAAGAGCTTACCCCTGGCGCCAGGCCAAAAGTGATGATCCGGCCAGTTCTCTCTTCCCCTGGCAGGGAGGAGCCAGCCAGCAAGCAATCGTGACTAAGGTTTTGTGCGATCAGGGCCTGGGCGGACAGTGGAGAGTGTGGACTCAGTAAGCAGTGTCCCTTCCTTTCTGACCCTGTCTGGGTTGCTGCTGTCACCTTCCCAATACAGTGGCCGGATGCTGATGTGAAGCCCAAAGCTGGTAACAAGACCTGCAGAGAACTCGGAACCCCCCTGCAATGCCCTGGCCCTGGCCCCCACCTCATCTGCTGGAAAAGCCAAACCAGAGGACTTCCCAGGCCATAGCAGCTCAGAAGTCAGGCACTGGCCAGAATAGAGCCCATTCTCTTTCATCACTAGATGCATGCAAAGCCCCTAAACATTCCTTGAGGCAGGTCTATTACTCCCCACTTTACAGAGAGGGAAACAGCTCAACAGGAAGCCACAGGCTTGCCTAGTGTCTCAATGTTACGTAGCAGTAAGGATGAAGCTTTGTCAGAGGATGGTGTGATCTGAGCCCTTGCTCAGTAACTTAGTCCCCTAAAGTTACCCTTAGGACACAGGGTATCTAAGAAAGTAAGAGACAGGTGTTGTTGGTTGATTCTGCTCTTTTGTGGGGGCCCACCACCAGCTCCCTTCTGTAAATCTTACTCTCACTCCGTGGCTTGCTGGATGGCTGGCCCCTGGAGTCCTCCTCCTTCTCTGGCTCCCTCTTCTCTTTACTCCTCCATCTGTTTTTTTTCTCCTATTATATATTCTCTGTGCCAGCCCCACCTGTCCTTTCTCCTGCTGTGCTATTGGAGGTTCAGTTCTTTATTAGACCATCAGGTGTTTTAGACAGGCTCAGTAACACAGCTTCACAGAGTTAAACAAATGCAACATAAACAACATAACACACCTTAAAATAATACTCTACTGCAGACAGGGAACACGTCTTCTTTAAAGGACTTAACTCTAGGCTGCTGTAAACCTGAACACATCTGTGAAGAAGAGAGGTAGCAAGAACAACTGAACTTCACCCTGCCAGAGGGGGAGATGGACCTCCAGGACAGACTGCACCCACCACTCCTGGGGGAGACGCACTGACCCCAGAAGTCTTGGCTCAGGGAGCCAGTGACAGCCTTGGAAGGTCCTAAAACACCTTCCCTGTACCTGCTGGGCACTAGGACAAGGTCTGCCTAGTGTCATTAGCGAAACCACAGGAACTGGGGCGAAGCATCCCTTAGATATATAGGAGGCAGGGTTGTGAGCCAGCATGTGGACAGGTGAGTGCTCTGACCCTGTCTACCAGGCTGCTGCCTGCCCTGTCTGCCAGGAGAGGACCCCTCCCGGCTCCCTGCCCCATCCGCCATCGCCTGCTCCTTCCTCTCACTCCCTCCCTTCCTGGGCCTCCCGCATTTCTCCACTGGTGCTCTGGGTCAGCTCATCAGGCCAGTACTGGTCCTCCATGTACTGCTCCACATCAGTGCTGCTGTCAGGTCCTCTGTCCTCAGGATGCGCCTTGGCGTTATTGGCCTCTTCTTGTTCCCACTGCACCTCCACCAGCTGGTAGAGCTCCATGGCTGTCATGGCGTCTTCCACAGACGAGTGTCCCTGATGACCTACCTGCAGACAAGAGCAAACTCATCACTGTGTGTTGAAATGGGCCTGATCATCGACCCAGAAGCCAAGCTGGCCTCCAAGGGGCGAGAGCATACATCCCAGAAGAGAGGCTGTTATGATTTAGAAACGAAATATATCCCAAGGGCTCCTGTGTTGTGGGCCTCTTCCCTGGCAGACAGTGCTACTTTGAAAGCTACTAGAAACTGAGGTGGCTTAAGGAAACAGAGTACCAGAAAAAGACCTTGGGAGTATTCTGTCTGTCCTTTTTCTGCTTCATATTCACTGTGGGGTACAGAGCTCCACATGCTCCCATCACCATGATGTTCTGCCTTAGCATGAACCCTATTAAACCATGAGCCAAAATAATCCTCCCTTTATGTTGGTGCTGGAGAGAATGCACAGTAGTTAAGAGCACTGGGCTGGGTGGTGATCACGCACGACTCTAATCCCAGCACTCAGGAAGCAGAGCCTGGTGGATCTCTGTGAGTTCAAGGCCAGCCTGGCCTACCAAGTGAGTTCCAGGAAAGGCGCAAAGCTACACAAAGAAACCTTGTCTCAAAAAACCAAAAAAAAAAAAAAAGAGCACTGGCTGCTCTCCCCCAGGACCTAAACTCAATTACTAACACCTACATGTCAGCTCCCAACTGTCCATAACTCCAGTTCCAGGGGATCTGATGCCCTCTTCTGGCCCCCAAGAGCACATCATGCATGTGGTCCACACATGGAGGCCAAGCACCCATACATATTTAAAAAAAAAAAAATCCTGCTCCAGAAGTTGGAAGATGGATATCAAAACACGACACAGCAAGAGTCAGAACACATCCTATGAGGATACAGGACAGAGCCAGGAGCTAGGTGGGCAAAGACCAAAAGAGATGAACCTGCTGGGATTTGACTATTGCTGGGGAATTCACACGGGGAAGGAGGTGGCTATAACAGTCCACAGTCCTATCCACAGTCCAGCAGCTATGAAAGTCAGACGAGCCTTCCCCCAACTCCTCCACCAAGAGATTCTGCACCACATACCTGGATCTTCTTGTGTAGCAGGTGCAGGGCCAGGTCCTTAAGAGAGACCCGAGTTCGGGTGTGGAAGCTGGGATGGCTGAGCAGGTTTGGGACGTAAGTGGTATCCCGGGTCTGGCTCCGAGGATGAACATACTTGAGGGCCTGGAAGTCATTGTGGAGTGCATGTCCCACCACCACCTTGCCCTTCAGGAGCTTCAGGATCTGTGAGGGGAGAGGAGGCAGGAAGGCCATGTCAGACCTTCTTACCCACTCAGGTCTCAGCTCAACAGCCTTCCTTGGAGGACCTCCCATGATCCTCATCTACCTAGGGACCCTGGTCCTTCCTTAAGCTAGCCACACTTTCTAAGTATGGATTTTGCTTTTATATATTCTACACACTTAGCTCTTAGGATGATCTAGTCTCCCCTCCTGCACAGTAAGCTCTATTTGACTTGACCAGTGATGTTCACCCAGAGCACAGCATATACTGACTTGCTTTTGTTTGTTGGGCCGGTCCTTCTGAGACAAGGCTCACTCTGCAGACCAAGCCAGAACTAACATCAATCCTCCTGCCTCAGTCCCCCATTTTCTGATCAATAAAGACCTGTTGAATGAAACTAAAAGAACCATGCCTGGCTCTGATAGATACACAATTAAGTGGAAGCCCTTCTTAGTATTCCACAGTTCCTTGCGCCTGTGTGTACTGCCTCCTCCTATCCTCAAAACCTGCTCTGCAGCCTTAGAGGCACATCCTGTTCCTTCCCTTCCTCATGCTCAGGGAAACAGGGTTAAAGGCCTGCTAACTCCTGATCATCAGCTGTTGGCCTTCCACAGCCTTTCCTATCATTATGGGACCCAGTTTTTGTGGCAGATGGTAAGACACATTTAAGCTTTATATTGGGATCACCCCCAGTCTCCTACCTCACCTGCCATCAAGTAGGAGAGAGATCAAAGCTACCTCCCCCCCACCCCCACTAGCCCAAGTGAGCCTGCTCCAGGGGTCACCACCAACCACAAACATGGATGGGAGGGATCAGAGGTGGAGGGCTCGCACAGACTTCCTACTGCTTCTATTCATGATCAAGTCTTTCCAAAGCAATGCTTAGGGCATCATGGAATGTCTTACTTAGGATTTCTACTGCTGTGATAAAACACTACGACCATAAACAACTCGAGGAGGAAAGGGTTTGTTTCATCTTTCAGCTCCATACCATACATAGTCCATCACTGAGGGACGTCAGGAAAGGAACTCAGGAAGCTGGAAGCAGGAGCGGAAGCAGAGGCCACGGAGGAGTGCTTATTGGCTTGCTTAGCCTGCTTTCTTACACATCCAGGACCATAAGCCTAGGTGTAGTAACTGCCCAGAGTGGGCTGGGCCCTCCCACATCAATCATCAATCAAGAAAATGCACCACAGGCTTGCTCAAAGGTCAATCTGGTGGGGGCATTTTCTCACTTTCAGTTCCTGCTTCCCAAATGACTTTTGGCTTATGTCAAGCTGACAAAACTAGCCAGCCCACTGTGACAAAGGTCACAAGATGAGTTTATCAGTATTTCCCAAACCTTCCTATCCCAATAACCCAGAAACATTAAAAAGTAGTTCTGTTCTAGTGCTCGTTTTGAAAGTGTATTTGTTCTAACACAGCTGTGATAGAGTACAACCTAGGATGCAAATTTCACCTTCATTTCTGCATAACTTTACTCCTGAAGAAACACTACATGAATGCTGAGTGGAACCCAGAGCACACAACACTACACATCTCAAACATCGCCAGCAACTGTTTGCTTGGGTGCTGAGCCACAGCAGTCTAACCGTGTCTGACTCAGAAACCCCGCCCCCACTTCACAGCCCCAGCATCCTCCTCCTGCCCTTGCTTCCACAAGCAATTGCGGGTCTCTTACATTTCTGAACCATGGGCAAAACTGCAGTGCCATTTCAATGAGGTCTCCTTGTTTCTGTGGTAGCACCAAGTCTTTTGAGTGTTGTGCCTGAACACCATTTCCTTATAAATATATCCTATTATATTAAGATATACTTTAATATAATCCTTATAAACACACACACACACACACACACACACACACACACACACACACACAAATTCAGTGTTGTGCCTCAACACCATTTCCATGGCATAGGGCAGGTGCGGAGGGCCTGGAGTCAGCATGCAGAGAAGCAAGGGGGCAGAGTCCTGAAGACAGCGACGGCAGCCTTTGATGCTAACAAGAGCTTCCCCTCACCACTACAGTACTAGGCACGGTTCTGTTGACTAACTCTGTGGTTAATGTATGGAGCAAGCTTGCTTAGCATGATTTTTTTGTTTGTTTGTTTGTTTTCAAGACAGGGTTTCTCTGTGTAGCTCTAGCTGTCCTAGAAGTCACTTTATAGACCAGGCTGGCCTTGAACTCAGAGATCAGCCTGCCTTTGCCTCCCCAGTGCTGGGACCTTTAAAAGGCATGTGCCACCATGTCCATCTTAGCCACGATTTTTAGACAACCATGTCAGAGCTCTAGACATCTATGGGGATGGAGTCTTCACAGAAGACCCTGGGGCAAGGATCCTAGTCTACTTACAAGGCTTTCATTGTTTCCTATGGTCAAATGCTTTTGCAGACTCCTAGTATATTAGTGGATCTCAACTACTAATCATTTTTCCAAGCCCTGAGAAACCATGAGGAGATGGGCTACAACAGCGGCCCTGGACTGTGACAGGACCATAGGTGACTGTATAGACTTTTGTAAGTAATGCCTTTACCTCTCACATAGCCCTTCTAGCAGCAGCCCCTGCCTAGCACCTGGCAGCCCTGTAGAAGAGGCAGCACCTGGATTTATATCCATCCTCTGGAAAAGGAACTGCATATGTGGTGAAGTGAAGCGACTTCTCAAGGATCCCACCCCCACCCCAGGTGACTTAAACCAGGGCTTCTCTCCCCAACCTGTCATTCAGGTCAAAACAAGACCCCGGAGTCCTCACCTCTTTCTGGGCCACCTGAAAGGGGATGGCCTTGCGCATGTGCTGGCGGGTAATGCCGCTCCAGCGGGTGCGGTAGTCCACAATGGGCATCTCAGGCCGGATGTATTTGTCGTAGAGAACATCTCCGTTGTAACTCACCACAGAGCAGCGGGCCAGCTCACTCACCCGCCCACAGGGGCCTGTACCCACCATCTCACAGTCAATGGCGACACACTTGCTGGGCCCAGGCCTTGGGCCTTCTCTGGGGACAGGCCTTTTGCTGCATGGGCCACCCCGGCCGGACCTGGCCTTGGGACGCTGCCTTCTGCTGCCTGAAGCCTCTGTGTCTGCTGGTATCTGTGACGGGGAGGCCAGAGGGCAGGATCCTGGCCCTGGAGCCATGCTCAACAGCTCCTGCTCCTGTAGCAAGGCTTGGCGGGCCATGAACCGCTGGTGCTGCCGGCTTCTCCTCTTGTGTCTCTTCCGAACCACATCCTTGGAATTCAGGCCGGAGAGGGGTGGGCACTGAGTAGACTCAGGGGCTTCTCCCAGCACCATGCCAGGCAGCTCGCAGCTAGGGGTGAGAGGAGCCCCGGAGGCGATCTTCCAGCGGGGCAGTGTGCTGGAGAGAAATCACACAGGGGGAGGAGATGGGAGGATACCAGGCCACCCTGCCTCTTATCCTGTGGTATTTGCAGCTCGAGTACCTGAATAAACCTGACCCCTTTACTAAGAACTGCACTCGAACACTGCACATGCCACACTCGCAAATTCCCTCTACAAGTGTTACATGGAGTCTTCTACCGCCCTACTGACACCAGAGTATCATCACCCTTGTCTCCCAGAAAGAAGTGAGGCCCAGAGGCTGAGTAACTTGGTTAAAGGCTGATAGGGATCCAGAGTCCGTGCTCTGAAGTCAAGCTCACCTCTAAAAGCGGTAGTTTACCAGCCTGTTAGGAGTATGGACACAGAGAAGCAAAGGTCACAGAAACAGATTGCAGCTGAACACCACCCATCTAAGATCCCCAAATCTGAACTCTGCAGAGCGAGGTTTAACCTATAAACTGCTGTGCCCCTGTTTCTGACCTATACCTCACACACAGTATGGCTCAATAGCTAGGTCTCTGTCCTTTCCTCCAGCGGGGCCGATTCTCTTTCCTACATTGGGTAGCCAGCTATCCTTAGGCCAGAGCTGCCTCCACCTGGACTCACTGCTCTTCCCAAATACACCCCAGGCCTGCAGACCCAGCTGCAGCTCTGTATCACCAAATGCTGTTCAGGAACCCCTGTGTCTCCCCAGTGTTGCAAGGAGGTTCTCTGGGGTCCCAGCTGTGCCAGATGCTGGGCCGAGAAGCTTGGTTTGACCAGAGACATGGAAATGCAGCAGCTGGTGTGCTGAGAGCTGGTTAGAGGTACTAGGAGGCAAAACAAAATCAAGAGCCTTACAAATCAAGAACAGTAACCCTGCAGGGAAGAGGGAGTGGGGAGCAGAGACACCAAGGACAAAGGCCTGACAAATAACCTGGGGCTGAGGCAGAAGGGCCACCTGAGGTCACCAGATTAGACTATAAAGTATAAGATGGATTACAGCCGGGAAGACTGCTTCTTCCTTTATACCACTCCATCTTCTGCCACTGACTTTCGTGGTCCTTCCACAAGCCACTCTTACCCCAGGGTCCTCAGTCTATTGGTCAAGTGAGGGAGGCCCGAGACACCCGGGTGGGCCAGTCAAATGTGGACCAGTAGGCACAAACTGTCTCTCAGAAGCGCAGAGACATTTACCCTGTAACTCCTCAGTCAACAGGTAGTCTGCGGGGCTCCCTCAAGTCAGCCAGCTGCAGCGCCCCACTGGGTCTGCTATTCTTCTCTTATGGCTCAATACAAGGAGAGGGACAGAAGGGAGGGCTTCAGGGGACATCTCAGCTACCTCACTGGAGGATGAGGTTAGACCATGGGCCTGGGCAGGAGTAGCACAGGACTAGGTAGCAAAAGCAGATGGGAGGAAAGAGGAAAAGCTCTGTGTTTGCTGATGCCAACATCTGCATGAGGAGACTCCCTGACCCTTGCTGACTCACCCACTCTCGGCTTGCTTAGCCGGTCTCCAAATAGTACCCTCTCTTTTAAAAGGAGCTTGTCAGCAACTTCCTCATACCCGTCTCAGAACTGACAAATTCAGAATCTCAAGTTGCCTTAGCCCAGCAATGGGAGAGAAAGCGGCCTAGAGGACCCGTGCTGGCCCTGCTGATGGTGCACTTTGAGGGTGGGGAGGGGAGGACAGACATGCCCTGCTGGCAAGGTTTGAAAGAAGCTAAAACTAGGTCCCCTTGAGAAAAAGTCTCTGTGGCCTTGTATTTAAAGAGATAAAAGTGGTCGTTTCCTATAGTCCCTGGCGCTATGGACAGGTCAGAACCAACTATTACCAAGAGGACCCACTCCTACAGTTTGTAGCCCTGGATGGTGCTCAATTTCGCTGGAGAGAAGTATTCGGAGGACACAGCCCTGTCAGCATGGGCACGTACACAATTTTCTCATCTTAACTCTGGTTAGTATGGTAGGCACTCGGCTTTCAGGTGAGGGTCCCTGGTCCAAGAGGATTCCACATGAGAAGGCTCCCAAGAAACTGCAAAGCCAGAATCATCAGTGGCCTAAGGACCATCTGCCTGCTGGCAGGTCTCTATCAGAAGGCAGGTCTAGACCAGTTCCAGCACGAAATAACCAGATGACCCCGGGAAGTCACTGTCCCTTAACCGCTAACTGCGGGCTTTCAATAGGTAGCCCTAGGTAGAAGGCAAAGTCTGGGGACAGGACCCGAGACCCCACCCTCAAGTTTGGGAAAGCCTGGCGCAATAAGGTTCCCGGTGTTACCCCAAAAGCTTACCAGACCAACAGAAAAAAAAAAAAAGAAAAAGAAAAAGAAAAAAAAAAAAACTAGGAAAGACCCGCGCTCCCCACCGGCTGGGGCGTCCGGTCGATGCTCCTCGCCGGAGCCGCCCCCTTAGGCCCACAGCCCGCAAGCCGGGCCGGGACTGCGTGAGGCCGCACCCCGGCCTGGGTGCACACCGGCCCTCCCCAAGAGAGGCGAGCGGTTGGCGGCAGGAACCGGCGGCCCGGGACTCCCCACGGCCGACCCCCAGCTCACCTGAAAACCCGGCGGCGCCTTCCCGGCCTACACGTGGAGTCCTTGCGGGCCGCCGCGGCTGCTTGCCCGGACAAGCCCGGCTTCGGCTGCCCGTCTATTGGTTCGCTGGGCCGTAGCGCCCGCCTAAGGCCTCTTCTGATTGGTCTTCCTCGAGTGGGTGTGTCAGACCAGAAAGGGAGGGGCTCCGGTGGGGGCGTGGCTTGTGCGGGGAAAAGGCGGTGTTAGGTTAGTAAAGGGCCGAATGACACATGCGCTCTTCTGTCCCTGACGCCAGTGAAGGCCTCCGGTTTCTGATCTAATGCCCAGTGAAATTCAACCTTCAAAGAGCTAATGACACAGGTAGCACACCCACATCTGCCTACGGGGGACTGCAGCCCCTCCCGCCTCGTGGTTCTGAGAATCCGGTGAAATGTTAACAGTGCACGCCTGTAATCCCAGCACTCGGGAGGCAGAGGCAGGAGGATCTCTGTGAGTTCGAGGCCAGCTTGGTCTACAAAGTGAGACTGCCAGGACTGCCAGAGCTACACAGAGAAGCCCTGGCTTGATTCCCCCAAATGAAAAATAAAATAATAATGATAATAATAATAATATGCAGTATTATGAGAAACTTGAAAAATCAGATTTGCTTCTTTTGCACTGATTTTTGAATTTATTTATTTTTTAATTTCAATATTTATTTGATTTGATTTGATTTTTTTGAGACAGGGTCTCATGAAGCCCAGGCTGCCCCCGTTTTTCCTTGCGTCAAGTTGACTTAATGTCTTCTGGTTGAGAAGGATGGGTGAAACCAGTGTCTCGTGGACATGGAAAAACTGCTGCACTCATGAATTTTAGCTCATTCTATGGGGAAGTGGTGTTTCTTTATGGAAAACCATTCCAGAACTCAAAATGGTGGGAGAAATTCTTAACCATTGTAGGTTTTTTTTTTGTTTGTTTGTTTGGTTTTTTTTTTGAGACAGGGTTTCTCTGTGTAGTTTTGTGCCTTTCCTGGATCTTGCTTGGTAGACCAGGCTGACCTTGAACTCACAAATATCCGCCTGCCTCTGCCTCCCGAGTGCTGGGATTACAGGCATGCACCACCACCGCCTGGCTGCATTGTAGTTTTTTTGGAGCATGATGCTGGGATAAAAGTCAAGATAGTTCCAAGAGTCTTTCTATGTGTTTTTAAAAATTGATAATGTGATGGGCATGCAAACCAGCTAGGGCTACATAGTGAGGCACTGCCTTTAAAGAAAATGTACTGGGGAGTGTCGGCACATCCCTGTAACCCCAACACTAGGGAGGTGAGGGCAAAGGTTGAGGGGCACAAGGTCATCCTGGCTACACAGCAAGGTGGAAACCACCTGGGTTACAAGGGACCGTTCTCAAAAACAGAATAAAAAAAGGATTGGCAAAGTTAAAATCAAAATGGCTATACCATGGAGGTTTGGTTGCACTTATTTGCCAATGTTAGGTTTTGTTGATTTGGGAATTTGTTGGCCTTTTGTTTTTCAATACATTTATTTTGTATCTGTGTATGGTATGCACATGCCATGGAGTGGGTGTGGAGGTCAGAGGACAGCCTGTGAGGGTTGATTCTCTCCTTCCTGCAGGTTCTGGAAATTCAACTCATGCCGTCTGTCAGTGCAACAAGCACCTTTACCTCCTGAACCGTTTCACCAGCCCATTTTTTAAGGATCTCATGTAACCCAGGTTGGCCTCCAACTTGCTATGTAGCTAAGGATAACCTTGAACTCCCCCACCCCCAGACATGGTTTCTCTGTAGCTTTGGAGCCTGTCCTGAAACTTGTTCTATAGACCAGGCTATCCTCGAGCTCACAGAGGTCCACCTATCTCTGTCTCCCAAGTGCTGGGATTGAAGGCCTGAGACACCATATCCTGGCCGACCTTGAATTTATCTCCACCTTCCAAATGCACTAAGATTATCAGCGTGTGCTGTCACACTCAGTGTATAAGGTGCAGGGGATGGGACCCATGGTTTCCTATATGTTAGCACTCTACCAACCCAGTTTATCTCCAGCATGCATATATTTTATGGGGTGTGTGTGTGTGTGTGTGTGTGTGTGTAGGGCAGATAATTCTCCTTGTTACGATGTTTCTCTCCTTCTACCATGAGGGTCCTGGGGTGTTGAACTTGGGTCGTCAGGTATGGCAGCAAGCTCATTTACCAGCTGAGCAATCATACTGACCTAAACATTTTTTAAGGTGTCAATATTTCTGGTACATCCTTTATGACTACTTAGATTTATTACAGAAATACTAGCAAACAAAAAATGGAAGTCCCAGGCATTCAAGATAGTTGGCATTTTGCTGTGGATAGCAGGCCAATCTTCACTTCTTAAGTCATTGAGCTCACTTTCCCTGGCCTCCTTCCAGAAGGATTGGAGCTTTTCCATAACAGAAACTTTGTGAGCTGGGCCCTGCACATGCCCCACCTCGAGGGCCCCTTCCTCACCATCTTTTCCATCAGGAAGCACAATTTGATCCCAGCACCACATAAACCAGCTGTGGTGGTGCACCTCTGCTATCACAGCACTTAGAAGGCAGAGGCAGGAGGATCAGCAGTTCAAGGTTACCTTTAGCTACAGGGCAGGTGCCAGTAGAAGGGAAGCATTTGGGACATAAGACTGATGTTTTGTTTTGGTTTTTTGGTTCTTTGAAACAGTGTTTCTCTGTGTAGCCCTCACTGTCCTGGAACTAGTTCTGTAGACTAGGCTGGCCATGGATTAAAGGCAAGCACCACTGCTGCTGCTGCTGCCGCCGCCGCCGCCACCACCACCACCACCTGGCAAGAATTGATACTTTGCTTTTGCAAATTATTATGCATAATGTGCTGTCCTACCTGCCGTGTGTACCCATTCTAAGGACAGCTGAGGGTGCTGTGGGATGCCCTTGGTGCTGAATTGGGTGCAGCCCTGAAAGGGAATGCTAATCTGGTCGGTTTTCAGAGTGGTGTTTCTTTATATGCCAGAGCCATAGGCATTACCTTGGAAGTGGTTGGACTCACTGAATGAAAAGCACAGAGGTGGGATCTAGCAAGTTTGTATGTGTTGCGGTGGCTAGAACACAGGGCCTTAACACATCCTAGGCAAGCACTCTACTATTGAGCCATACACCCAGCCCAGCCATCGGTCTCCAAGCTAACAAGCAGCTTAGCAGTGATCCAGAAGCAGGACCAAGTTCAAGCTCTGCTGTTAGAGTCTGAAGGGACCACATGTAAATCATTTACTTACATTACTCACATGGCTTCCCCTTCCAACAGCACTCCAAACTCTACAGTAGCTGAGTCGGACTTTGGACCTAGACATTTGTGGTGCCTTCAACCTTCTCCCAACTCCTGAGAATGTGCAGCACTCTTAGGCCTGGGGTTAATATCACATTTCATTTTTTATCATGCAAGACTAGGGTGCTTCCATCTGGAGAATTTTATTCCCCATTATTGCTTGTTCTGTTCCAAGCCACATCTTTTTCAATCCTTAAATCCAGGGTCCTTAGTTTCGGTCGATCCTGGAGAGCTTGAAAAACTGTTGATATTTGGGTCACAGCCCAAGATTCTGACTTACAAGGCCTGGAAGGAGCAGTTACCCAGATATCAGCAGAGGGCGCTGTGGCCCTGTGTATTAAAGGAGCCGAGTGTAGGGTGATCTTACCCGACGTGTTGATTTTTTTTTAAAAGGTTTTGATGTTTTTATTAAGTGTTTTTTTTTATTCATTTTACATACCAATCACAGATCCTCCTCTTCCCTCCTCCCGCTCCTCCAGCCTCTTCCCTACCCTACCCCCCCCCCATTCCCTCCTATGAGAAGGTAAGGCCTCCCGTGGGGGGTCAGCAGAGCCTGGTACATTCAGCTGAGGCAAGTCCAAGCCCCTCCCCCGGCCTCAAGGCTCTGCAAGGTGTCCCACCATAGGTAGTGGGCACCAAAGAGCCAGCTCATGCACTAGGATCCTGATCCTACTGCCAGGGGGCCCCTTAAGCAGATCAAGCTACACAACCGTTTCGCTTATGCAGAGGGCCTAGTCTAGCCCAGTCCCATGGAGGCTCCACAGCCGTTGGTCTAAAGTTCATGAGTTCCCACTAGCTTGGTTCGGCTGTCTCTGTACATTTCCCCATCATGATCTTGATGCCTCTTGGATATAGAAGCCCTCTTCTCTCTCTTCGACTGGACTCCTGGAGCTCGGCCTGGTGTTTGGCTGTGGATCTCTGCATCTGCTTCCATCAGTTACTGGAGAAAGGCTCTAGGATGACAGTGAGGTGTTGATTTTTAAAGAGGGAGATCCTGATGATCTGACCCTTGAGTCAATGGCTCCCTTGTGTTGTAAAGCTCCTAAAACATCACCTTACCTTAGAAAGTAAAAGAATTGTCTATTTTCCCCAAGTAACTTGACAGGCAGGTTGTCAGCTGGCTAAACCTTGATTTGTGTCTTTACAATGAGGAGGGGTTTGATAAAACTCCGTTTTTATTATGTGTTTATTGATTGGCTTGAAATAGACAAAATGCTGCTCTGGGGAAAGGGGAAGGTTAACGTTAAATAGGCTGATTAAACCACATGAGAAGGGATGCTAGTAGAAAGATATGATTCTCACTTATTGTGGCTCCAAGGTAAAAGATGCTGACTGAGGCTGACGAAGAGGAAAATGGACAAGAGGCAAGAGACCCAAGTGCCACCGTGTGTTATGTCACACACACCCCTTGCCCAGTTATCATGACCACCTAGCTAGGTAGATGGGATCAGTAACATATGCAGCTCAGAGGTGACAAGTTCCTGTCTTGAAGTCACACAGTGTGGAAGCAGAGGAAGGCGGCTTGAGACTGGGGAGTTTGGTTTCAGAGCTGGGACTCTGCTCCACACCCACAGAGGTGGTCTCACCCAGCTCTCGGATCAGAGCGATGCCTCACTTCCTTCCCCTCCCTAAATTTTTGCTTCATGAACATAGGATCGAAGTCCTTTCACCCCCGTGTCACCCCTGGATGCTGAGGGCATCTGGGGAGAGATTCTACCCCTTCTCTCCTCAGCTCCACACATTCTCGCTTATAACACACCCGGCGCCTGCACGTACCCTCTGCCTCTGTTTGCAGGATGGACGCCTGCTGAGTGACCCAATTTGTAGCCTTCTCAAGTGTGAATGAGATTTTCAATAGGACTGGCTGCCTACTGGCAGGGCTGGAGCAAGGAGGAACTCAAGAGGCTAGGAACTGGAAGGAGCCCTTGCGAGGAGGGAGCTGACAATGGGGTGAAGTGACAAGGTTCAGAGAGGCTAAGTGCCTTTTCCAAAGGTCACACAGCTTCCACGTGTTAGTTACTGCCCTGCTGAGCTGAGCTGAGCCAAAGGTTACATTTTCATGATTTCTAGAGGTGCATGGCTCCTGAGCCAATCTCAGTGTAAGGTGCTGTAGTGTGTGCTCTGCTTCGGGGTTTGAGCACGACAGTGTGACTCAGCATGGAAGGGACCGGAGAAGGGACTTGAACTTGTTGCTGAGAAACTTATTTCCACCAAGGGTATCAACCTCAGGACTTGGTGCCCACCTTAGGGCAAGGTGACCTCCAGACAGGGGCATCGAGAAAGGGGGGACTGGGGTGTAGCACAGGGGTACAGCACTTGCTTACCTTGCACAGGACCCTAGGTTCTATTTCTAGTACTGCAGAAGAATGAATGAATGAATGAATGTCAGGAAGGAGGGCAAAGGGTAGGAGAGGAGGAAAAGAAGAGAAAGCAAAGTAAAAGGGATGAAGGATTCAAGTGATAAGGTGTTTGCTTCTCTCGTGAGAAGCCTTGGGCTTGTGCCCCCAGCACTGCATAAACCAAATACGGTTGGTTGCACACGCCTGTAATTCCAGCACTCAGGGGGCAGAAACAGGAGGATCAGGAGTTCAAGATCATCCTCAGCTACATAGTTCATTGAAGGCCAGCCTGGGCTACGTGACACCCAGAAAGAGGATGGAGGGTTGGAAAGGGCCTCCTTCTTCTCTTCATTTATTTATTTTCCTTTTGAGACAGAGGTTTACTGTAGACCAGGCTGGCCTGTCTCTGCTTTTCTGAGTGCTGGAATTAAAGGCATGTGCCACCATTTTCTGGGGGAAATGACTACTTTTGCCATTGAGGTGGCCTCCCAGCACGGGCAGGGGACCGGGCTTCCAAACTTGCATGTACTGGCATTGAGGGGGTTCTTTCTGTATCATCAGTCCCATGGGCAGACACGGACATTCAGGACCAGCCAGGAACGGGTGGCCCACTGTCCACAAGGTAATAATCACCTGGACCCCTAGGTGAGGAACACATGTGCCTGTGCTGGTACATACTGTCATCTGCCCTCCGTGAGCCTGTGTGTTGGCCCTGTGGTGCCCCTCACCAAGGAAGAGCTTGGAGGGTGAATGAAGCAAGCCCATAGGAGGGTGTGTGGGGACAGAGCAGCTCACCATTCCCCGAGGACATGCATCCTGTCCTCTGGCCCACTCTAGATTCAATGTCCTTGTTTCTGGAGGAGTCCCTCTGAGGTGTCCTCAGCAGAGACATGAGAGGAAGGTTTTGGAAGTTTTCTCGAGGTGTTTGCTAGGGAACATAGAAGGCAGAGAAAATACATCCAGAAGTGGGGCTCCCATGCCTCCCCGCAGCTGCCGAGAGGACCAGCACCGTGTGGTAGACAGGGACTTGTTGTTGGGTATACAGCAACAACAACAAAATCACTAGTCTTCCAGACGGGGCTGGCCTGTCTGTGGCCTTGCTAACCACCGCCTCTGGGCCCACCACCTGTTGTCAGCTGGGCACGCCTATGAGGAAGGCTGGCTTTTATCCTCATACCCACTACTTTCCCTATGTTCTCCACCCCCCCCACACACACACGCACCCCAACACACACATCCCACGCATACCCCAGGACTCCCTAAAGTCTCTGGCTCCAAATGGTGGAGAAATAATTTCCCTACTATCTTTCCCTCCCCCTGGAGTGTCCTATTTTCCACGGTGAAGACACTTCCTTTAGTCATAGGAAAATCTTATTTCTCCTGGGGAAGCAGGTGGGCAGCTCTTGTCTCCCTGTTCTCCTCAGGTATCATAAAACCCTGTACCTTCAGAGAAAGGATAAAAGAAAGAGTTTTAAGTAGTGCCTACCCCAGGCCTCTTCTCCCCTTCCCAGTGGGTCCCCAGAGCCCAAGGCGAACATCCTCCCAAGGCTCATGCGCCACAACCCAGACTCGAGGGGGACTAGTGGGCAGGGGACGCGGGCTGTATGGTTGGTTAATTTCCCTGGCAGTGCGTTGATAGGAGGTAGGCAAGGCCCCTCCTGCCTGAGCCAGCCTCTAATTGCATGGGCAGGGCACATCCGCTCCTTAATTAGGAAAAGCCACAATATCCTGGCAACTCCGAGAGCCCATGCTCCTAATTGTATGTCTGCAGCAGCTGAAGGATTATTCCCCTTCCCGATTGGCGCTTTTAATTCTTTTGCCTTTTAATTGCTAGCTCTTCCTTTTTGCCCCACCCCTCCTCCGTCCTTTGATTTATTCTGTTCATCTAGACTGGGAAAGGGCTTGCCTGAACACAGAAAGAGTCAGCGACAGACGGGATGGGGATGCTTGGAGAAGGCCTCTGGGTCCGATCCCTTCAGAGCCCATGGGATGGGACGGGGCACAGTTCTACAGAGGCCCAACTGAACTCCGAAGAGTTCCTTTCAGAGGTTGCAAAAACGTGTCCCCAGTCCTCACCCAGGACCGCTCTGAGGTTTGGAGACCTCAGTGCACACTAAAGAACAGGTGTAACTGGGCTGCTGAGCCATGAGCGGGTAACCGGAAAGGTTGATACTTACAGGATTTCTGGAGGATGCGGAACTTTCTTAGAGACTTCCGCACAACCTTCAGCTGGTCAGACACATGCTTACGGACAAGACAGAAAACTTCCAGATCTCAGAAGCGATCTGTATACCCCTTTGCAGACCCGGATTTGAATACCCTTGACTCAAAAGCCGCCAACTGAGTCACTGCCCTACACTAAGCTCCCCAAGGGAATGGGGGGCTCTTACTAACCAGCCTGGCATAACAGTGGCAAAGCAGCCGAGTCCAGAGGCAGCCGGACTATGTGGTGTGAGCGGGACCAATGCATTTCTATTGCCTTTCTCCTGGTAGATCCAGTGAGGATGGTTTTGACCTGATGGTGGTTCGTGTTCTCTGAAATTCTTGAACTCCAGCCTTTCTCTGAGTTGGAGGGAGATGCCGGGTACCCAAATCCTTGCTCTGGTCTCAGAGGATTGTGTCTTGGAAAAGTGACCTGCCCTGGAGCCCACTAAGTGTCACTCCCCACTTCTCAGTTCTTCCCTCTGAATTTAGAGCTGTCCCCTTAGCAACCCTGGTTTCCATGGTTTCCTCCATGACAACGATCCCCAAGCCCCTCCTCTCTTTTACCTCATGACAGTAATGGGTGATAGGAATCCTCAGTGTGGCCACTCCATGTAACCATGGTAACAATTAATTGAGCCTTCATGTATCTTTTGTGAAGCAGGCTGGAAACTATGAAGCTTTAGGTATGGAGGAAGAGCTCGAGGTGGGGGTGGGTACAGGATTTGAACTACCATTCTCACAGAGAAGTTAGGGGGCTTTTCTTGATACTGTCCCAGAAGATTTAGTCTTGAGCTTCTGCTTCAAGCATGGCTGGCCTCTGAGGAATCAGAGACCCTAATATGGAAGTGTAGTACAACCTCTCACTGGAGCACATGGTCCCAACTAAATTCAGCACAGCATGGGGAGGGGGCGAAAGAGGTGTCCCTTGATGGAAAAATCCTGGTCAGGTGTCTGTCTACTCCTAAGAACCAAGGAGAGACAAACTGAGTCTGTTCTCACCTTCAGGCATCCTCCGGGCTGTCATTGGCTTACTGGTCCAAGAGGAAGAGGATCTTCAGTGGACTCCCCTGACCCACTTCTTGTCCTGGGATGTGGAACTTGGAGCAGAGAAGAAAACAAACAGTGACAGAAAAGCTGACCACCCAAGTACAGTTCCAGGGACCCTCACCACCTACCTGCCAGGAGGCTTCCTGGACAGTGGTCAGTCTGCTCCTCTCCTGTGTTAGAGTCGTTGTCTCCATCCATCCCGGTCTCCACACCAAAGGGGCAGCCGAAGAACAAAAGCAAAGCCATCCCAGAGCACCAAGGCTGAGCAGAGTGAGTCCCACACACAGAGATGCCTGCCCGCCACAGGTGAGGCAGCATTTCCCGCCTCTTTTCCATCCTGTTTCCTCCAAATGCTCATAAATCCCTCACACGTAAGGACCAAATCTGTATTCCTAGAGATCTCAGATCCTTGCACCCCTGGTGTACTGATACTAGAAATAACCTGTACTGGCTTGGAAATATATTTATGAAGCATCATAAAATGGGAAAATCCAGAACAATGTATTCTGTGGATATGTTCAAGTGAGCTACAAATAGCTAAGCAGAAATTTTAATTCAGGTAAATCAAGTGCAGTCTGAATCAGGTAAAGCAAAACCCTGATCCTGGGTTCAGAACCTGTCCTTTGCTACTGGGTAAAACTAAGGCAGAGTCAATCATTCTGGGTACCCTGCTCTCCCAGCTAGTCAGTAAAGGATAAATGGCATTCTCTTATTGGTTGATACGGTGATACATATCAACCAATGAGAGACTGGCTCTTCCTTTCTAGCCAATAAGGTCTAAGTTATCTTCTTGAAAGGAAAGTAAACCCTTTGTCCATAAGGAAATGAGAAGAAAAAAGAAGAAGAAGAATTTTTTTAGGTAAAAAGATTGTTGTTGCTATGGGGCATTACTGATGTGATCAGTGATAGCTGGTAAAGGAAAGGCAGTACTCTGAGCAGAAAACTACAAAAAGCAGACCAGCTGTCTGGTTTGGTGTAAAAGGAAGTTTCTATAGTAACATGGAAGAGAAAGGCATTTTGATATAAATGCTCCCCATACTATAATCTAAATGGGCTTTTTGAGAAGGAAGGACTAAAATATAGACTGAACTTAGAATGGGTCTTCATAAGATTGTATTAGCACTATGTGAGGGGAAGATGAAGGAATGGAAATGTGATTGCATTTATTGATAGGAGGCATCCTGGTAGTTACTGCCTGAGATGGGAAGCTTTCCTCTGTGTTAGCAGGTGACAGCCATGTGTGAAATGCGGCTGTGTTTAGAAGCAGCAAGTTCCTAGTGAGAACTACTCTAGATGAATCAATGCATGAAACAGGTTGCTCTGGCAACTTCCTAGGCATTCCCCTTCACCCCCCCCCCCCCAGAAGGCTACATTCACCTTGGAAAACGTGTGGGTACAATGGTTTCCCACCCACGTGTTACAAATGAATGCAGGCAAGGGATGTCGGCAAGTGGAAACTAGAGTCAGGGTTTGCCAATCCAGGGACAGGGGGAAAGGCCAGAGGACAGAATCTGCCAGGAAGCCAATGCGGAGTAGAACAACTAGGTAAGACTTTTGAATCCAGTGCTGCTGTGCTAGAGACTAATTGTAAGGGAGACACATGTCTACCCAAGCTTCTCTCTCTGCGACGCTCAGGGGTGAGGCAAGCAAGCATCCGGACCCATCTCCCATAGAAAGAGTGGGAGGGGGCTGCCAAACCAATGGTACCTACAGCAGACACACTTAAAGGACATCCTTGTATCCTTCTTGTTGTCATTTAGAGGGGAAAGGGTGTGTGTGTGTGTGTGTGTGTGTGTGTGTGTGTGTGTGTGTGTGTAGGGGGGCAGGTTATGAGCAATCAGCTCCTCTAGTATAAAGGGATAAATGAGAGGACCCGAAACTGCAAGTCCTGAGAAAAATGGCTGGGCAGGTTATGATTACATCTCTGAAGTGGGCTGGGGTACGGGTGGGAAGGATTTCAGGGGTCTTGATTTAAAGAGGGGAAAATCACCTACTAGGGCGTCCTCACTGGTCATTAGAGCAGTATATGGAAATGGTGGTGACTCCCACGCAGCCCACGAGGCAGGGGCTACCAGGAGATATTTAGAGAATCAAGGTGCTCACAGATAAACAGTAGCCAAAGCCCCTCCATTCACTGTTACCAAGGCAACAGGAAGCAGGGGCTGCGGGTGGTTGCTTGGTAACCACACTAGAGCTGGCGTCCTGACCGCTCTGCTCTCCTCCTCCCCCACCTCCATTAGCCCTTTTGTGACAGCTTCTCCCCCACCCTGGCTTTCTCCTCCCTGGCAAAACAATCATCTGTGCTCCTCTACAAAGGCTCTTAGGACTTCTTCAGATAAAAAAAAAAATGTGTACCTGGATGTTCATTTTGGGCAGACATCATCTATACCCATTGGCACTCAGACACGATGTACTACTTTCTACCATAGCCTCGGTATCTTATCTCTCCAACTCCATGGTTTTTTCCCTTCATTTACTCCCAGTAAGGTTTAGAGAGAAGACAGACTCCAATGTGGTGATTTTTCACAGAACACTAGTGCCTGGGGACCCTAACAGACCCTGTGGGTGCGTCTCCAGAGCTTAGCTCTGTTTTTCCCTGAAGACTCAAACCCCTGGAGAAATGAGAACGCCGACCCCCCTCCCCCCACCTCTACAAATTGCGTCTCACCTCCTGGCCTCGTCTGAATGGTCTGTGTGGGAGTGTGGGCATGGGTCTGGCAGGTTGAGCAGCATCTGGGAACCGACCCCTGAGACTCTGCGGAGTGCTGTCCAGCTTCTGGTGCTGAACAGATGTGCTGAAGCTGGATTTCTCAGGAAGGGGCTACAGGGACCTTAAGCAGCGGGATCCTGACCATCCAGACAGGGACCTGGAGAGTTGAAAGTCGAGATTGGGGTTTATCTGCCCTGTTTTTACCTTTTCAGCGGGTGCTCCCCAGGTCCTCACAGTCCCTGAGCCTTCCCCCCCCCCCCCGCTAGTGGGGCCACCAGCTGATGTCGCAAAGGGTAGGGAGAATGTTGGTTGCATTGGGATGGTTACCCGCCGCTTTTCCCGGCATTGTATACGTTTTCCTTCTGTGGGCGCTGGACTCTCGGGGTGTTCCCCAGCAGAATCACCGCTGACCTCTGCGTGGACTCCTGGCGCTCCAATCTCATGGGACGCTCTCCTGCAGGCAACAGGTTGGCTAGTCCTGGAGTCTGGGCGAAAGGCGCGGAGACCCGACGGCAGCGCGGGGCTTCGCCAACACACAACCCTTTTACTCCAGGTAGCAGGAGAGCTCAGTGCGAGCTCCGGAACCGCTTTCCCAGCCCTCGGGTTTGGAGGAAGGGAGACACCGCACCTCCGGCCGAGCCGCCCCCTTCCCTCCCCTCCAGGGCAGCCCTGGGAGCTCGACCTCGAGAATCCATACGGTTGGGACTTGGGGGTGGCTGCTTCTCAAATCCAAGCCCTTGACTAGGGGAAGGGACTGGACGGGAGCACTGGCTGGGGTTGAGATAGCCGTAGGGGAAAGCCTCTGCTCTCTGCTTCCTTCTGGAAGCAACTCCCTTCACCCCGGAGTCCAAGCGTGGGCGCGGGGACCGGGTGAGTGCGGAGGATGCTCTGCGGCAGAGCCTTCGGTGGGTACTTGCCTGTCTCCGGTCGTCTGTTCTGTCCGCTGCAGTGTTCTCCCCGAGGAGAGGAAGGTAGGTCTGGAGTCGCAGCATGCTCCCAAGAGTCGATGGATATGGTGGCCGCTCGCTGGACTTCGGGGGAACAGACAGACGCACAGCTGCTTTAAAGCGGAGACCAGCTTACAGGTGGCCTGTCAGGGAGGCGGACGTCTGTGACGTCATCTTGAAGGGGAGAGGGGGTTGGGGGGAAGAGGAGGGGGTCAACGCGCTTCACATCAAAAGTCCCCTGTGGCCATGGCAACAGCTTCCTAGGAGAAGCGAAGAGGTCCAGCGCCCGCCCGGAGCCTCTCTCTTCTCCTGAGAGCCCCCGGCGGCGGCGTGTGGCTCAGGAGTCCTGAAAGTAGCCTTGCTCTCACCTGGCCAGGCAATCAGTGCAGGGTCCTCCTCGCCGTCCTTGCCCAGGCTGCTGAGAGCCTGAGATCAGCTGCCCTCAGGCTCCCAGAGGCGACCTAGCAGAATCCTGCATTTCGTAAGGGCACTTCCAGCCTCCTACCCCATCCCCACCCAGCCGCTGAGATCTGGTTCACTGGACCACACACAGAGATTTTCTTTAATTCAAGGACTCTAAAGCTCAAGGTTCCCACTTACTCTCCACCGACTGACCGACCGGTGCCTCTGAGCTCCCCGCGCGCGCGAGGCGGCACCCACGCAGAAAGCCACCTGTCTCGTTCCTCATACCTGGCCTGGATGCTCGCCCAGGGCTCCAGAAGCAGCCAACCAAACCAGGAATAGCAAGCCCTCCTAGGATCTTGGGCGTCCAACTTGTGGCAACTCCGTAGAGACAGACGCATTTACTAACCCTCTCCCTGGTTTAAAAAAAAAAAAAAAGACTGGGGAATTTCCTATGGGAATCTGGGTTTTCCTCCTCAGTGGAGGCTGGATGTACTGCATGCTTCCCTTGTTGAAAGGACTGGGGATGGGGCCTGCCTCTCTCTTTTTGAGTCAGTGATACCAAGGCTATTCTGCCATCGCCCTGTCGTTCATATATATTCCCCCTTACAGCAAAGGGGAGGTGACTTTCCTTTCGTCCTCACTTGTCTCACTTCATTAATGTTACTGGTGGGGTCTTGGAGGCATGTGGATTTTTCTGCCCCCCACTGCTCAGAAGGCAGTGGTAGCTTCTTCCAGGAGCAAGTCGCCCTTCACACTGGGAAGTGCCCTGCAGACCCAACTAGGCACCAGCTATTTCCGGACAGCAGCCAGGGGTGGGGATGTTGATGGGCTCCAGGACATTGTTTTTGTTCTTTTTAAAAAAAGATTTGTTTTTATCACTTTTATTTATGTGAACGTGTGTGTGTGTCTGTGTGAGTGAATGCTATGTGTGGGCAGGTGCCCAAGGAGGTCAGAAGAGGGTGTTGGATCTCCTGGAGCTGGAGTTACAGGCCATTGTGAATTTTACTATGTGGGTGTTTGGAACCAAATTCAGGGCACATCCAGGTGACAACTGAAAAGACCCAGTTGTCTCCTTTGTATGAGTTATTAAACCATTTATTAACTAGTTAAGGACATAGGCTCTCAACCACTGAGTCATCTCTCCAGCCTTTTGAATGGACATTTTAAATACATATGCTGGCATGGGAGAAACTTACCTTCTTCCCCTAGCAGAACAATTACCCTAAGGACGAGCAGGCTTTTATTTCTATGAACTTGTCTTCTGTGTAAATATCTGTACATTTTAGATGCTGCACACCAAGGTGCTTTTACACTAGATCAGTTCCAGTGTGGATTCTCCGTAGCTAGTTCCTCCCTGCTGGATTGTTCCAGTTCTCTGGTAGTAAGTAGAATCCTCCAGCTCTTTTTCTTTTGTTTGGTTTGTCCCTTAGCACAGCTCCAGGCTCTTGGAGATACTGCACTTGGGAGTCTAAGGACACTCACGTTAATCCACTTTAGTATCTTCCTGGAGCCGTGGGTAGTTCAGCCACATTTTCACAGTTTCTGACTGGATAGTTCAGCCACATTTTCACAGTTTCTGACTGGATAGTTTAACCACATTTTCACACTGTGTCTGTTTGGCTAGGTCACCAACATTTCCACAGTGTATCTAGTGGATAGTTAGTTCCTCACCAACATTTCCACAGAGCATCTGGTGGATAGTTTACCAACATTTCACAGAGTATCTGGCTGTTTGTTCTGTATATGAAGAGGCAGATCATAGACTATTCCACCTATGCTTACTACAGCTATTTATACTGAAAAGACCAGTTGTCTCCTCTATGTGAGTTACCGAATCACTTACTAAATGTGGGCTAGGATTTAGCTCAGTTGGTGGACTATGAAACAGGCAACTCACCAAACCCCTGATACACAAACATTTTCATTTCCTGCTTTATTTTTAATTGGCCTCCTAATGCTGGAGAGGGCATGGGGAAAAGAGGATTCATACCTTGTGGAGGTTGTAAATTGGTTAGCTGAATTCATTGGAAAATAATTTTACATTTTGTATCAAAAACTATAAGTTCATTTATGCTTTTTGGGCTAGTTTTGAATATTCTAATAATGCAATGTTAAATGCAGAAAATGCTAAACACATGAAAGTATATTTATTAGTTGCTTCAAGAAAATAGGCTTGACAACAGTATCTTAAGGAGGAGGAATTTATTTTGGCCTACCATTTGAGGGTACAATCCATCATGGTGGCAGGAACTTGAGACAGCTGGTCGTCTTGCAATCCACAGCCAGGAAGCAGAGAGAGAGGTGACTATGGGTCTCAGGTCACTCTCTTCTCATGCAGCTAAGAACCACAATCCATGGAATGGTGCCACCAACATTCAGGATGGATCTACCCACCTCAGTTAACCCAGTCTATAAACTCTGCCACAGATATGCCTAGAGATCAGCCTCCTTGGTGATGCTGGATCTTGCTACATTGAAAATCAATATCAACCGTCACAGTGTGCCTTGTGGCATTGCTTAATGGTTTTAAAAGTGGAAGCAGCATACATATGGAACATGAAGTGATACTACATCAGTGGCTGACTAGATGGAGTAATCTACTCACTCTAAGATCTATTTCTAGGGCTGGCAAGATGCTCAGTGGGAAAAGGTAGTTGCCACCAAGCCTGGCAACCTGAGTTTTATCCCCAGAACCCACATGGTGGAAGGACAGAACCAACTCCTAAGTTGTCCTCTGATCTTAATGTTTGTGCTGTGGCACAGACACATTTCCCTTCCCCAGGACCCCACCCCCTTGGTAAATAAATGTTATAACCTGGGGTTTATATAAAAAAATAACTAAATAAAATATTCATGCTATTCAAAAAGAAGGAGGAGGAGGAGGAGGAGGAGGAGAAGAGGAGGAGGAGGAGGAGGAGGAGGAGGAGGAGGAGGAGGAGAAGAAGAAGAAGAAGAAGAAGAAGAAGAAGAAGAAGAAGAAGAAGAAGAAGAAGAAGAAGTCAAGATCATGATGGGGAAACCCACAGAGACAGTTGACTGGTGCTAGTTGGAGCTCACTGACTCTAGACTGACAGCCGGGGAACCTGCATGGGACCGAACTAGGCCTGCTGAATGTGGGTGACAGTGTGTGGCTTGATCTGTTTATGGGGTCCCTGGCAGCAGGTCCAGGACTTATCCCAGATGCATGAACTGGCTTTTTGGAGCCCATTCCCTGTGGTGGGATACCTTGCTCAGCCTTGATACAATGGGGAGGGGCTAGGCTCTCCTTCAACTTGGTATGCCAGACTTTGTTGACTACCATGGCAGGCCTTACCCACGCTGAGGAGTGGATGGGGGTAGAGTGGGAGGGAGGTGAGGAGGCGGGAGAAGGGGAGGGAGGGGAAACTGGGGTTGGTATGTAAAATGAAAAAAAAATTAATAAATAAATATATTTAAAATTAAAAAAGGTAAAGGAGTAAAATGTAGACCTGCTTGCTCAACACTAATTCAAGTTCTTCCGTTTTGTGTGTGCGGTGCTGGGAATATTGAACCCAGAGCCTTGCGAGCTAGAACGTTCTACCTCTGGTCTGCGTGCCGAGCCCTGGGCACAATGAAAATAATGACACTAAATGGCACACACAGAGTTGCTCCATGTTTGTTCAGTGTAGCAAAGCGCAAGGCTCTGGGTTTCAAAACAGCAAAAACAGCGTGCGTACAGAAAACAATAGAAAGGAGGCACATCACACGAGGCCGTTTATACAACAGTAAAGAGATCATGGGGACTTTTAATTTTTTTTCTTTTTATCATGTTTCCCAAATTTTCTGAAGCAGGATTGTGTGGTTTCTATAGTTACAACGTGCTATGACGAAACAGGGGAGGGAGTAACCGTTGTTATGTAGCTAGCCATCACTTATCTAGCCCTGTTCCAGATGGGCATAATTGGGACAGGTGGAGAGACCTGTGTAGGTTGCTTCAGATCTTGCCTGGGATAGTCAGTGACCATGACATAGCTTTATCAGCAAAAAGGCTGATAAGGGACATTTGGTTGTTGGTTAACTCAGATACCCTGTCAGCCCAGCTGGCCCCGGCCTCTTCTCCATTAAGCTTGTTTCTGTTTCTGACCACACTTCCCTCCAGACCTGAAGTGATAAGGACGGGGTGACAACACTATGGCCCTTGCTGGTGTTGGAAACAGGGCATCGCAGTTACTTTACCCATGTCTGTGACAAAATACCTCACAAACGTGGCTTAACGGAGAGAGCACAAGAGAAAACCTAGATGGGCTCGGACATGGTAGTGACTTTTTAAAAACTAAGTGTGTGTGTGTGTGTGTGTGTGTGTGTGTGTGTGTGTGTGTGTGTGTGTGATATGTGTGCATGGTGTGGGCACAAGAGTGTTATGGTATGTATATGGAAGCTGGAGAACAACCTTCAGGCGCTGGTGAGATCTGGGGATGAAATTCAGGTGTCAGACTTACTGAAGATGTGCCTTTACCCACTGAGCTAGCACAATATCAAAGGAACGATTCATGGAGGAAAAAAATCACTGATAAACTAATAAACTTGACTTAATCAAAATTTCTGCACTATCTTTTTTCTTTTTACTTTTTTCATTTTCTCTTTCTTTCTTTTTTCTTTCTTTCTTTCTTTTTTTTTTTTTTTTGTTGTTGTTGTTGTTGTTTTTGTCTTTTGAGACAGAGTTTCTCTGTGTAGTTTTGGTGCCTGTCCTGGATCTCGCTCTGTAGACCAGGCTGTCTTTGAACTCTGAACTCACAGAGATCTACCTGGCTCTGCTTCCCAAGTGCTGGGATTAAAGGTGTGCGCCGCCGCCGCCGCCGCCGCCGCCGCCGCCGCCGCCCGGCTTAATTTCTGCACTATCTAATTCAGGGCAGAGGATGAGCAGACAGCCACAAACTGGGAGACATACACACAGAAGATGTATTTGACAGAGAGCCATTGTACAAAAAAACTTACAATGAACTCTTAAAACTCAACCAGAAGAGAACAGCCAGATTTAACACTAAGACAGGGGCACCAGAGACACCTCACCAAAGCAGGGATCCATAAAGTCAGTAGGCTTCATACCATAGACTTGGCAAACGTCAATTAAAGCAACAAGATGCGTGTGCGACACTGAACTACTTAGAGGGAGCCCTGTGGCCGCGCTGTTTCAGGAATGTCAACACCTTACCCTCATCCCTTATAGATTTGTTTACCTCAGCACAGCTCCTACAAGCTGCGTTGGGTTGCTACCTCCATCAGTTTCTAGGAAAAGGCTGTCATGATGGACAGTACCGAGGGCTGCTGGGACTGATTTATGCTGGCACTCATCCCTGGGCAGGCAGCTTTTATCTGCCCTATTGGAACACCCTGGGGAACACAAAGGAGAATTAAGGTCTTTCTCTTCTCTATAATCTAATTCAAAATTAGAATGATTGTGGTTATAAATCTCAGATTGAGTTGTCTGCTCATTATGGTTTTGCCATTTCATTTCATGTGATAACAATAGCATCACGCATTAGGCAGAATTAATGGTCTTCCAAGTGTGTGCTTCTCTCTCCCCCTCCCTCTCTCTGCATATATTTGATTGTCACCAAAGCCCTGCTGCACAGCAAATGAAGGCTCACCATTCCCTTTAGAGTGAAGAGAACCTATATGACCAAGGAGAAAGGGCTCCCCAGGACCAAAACACCAGTTTCCACCAACAAACAATCTTGTGCGGAGATTGTCTTTTCCTTTTAAAGATGAGTTATTAGCGCTGGTGAGATGAACCTGCCACCAAGCCTGACGACCTGAGTTCGATCCCTGAGACCCACATGGTGGAGGGAGAGAACTGGGAGCCCCACAAGCTGTCTTCTGACCTCTGCATGTGTACTATGGCAAGTGAAAACCACACACACACACCAAAAATAAACAAACAAACAAACAAACAAACAAATAAATAAATAATAAATAAATCGTTAAGCCTTTTGAAGATATTTAAAATGAATAAAATAAATGTTGAGACTGTGACTCAATTGGAACCGGACTTATCTAGCAAGCATGGACTAGGTAGGGGACTCTAATCCCAGCACATAGAGAGATGCAGACCAGGATGATCCAAAATCTAAGATCATTCTCAGCCATGTAATGAGTTCAAGACAGTCTTAAATAACTGAGACACTGCCCCCCCCCCAAAAAAAAAGAAAGAAAAAGCAGAACCCAGCAAGGCACATATCTACCATTCTGTCCTTCTTCTTTCCTTTATTTTCAGGGTCTAATCAAGGTTTGTCTTTTTGCCCTCTTCCGGCCTGAGGGTACCAGGCACACACATGGTATGCAGACATGAACTCAGGCAAAAACACCTGGAGAGAGAGACTTAAATTATATTGCTTTAAATTAAATATTTTTTTAAAATAAAAGGATTTGTTATTTAAAAAAAAAAAATCCCCAAACAGCTTTCCAGCAAGCCAGGAAACGATACTGAGTGGCTCATTCTCTGCCTGTTCTGGTGGATGTGATACGCTGAGGGGCCAGGGTTTGCCTCACGTGGACAAGGGAAATTGCATTTGCTTAGGCGCTGCTGCTAGAATGAGCATTTTCCATATAGTAAGTCCCACCAGTTACCAAGTAGAGAAAACTGATCCCCATAAGCTTTCAGAATTATTGCTTGCCTGAGGATCATATGCATCTAAATATGGCACTGTCATATTCTGGAATCACTGAGACCTGAACACATGAAAGCAAATCATGTCAAACAAAGAAAGATTCATTTCGCTTTCAATACCAAGTGTATTGAAGTAAGTACTGTTAGAGTTCATGGACATCATGTTTTCCTATGAGGTCACATTTTCTTAACATTGACCGGGGTCGGGGAGAAGAACACAGACTCTTCCCACTCACTGTATGACTAAAAGCAATATCTTTCTTTTCTTTTCTTTTCTTTGAGCTGAGGATTGAACCTAGGGCCTTGCGCTTGCTAGGCAAGTGCTCTACCACTGAGCTAAATCCCCAACCCAGCAACATCTTTATAAGAAAACTTTTGACATCCTTACTGTTTCCTATTCTTTTAAGCATACTATAGTGGAGTGTTTGTTTAACATATGTGTGTAGGTATTTTTTATAATTATTTTTACAGTTTCCAAACAAATATATGTTTGCATAATTTATTATGATGACTTCTTCACATACATCATTACGACAAAGTAGGGACATGTATCATGTTAACTGGTTTCTCCTTAAACACTTACCATAATAATGTGACTTGAGCACAATAAAGTCTCCTGGTCTCCCATATCTCAGTACAGAATGCAGCTTAGCTTCACTGATTTGGTCGTAAAGCAAATCTTTCTCATAACTGGGAAGTAGAGAGACCCTTCTGAAATAAAATGTTATTTTGGGGGGGGGAGGTTGAATCATTTATTTAGTTTTTCATTTTTGTTTGCTTGTTTACTTGCTTTGTTTCCTGAGACAGGATCTCTCTCTATAGCTCTAGCTGTCCTGGAACTCACTATGTAGACCAGGCTGGGCTTGAACTCACAGAGATCCACCTGCCCCTGCCTCCCGAGTGCTGGGATTAGATGCTACCACACTGTTATTTGTTACTTTTAAAGACTTGTTGACTGGATTCACACTTAGAAGTAGAAGGTGTCAGTGAGGACAGCTTATGTCTCTTGTTAATGTTTCCTCGAGATTTTCTGTGGCTTCCTTGATCCTCTTGGCCAACAGTTTAGCACACTCAGCAGCCTCCTCATTTTTCTTATTGCATTGTTTCTTCACAGCAATAGATCAGTGTTTGTGTTGCAGGACACAAGGAGTCACAAAACCCTGAATTTTGGGTGCTTTGGTCCTGGGCTTCTTAGCTATTTTGTTTAAGGGTTTTCTGACAACATAGTAGCACCCGTAATCTTCTTTAGAGAGACTGAAAGGTTTTCAGATTCTGCAGCTCTTTTGGGTCCCGAATGCTGAGGCACAGTAGTATCTGTCAGTCCAGGAAGGTCCTCTCTCTCTCTCTCTCTTTTTTTTTTTGTTTATTTGTTTGTTTTGTTTGTTTACAATAACCAAGTTGAGAACACTGTGGCATTCACAACACATCCTCAAACAGACTTGCAATTCCTCTCCCCAGTTCTCTTTGGTCTATAACAAGAAAATGCCCCTTACTCAAAAGCACATGCGCTCTGCCGTGGGTCAAACACCTTGCATCGTGGGAAAACCTGGTTTGCCATTCCCAGCACTGGTTCAGATTGCATAACCCTTCCACTCTTCAGCCAGAGCGTCAGCGGCAACTCCCTTGGCTGTTGCACTCCTCACAGAAAACACCGAGTTTGTATTGAACACATCATCCACTTCAGTATCTGACAACCGGTGGCTGGGAGGCAGATGTTCATTTTGATGCAGCGGACCACCTAGGATGTTCCAGGAAAACAGTTCTACATCCCTGTTCTGATGATTGTTAACACATTTGCTCCAGGTACTTTCAGACATGAGAAAAAGTATACAAGTATAGATGCCTCCATCCCATTTTCTCTTTCACGTCGGATGAAATACTATCCTGAAGGTGATTGATCCCTGTCTTGCTGTCCATGTTACAAAACAGTTCTTACATTGGTACTTACCTGGAGTGGTCCACATTAATATTATGTGCTTATGTATGTATGTATGTATGTATGTATGTATGTATGTATGTATATATTTATTTAGAGACAGGATCTGGCTGTGTTTCCCAAGCTGGCCTGAAACTCTCAATCCTCCTGCCTCTGCCTCCCCAGTGCTGGGATCACAGATGTGTGCCTTCATACTTGGATTTGGCTTTACTTTTTATTTTCACATTACAGCTTTTGGCTTTCTCTTTCTTTCTTTCTTTCTTTCTTTCTTTCTCTCTCTCTCTCTCTCTCTCTCTCTCTCTCTCTCTCTCTCTCTTTTTAATTTTTTTTTTTCCGGAGCTGAGGACCAAACCCAGGGCCTTGTGTTTGCTAGGCAAGCCCTCTACCACTGAGCTAAATCCCCATCTACAGCTTTTGGCTTTCTGTCATTTGTTTTACTCACAGAAATACATCAGTGTGGTATTTCCTATATATCTAAATTAACTTCCACAGACCTGTAAGTTCATTGATCACTCTATTTTTCCCCACTGAGAATTTTGTTGCCTAAGTAGAAATGTAAGTGTTTTCCATGTCTTATTGTTTGTAAGAAGTACTATATTGGACACCTTGCTTCTAGAATGTTCCACAGAGGGAAGCATTATTCCAGGTGTCAATGTTCATACATGAGCTTCATTAGTGTATGTACCGATAAGGAGAGCTGCAGAATTGAAGGGTATACACAGCTTCACACTAATAGATATTGCCACATGAGTCACCAGAGTAACGGTGGAAATTTATACTTCTAAGAACAACATCTAAAACATCCCACTCCATCTTCACAAACATTTGAAAGCATCATCCCTGTTCATTTCTCAAAGTTGATGAGTGTAATTTATTGTTGTAATTGTTTTTTATTATTTATTTTATGTACATGGGTGTTTTGTGTTGCGGTAACGCCCGCGCTACCACCACCCATTCACCATGTCCGAGCGCGGGGCTGTGGATCAAAAAACAGAGACAAAAGACAGCAAGTCATCTGTGCCAGAGGATGCCGAATACCATTTATTGAAGAAGGGAGGAAACCTTAAATACAGGCTTACTGCACAATGGAAGAACCCCTGGAGGGCAGAAGTTCACTACTGAATGTTCTACATTCTTGCATCTAAGCTGCTTACACCAAATGCAGGATACACAGACAAAGAACCTCGGTGAGCATTCAGGAAGGTTGAGACCAGCAGGGAATCAGCATAGGGAGGATACCTGGTTAAGGTCAGCAAGCAGGGCTGCAGTTACCCAACTTGGGAGTTCTAGGGCCCTACAGTTTTGCCTGAATTCATGACTGTGTACCATGCTGTGGGATGTTCTGTATGCTGTGAATGTGTTGCTCTGATTGGCTGATAAATAAAACACTGATTGGCCAGTAGCCAAGCAGGAAGTATAGGTGGGATAAACAGACAAGAAGAATTCTGGCAAGTAGAAGGCTGAGTTCAGGGAGCAGCAAGTAACAGCACACAGGTAAAGCTATAGAACATGTGGCAACATATAGATTAACAGAAATGGACTGAGTTTAAATGTAAGAGCTAGTCGGTGGTAGGCCTGAGCTAATGGCCGAGCAGTTTTTAATTAATATAAGCCTCTGTGTGTTTACTTGGGTCTGAGTGACTGCAGACTAGGCAGGACACAGGAAAACTTTCAGCTACAGTAAGTACCACTTGATGTGCCTGGTGCCCTTGGAGGTCAGAAGAAGTTGGATCACCTGGAGCTGGAGTTTTTTATGAGCTTCTGTGTGGATTCTGGGAATTGAACACATTGCTCTTAACTGCAGAACCATCCTTCCAGCCCATTACAATGTTTTAACTTGCACTGCCTCCATGACAGTCAGTTTGGGTACTATTTACTTATTTATTTTTGAGGTGGGCCATATATCCTCAATCACAATATATAGCCAAGGATGACCTTGAGCTCCTGATCCTCCTACCTCTTCCTCCCAAGTACTAGGACTACAGATATTCATCCCCAAGCCTAGTTTTATGTGATGCTAGGGATCGAACTCAGGGCTTTGTGCATACTAGGCAAGTATTTTACCAAAGGAGCTACATTTTTAGGTTCCCTGGGACTCTTATACTTTTGTTGTTTGTAGCTAGAGTTTTTCTGGTCCTGCCTGGCTCACAGTCAGGACAAATCTCTCTCACCCGCCAGTCCCACAGCCACTCAGACACAACCAAGTAAACACACAGAGACTTGTATTGCTTACAAATTGTAGCCGTGGCCGGCTTCTTGTTATCTAGTTATTATATCTTAAATTAACCAATTTTTATTAATATATACTTTGCCACTACTTCTTCTATCTTTTTTTTTTTTTTTTTTTTGAGCTGAGGATCAAACCCAGGGCCTTGCGCTTGCTAGGTGAGTGCTCTACCACTGAGCTAAATCCCCAACCCTACTTCTTCTATCTTAAATTAACCCATTTCTATTCATCTATACTTTACCATGTGGCTTGTGGCTTACCGGAACCTTACATCTCCCTTGTCATGGCAGTGTCTGGCAGTGTCTCTCCGCCTCAGCCTTCCACTTCCCAGAATTCTCCTCTCTCCTTGTCCCGCCTATACTTCCTGCCTGGCTACTGGCCAATCAGTGTTTTATTTATTAACCAATCAGAGCAACACATCTGACATACAGAACATCTCACAGCAGCTGTCCTTTTGAGTACCCTCTGCTATGAATTGCTTGGTTGTATGTAGCCTTTATTGAATTTTCAATACTCTTGGGGCTGGAAAGATAAATTAGCAATTAAAAGCATATGTTACTCTGATCATCAGGACCCAGATTTGGTTCCTAGAACCCATGTCAGGCAGCTCTCAACTGTCTATAACTTCAGCTCCAGGATGCAACACTCTATGCTGAACTCCATGGACACCTGCACTTGTGTGCATGCATCTCACCTTTCCAATATACATAATTAAAAATAATAAAACCTTAAAATCAATATTCTGTTTTTTTAATCAATTTTACCAGTGCTTTAAGTATTCTAGATATTATTTTCTTGTTGAAGATATACTTTGCAAATATTTCACCCCAATGTGTTGACTTTTTAGCTTGGTATACATATTTTTCCTCAACTAAAGTTTTTAGGTTTTATATTATTGAATTTATCTTTTTGTTTGTGTCTTATTTACAACTCATTCTCTATCACTAGACATGGTAGTCCACACTTGTAATCTCAGCACTCAGGAAGCTGATGGAAGAGGGTTGAGAACACTAAGACACCCTGGGCTACATCAAGAGATTTTAAAGACCAAGAGAGAGAGAAAAAAAAAGAAGGAATATAGGAAGCAAAAGAGGAAGAAAGAGAGACACAGGAGAAAGAGAAGGAAGGAGAGAGAAAGAGAGCAAAGAGGGAATTATATTAATTCAGGAGATGAAGTCTATGTTGTCCAAGCTGGCCTTGAGTTCCTGAGCCAAAGCCATTCTCTGGCCTTAGCTTCCCAAGCAGTAGTGAACCACAGATGCATGCACCCATGCCCAGCTGGAATTCCAGCTTCTAAATCAACTTATAAGTCAAACAACTTATCTTAAAACTCAGAAAAGAGGCTGTAGAGATGGCTCAGCAGTTAATTAAGAGCATCAACTACTCTTCCAGAGGACCCAGGTTTAGTTCCCAGCACCCATGTTGAGTAGCTCACACCTGTCTGTAACTCTAGCTCTAGGGTATCTAACACCCATTTCTAGCTTCCAAAGAAATGTAAACACACAAGGAATACACACATACAGCTACATTAAAAAGCCTTTAAAACCAGGACAAAGACTTGAACAGACACCCCACCAAAGCAGAGATCTGTGTAATCAGTAGACTTTACACCATAAGTCTAAGAAACATCTATTCTTGCTGGCCAGCCACTCTATCCATTGGTGAGCTTTGGTTTCAATGAAAGACTCTGAGTCAGAAAATAAAGTGAAAAATAAGGGAAGACACTGGACGTAAAATCTGACCTCCAAACACATATGTACATATTCGCCAGTATGTATGTACAAATCAACACACATACACTATACCATTGGTTCTCAACCTTCCTAATGCTGCAATCCTTTAATACAGGTTCTTGTGTGGTGGTGACTCCCAACCATAAAATTATTTTGTTGTTACTTCATGACTATAATTTTGCTATTTGTTATGAATTATAATGTAAATATCTGATATGAAGGTTGAGAAACACATACATACACACATACGCAACAAAAGAAAGAAAAGGAAGGAAGGAAGGAAGGAAGGAAGGAAGGAAGGAAGGAAGGAAGGAAGGAATAAAGAATGGGAAAGCTTATAGTAAGGTTGGTTTGCCCTCTGTCAAAGTTAGGTCTTCTTGTCACCTATGTCCATGGTGCCATGGTCTTTTCCTCAAGTGGGTCATCTGGTGTTTAATTTCTAGTTCACTGTCTTTGCCCCCAGCTGATCTGGGAACTTTGTCTTCTTTGTTCAATACATTACCACCCCATGACCATACCTGGTATGCACTCCTGATGACAGATGTTTGTTCGCTGCTGGATAAGCAGTGTGGGGAGCTCTATAAAGTCCTTCCCGGAAACACAGCCATGGTGTTAATGATGGTGGAGTCAGAACCACACAGATCTTAGGTGCCGTCACACAATGACTGAGCTCCTAGATGCTGTTGTAAATGTATGTTTGTGAACCAGGCATGGTGGTGTATGCCTTTGATCCCAACACTTAGGAGATGGAGGCAGGAGGAGCAGGAATTCGAGGTCATCCTCAAGTATGGAGCAAATCTGAGGCCAGCCTGGGCAACATCTCTCTCTCTCTCTCTCTCTCTCTCTCTCTCTCTCTCTCTCACACACACACACACACACACACATACACACACACACACTAAAAAACCATATGAAAGAAAGAAAATGAATATTTATGAACAAAAACTCTTCCAAAAAAATTGGATGTGGAGGTCTAGTTAGCATGTTTTCTTCCTATGTACAGCCCCATGTGGTTGTTTAGCAAGTTTTGAGAGAAATCTGTAGCTTTTCTTAAAGAAGTCAACACCAGGTAGCGTAGACATCTATCTCCTTAATAGGATAGGACTTTTAAGTGGCTGAGTCATTTCCTAGAGTGAGGATATTGCTCAGCAAACAAGGGTTACCTAAGACACTATCAAATTTGGCTTTTCTGACTCTAGTTGTTTTAAATTTTTTTCATTAGCTTCTCTTCTACTGACTCTATTTTGGTCCATTTTATATTTAAAGAATGACTGCAAGAATAGTATAAAGAATTAGTGTCTGTTTCTCTTCCCAGCTTGTCAACATAACCACATGTCAATATTCATGGCCAGAACCCTCTCACCATTTTTCCTCCTGTTCCATCTCTAGCCTATTTATTTATTCCATGATATTACACTAGTCTCTAATCTATGGCAGTTCTTTCTTTCCTTATCTTCCAGTTACAGTTTGAAGGAGAAGAAAGGGTTGGTCAGTTATTCAGTGCAGCATCTCTTAGTTTGAGTTGATGTCCTCTCATTGATGAAGTTGGTGACAAATACTATCATGAAGAGATGGTGTGTCCTACAGAAGACATCTGTGTCCTACACAAGAGAAGAAATAGTGTGTCCTCCTCAACCCATCATTTCAGAGACTCCATCATTTTGATATCTTCTTAGTCTGGATATTGTTCACCTTGAACACCTAGTTAAGGTGGACCTTAAATGTTGCTTTGCTAGAAAAATCATTGCCACCTTTGTGGTTGATAAATATGTTGGGTAGATATCATTACAATTTTCATTTATTTATTTGTTTGTTTGTGGGTGGGGTTTATATGTTTCCGTGCTCTGATGCATGTATGGAGGTCAGGAGACAATTTGCTGGGGTTGGTTCTCTCCTACCATGTGTATCTTGGGGTAGGGAATGGGGAAATGGAAGGAGAGATCAAACTTAGATCTTCAGATTTAGCAGCAAGCACCTTCTACCTGCTGAGCCATCTCACTGGCCCCTTAGAGAGATACTCTGAGGTTATACTATACTGCATTCTCATCAAACTTCTGTCTCCTGATTTTAGCTACGCTATTGTCTATAAGACAAGTTCTACGGGAGACATTTGAGTTCTTAAGGTCTTTTAATTTTTTAATTAATTATTTTTTAAGTTATAGGTACTATATAAATATAATCTCAGGCTCAGTTTGCAGAGGACAGCTGTGAAGTCCCTTTAACTCTTGCCACGCAGGGTCACTTCCAGTGCTGAGGTACCATCTGCTCAATGGTGTCATTCCAGCATGATTTCTATATGTATCAGAAAGTCTCCATCCAGTTCCTGTTCCTCAGAGGTCACTTGTTCTCTCCATAGACAACAGAATACATTCTGTTATCCAGGAGTATTTATTGCACCTATAACCAGTGTTGATATTTTCCTTTTCTATGCCAATGGTAGTATGGCTTACATCTAGTTCTATACCTTAATGTATGCTTTTGTATAAATTACACCTTGGAGATCATTCTGTGTTAATACATGGGGCATCTCCTCAATGAACCTAGTGGTGGCAGAGCCTTTTCTAGTAAGGACCCCACTGGAACAGTTACTAGTTTCCTCTTGGAGGGTGTTCACTCAGCTTTCAATCTTTTGGTGTCAGTGGTGTGGCAATATATTATACAGATGTCCTGGACTATGATAGATTACATTCTGATAAAACCATCTTTAAGTTGAGAATGTTATAGGTCAAAAAAGCACCTAAGACCACTTTAGCTCAGTAGAACAACAAATAGGAGGACTCACCGTGGTTCCCTGTGCCTGACTACATGTGGATTCCTGCAGCTTCTCAGCATCACAGGAGATTATCACATGTTGTGTTACCAGCCTAAGAAAAGATCAAAATCTAAAACTCAGAGTATGATGTCTGGGGGTGGGGGTGGGCAGAATTTCACAAAGCTCAGGTTGGCCTCCCCCTCACAGCATAGCTGAGGATGACTTTGAACTCCTGAGCCTCCGCTTCCCAGGAGCTGGGATTACACACATGCATGACCACACCCAGGGTGTTGAAGTGTGGTTTCTGTTGAATGGCTATCCTTCTTGTATCATCATAAAGGAAAATGTTAGACACATGACCATCATGGTAGATGGCAGACTCTGTCTCATAGAAGTACAAGAGCTACTACCAATGAGAGTGTTATTTTGATGGCTGGTGATGGTGGCACATGCCTTTAATCCCAGCACTCAGAGGCAAAGGTCGGAGGATCTCTGTGAGTTCAAGGCCAGCCTGGTCTACAGGTGAGTTTGAGGACAGCCAGGGCTACACAGAGAAACCCTGTCTCAAAAAACATCTCACTATTCCACCCAGGCTGCCTCCAAGTCATGACTCTCCTGCCCCAACTTCTTGAATGTAGGGATTACAGGTGTGTGTGTGTGTGTGTGTGTGTGTGTGTGTGTGTGTGTGTGTGTATACATACATATACATGCCTGGCTTACACATATTATTTTTGTGGTAAATTCCTGGAATTAGAAATACTAATGTTAGGAAGATGCAGCCCAGCACTACTTGCAGCAGCTAGAACAGTTTTCCTGACCCTGATACCTTCAGACAGACAACGCTGACCCTTCACTACACCGCAGAAAGAGAATTTCAGGACACAGGGCTGAGGAGATGCTCAGCAGTTAACAGTGCCTACTGCTTATCCACGGAGCCTGAGTTTGGCTCCCAGCATCCACACTGGGCATCTCACAATTGCCTGTAACTCCAGCTCCAGGGGATCCAACACCCCCTTCTGGTCTCTGAGGGTACTTGTACACACACACACACACACACACACACACACACACACACACCCCACGATGGAAATTTAATATAAAAAGACAGTGGCTCTCTGAATGTGTTGCACACCCTGTAATATTACATTTGAAGTTCAAGTCCAGCTAGAGCTGCATGAACCTATCTTTAAAATGAAAAGAAAAAAGAAAAGACAGCGGAGCAGTGGGAACCAATACCATCCAGAACTTTCTCGAACCTCTTAGTGAGTAGAGACTCATATTCAGTCTCTGTTATCTAGGCTTTCTGACCCTGTCACACTGACTCAAGAGTTTGTCTTTACTGTAGGATCATCAAGGTTGCCTGGCAACCACCAGCAGGTCTGGCTCTCACAAGGTTTCTTTAAAGAGTATGGCAAAGCTCTCCTTCCTGTTACAGTCCAAGAAGGGCCTAATTAGTGTGAACCAGAATCAATGCTGGGGGGGCGGGGAGCGATGCAGGATCGCAACAAGGGTGTGAAGAGCACAGACGAAGGTCCTAAGATGGGCACTTGGGAGCTGGCATGATAATGGCTATGATTTTTTAAGGGTCTGTGCATAGAATCACCCACAGATAAAATCGGAATTCTCTTCATCCTGCCTCCATGATAGAACTATCATAGTGCAGGGCCCAGCAAGTGCTCACGGCTGAACTGCCGTGAAAAGGATATAAGGTCTGTAACCTGGACAAGGCTCCTGTTGAGGTTGGGAGCCGTGATTGGCTTCAAATGTTTGGAAGTTAAAAGCACAACATGGAGAACTGAGGGGAAGGAAATACAGGCTCAGAAAGTAGGGGGGGGGGATTATTTTTACAAAAGGTTCCTTATCGGCCACTATGGCCTTGGACTCCATATGCACTTGAGGATAACCTTGAACTTCTGAGCCTCCTGCCACCCCCTGAGCACTGGGATTACCAACATGTGTCATAACACTCTGTTTATGTGGTGATGGAGGTTGAACCCAGGGGCCTCGCGCATACCAGGCAAGCACTCAACCAAGTGAGCTACATCACCAGCCCAGGGGCATGTGAAAATGCAGTTGGCTCCCAATGGAAGTGTCTGTCTTGGGGAGGTTATGGAGTCCACACAGCACAGGCCTATGTGCCTGAGAAGAGTGGGCGCCAATGGGCCTAATGCAGGCTCTGGGATATCCCACGGGCCTCCATGCCTGAATGGGCATGAATAGGTCAATGTGGGAGCACGGGATCTCCCATTCTCCCAGTCTCTTTGGGCAGCTATAATAAAATACCCCGGAACTAGGTGGCTGAGCAACAGTAGAAACTTGTTTCTCAAAATTCTCCAGGAAAGGGAATCCATGATCCGAGGCTGGCTGCCCTGGTGTCTGGTGAGATCTACTTCCTAGTTCTTGGGCAACTTCCTCATCACAGTATCCTTATATGGCAGAGGGGTTGAGTGAGCTAGCTCTGTCTGGCCTGGGACTGGGCTGTAGCTTGATTGATAGGATGCTTGCCTTGCATGCTAGAAACCGTGGTTCTATCTGCAGCACCATGTGAAACTGTCCATGGTGGCATACACCCATAATCCCAGCACTTGAGAAGTAGAGGAAGGAGTTTCCCTTTTGGCTTATTCTTGGCTACCTAGCAAGTTTGAGGCCAGCCTAGGCTACATATGACCCTATCTCAAAATGGGGAGGAAGTTCTTAAGCATATAGTTCAAAGGACTGAGGATGTAGTTCAGTCACAGAGTGCTTGCCTAACATGTATGAAACCTTTAGGTTCGATTCCCAGTACTGAAAAAAATAAATAAATTACATACAACATATAGTATAGTGATGTTCTCAGCCACTCACTGATGGCTTGGCTGCCTCCTAAGCTCTCTACTCACAAATCTACAGAGCCATTATCTGTGCTAGGATATGGCACATATACAGCAGACCCTCTGGTTTTTTGTAACACAGATCAGATCTTTCCTGAAACAGTTAAAAGTATACATTAGCGGCTCATGTGCAGCTAGACAGAATTTAACATGATTTGCTAACATAGGTGCCATGCTCTCTTCCTAAATACTATGGTTTCCAGAGCCCAGAAGAGGGGATGTGGTGATTGTACTATAGATAAGCCTCAGAAACCCAGCTTTCCAGATGATTAATGGTCCCTGGGCTGCTGCTCTGATTCGGTCTGATATGGAGAGAAGAGAGGGAAGTCTTGTTTAAACTATCCCCGTTCCAGCCTCACACTGTTATCTCAGCAAGGTCAGAATTAATCTACATTTAAACTATTGGTGGGGGGGAGGGTGCCTTACAAAGGCTCTGCCCCAAGACTTCACAGCTAGGGACACAAAGTCATTCCAAAGAGTTAGTTACCTGGGAACCTTGCAAACTGGGGCTTAGAGAGACACCCTCTTTTTTCCCCTGCAGGTGTTTGGGGACCCCTGTAGCCCTGACCTTTGAGAAGGTGGGCAAAGGAGGCCCAGGGTAGTTTGTCTGCAGAATGGAAGTGCCAGATGGCCAGGCAGGTGTGCCTGCTGACATAACAATCTTATCAGATGCATGTAGGACCCAGCCCCCACACACAATCCTGATTTGTGAAGGGGGAAAGCGTCCCCTCCTCCCTCCCCTCCTCCTAGCTCTTCAACCAGCTCAGTGCTGAGCAGGGGACTATCCAGGTGGTTCTCAACTGTTCTTTTTTTTTTTTTTTTTTTTTGAGCTGAGGACCGAACCCAGGGCCTTTCGCTTGCTAGGCAAGCACTCTACCACTGAGCTGAATCCCCAACCCTCAACTGTTCACTGTCACTCTTTCCCCATCCCTCCAACTCCAGTTGGTCCCTAGAAGAACTTTGGTGGTCTCCTAAACTCGCCACTCACAAACTGGTGGGAAAATGAGGCTGGGGAGAAATGACAGAATCCTGATTGGGTCTGCGGAGTGACTGACCTCATTGAGGTCACACTATATGGCTTTAGCACCCCCAACTTCTGTCCTTTCACCTCTCTGTTCTCACTGGAAGGTGTTGAATGGGGTGGGAAGGAGAGCCATCGCAGGTGGCCTCACTTTTAGGAGGGGGACCGTGTTTCGTGTCCAATTATTGTAGCTATTGGACACCTATCATAAAGATCAGCTCTTGATGGTTCACACCTACCCAACAGTGTTGGGACAGAGCCCAGCTTCTTGGCGGATATACCAAAAATGATGTCTTTTTTATATACGCGAGCAGTCACCTGGATCCCAGGGTTACAATCCTTCCCAGCACCCCGACTTCCACAAACTAGTTAGGCGGCCCTGTGAACACACATGTTTTCCCCTTCCCCACTCCAGTCCTATTGTAAAGGGAGAAGCATACAGAAGGTAGATGTGGTGGGGTGGGGAGGGGGGGAACAGGAAGAGAAGGCAGAAAGTACAGGGCAATATTGGGCAGAAGCAGCTGAGTACTGTGAATGCGGCACTGGGCCTTGTCACTTCCCCTAAAATGTTCCAAACTCAGGGTCAGCTTAAAGAGCATCCCATGACCTGGTGTCAACTCGGTGAAGAGGTGTAGGAGCTCATCTGAGACAAAACTGTGGGATCCTGGTGTGTCTGACAGTCTACTAAGGTAGTGCCTCAAAAGCTGCCCATGAGAAGCCATGGAAAACGTGGGGTGGGAGCTAGGACTTAGGCTGCTTATCTTTCCCTCCTTTATTTGTATTTTTCCTTTTGAGCTGGAGTTACACATACAACAGGCTGCTCTTCAATTCAGTATGCAGCTGAGCACGATCCTCCTGCCTCCACCTCCTGAGTGCTAGGATTACAGGCATTTGCCACCATGCCTGATTTTATTCCATGCTAGGTATCTAACCTGATGATTCATGCATGCTAAGCAGGCCCTTTTACCACTGTGCTACACTTCCAGCTAGGACTCAGTATTTTTTTAAAAATATATTTATTTATTATTTTTTTTTCATTTTACATATCAATCCCAGTTCCCCTTCCCTCCCCTTCTCCCGCCTCCTCACCTCCCTCCCACTGTACCCCCATCCACTCCTCAGAGTGGGTAAGGCCTCCTCCATGGTAGTCAACGAAGTCTGGCATACCAAGTTGAAGGAGAGCCTAGCCCCTTCCCCATTGTATCAAGGCTGAGCAAGGCATCCCACCACAGGGAATGGATTCAGTATTTTTAAAATTCTTCCGTTGAGTCCTTTGGTCAGCCAAGATTGGGAAGTACCACCCTCGCACAAATTCTTCTTGCCAGCACCCAGGAATGGGATGAATCAGCCAGCTCCTCGCCTGCTGCCCTAAGGGAAGCCTCCTGGGTAATTGAGGAGGTTGCTAGGATACCTCCCTCCGACACCACTACCCCCTGCCTCCAACGTGGGCTAGGATGAAGGACACCCTTGGCTCCCTCCTCTCCATGAACAGTGCTGTCCTGTGGGAGAAGAAGAAGTCCATGTACTGGATATTTTAGTGTTTCTCCAGGGACCCTGCATCCCGCCCCCCACCCCATGCTCTTCTGGAGGACCAGCTCTGATCCTGTCACTCAGGTCCCTTCACTGCCTGCTGTCCAGTCCTAGCCAGGACAATCTTCCACCATTCTCACACTTTTTTTAATAACCAAATGTCCCTCCCTCCCTATCTTGTATCTCAGTTCAACTGGATGTGGGACCCTCTAGGTTGTACAGTCCCCCCTCCCCATCCCCACCTCTGTAATCATACCTAACCAGATGACTCGGTGCTTAGCCTAGCACAGTGTTCCTGGATTGCAGAGTGAAAGCAAAGATCTGTCCTTGCTGAGACACTGTGTCCATGACTGGCATTGTCCTAAAGAGAAAAGAGGAAATACATGTGGAGACAGCTCAGTGTTTCTCCAAATATACAGCCTTTTCCTGTTTAAAAGCATTCTAAGAATATCTGTAATCATTTTACTGATTATTGAAATAAAACATGCTCATGTCTCCCCTCACCCCAAGATATATATGGATATATGGAGGTTGGAGAGATGGCTCAGTGATTAAGAGCATTTGCCATAGACAACTTGGGTTTGTTTTCCAGCATCCACATGGTGGCTCACAACCATATGTAGCTCCAGTTCGAGGGAATCCAATGTCCTCTTTTAACTAACTTCCACAGGCACCAGACACACGCATACATTTGAGGAAAAAAAAAAAAAACCCATACACATAAAAATTTAAATAAATACATGTAAAAGTTTTTCATTAAAATTTTTTTTGAGATAGTGTCTATTTCAGCAATTCTCAACCTGTGGGTCACAACCACCTTGGGTGTTAACCGTTTCATAGGGGTCACATATCAGATATCCTGTATTTCAGATATTTACATCACAATTTATAACAGTAGCAAAATTGTAGTTATGAAGTAACAATGAAATAGTTTTATGGTGGGGGAGGGTCATCACAGCATGAGGAACTATATTAAAAGGTCACAGCATTAGGAAGGTTGAGAATTATTGCTCTATATAGTCCTGGCTGTCCTGGAACTTGCTCTGTAGACCAGGCTGGCCTTGAACTCACAGAGATCTGCCTGCCTCTGCCTCCCAAGTGCTGGGATTAGAGATGTGTGCCACCACAGCCAGCTGATTCTCTCTCTCTCTCTTTTCCTTCCTTCCCTTCCCTTCCCTTCCCTTCCCTTCCCTTCCCTTTTCCTTCCTTCCTTCCTTCCTTCCTTCCTTCCTTCCTTCCTTCCTTCCTTCCTTCCTTCCTAAGACAGAGATATCTGGAGCCAAGGAGATAGCTCAGTCAGCAAATACTCGCCATGCAAGCATGATCCCCATAATCCATATCAACACAGAGCACGGTGGCTCATGTTTACAATCCCAGTTCTGGGGAGGCAGAAGCAGGAAGATGCAAATGGATCTCTGGCTGGCAAGCCTAGCCTAATCAGAGAGCTCCAGGCTAGTGTGGGACTTTGCCTCAAAAATTAAGGTGGGTGGCTCCTGAGGAAGGACACCTGAGGCTGTCCACACAGGTACACACATGTACCCCCCTCACAAACACACATGCATCTGTGCACATGTGCACCTGAAAAGACAGAGCTATCTATCAAGTGAAAGTGACCCTTGCTCCTGTACCCACTAGTCATAACCAGTCAACCGACCTGTGTCTAGTCTAAACGTGCTGACATTTTATGACCCATGTGCTGGGTAGCAATATTTGTACGACCTCTCAACTCTATTTGCTTAATGCCCAATACACTGGTGGTTGGAGATAATCAGGCCACAAAGGTAGTGCCTACAGGATCATAGCAGTACCCTTCTAAGTAGAGACAGGAGCACTGGATCTTTTCCCTCCCCATCCTAGTGATGCTAGGCCATAACTGATCATTTTCAGCTAAATGACTACACTTCCTAGCTTCCCTTGTAGACTACGGAAGTTACTCCTGCCCACTGGCCATCCACACACATGGTGACAAAGATGTCCTTTTGCTGTGAATAAACACCGTCCCACCTAAGGTCAGACCAAGCCTCTTTTTCCATCTTCTTTCTCTCTCTGGTTACCTTAAAAACAAACAAACAAACAAACAAAACAAAACAAAACAACAACAACAAAAAACCCTAATCCGGGCAGTGGTGGCGCACGCCATTAGTCCCATCACTAGGGAGGCAGAGGCAGGCTGGGCTACCGAGTGAGTTCCAGGAAAGGTGCAAAGCTACACAAGAGAAACCTTGTCTCGAAAAACAAAAACAAAACAAAATCTAATAATAATCAGGAAGAGGATCTGTTAATCCCACCAGTTGAGAATAAGGCTGCTACCACAGTTTAAAGCCAAATTTGAAGCAAGTTTTAATTAAATACTGGCCAGGTGGAGGGCTATGGCCAGGTCCATACCCAGGTTCCTGGGAAGTGTCTCAGAATCAGTTTGCAATGGCTTAAGAAGGAAAATATTAAGAAGGTAATAATTCATTGCATTTTTCATCAGGTCCAATCAGAGGCAAGCATCCATCCTGATATACCTCTAGCCTACATCCAATCAGGAGCAAGGGTACATCCTGACGTATTTTCTGCCTGTGAGCCTCCTGCCCACATGTGATCAAGCATATCCGCTGCAGATGGTCAAACAAACTTGTTTAGGGGAGTGAAAACATGTGGCTTGTCATCTCCCATAAATAATAGCTTCCATCATTTCAGGAACTATCTGTTCTTGGGCATGGGGCTTGCAGATCAGAGACATTTTTGTTTCATGGATCTCTTAGGCATAGTAATTAAAACTTAACATGTAACTTTGTCTCTCACAGATCCCTACCACAAACAGGACCTTGGCCTTAATTTTGATTTTAGACTTCCCAGTCTCCAAAACTATAAGAAATAAGTTAAGTTAATAAACGGTAAGAAATAAGAAATAAACTACAAGAGGCTGACGAGATGGCTCAGAGGTTTAAAGCATTGATTGATCTTCCAGAGGTCCTGAGTTCAATTCCCAGCAACCACATGGTGGCTCACAACCATCTATAATGGGATCTGATGCCCTCTTCTAATGTTGTATACATAATAAATAAATAAATAGTTAAAAAAGTTTAAGCTACCTTGCCTATTTTATCTTGTAGAAAGTTCACTAAGGCCATCGACGGACTTCACCCCACACACTCTGTGTACTGACTTCTTCATTTGACTTGTGATGTTTTCCTCTCATTGTCAACCAGGTTTAGAAACCCCGAGGAGCCTGGCTGTTAGTCAACTTCCCACATTCCAGAACCAGGTGCTCCCCCGCCCCACCTTCAATGACTCAGCGCCAGCCCTGGCACAAACGCAATAAGCAATACGGTTCCTCTACATTTTCCCTATGCTCCATATTCCCTTTAAAGCCCGCCATCACAACCCGCTCCACCTGCTGTTTCCATCCCCTCTCAGCGGCAGCCATTGTGTGCCCTCCCACCCCAAATAAATCTCTTGTGTGAAGTCTGCTGCGTGGTACGATTCTTGTGGTATTCCTTAGCCCTAATTGCCAAGATACTCCTGTGCTACAGAACCCTTTCACTGTCGAGGCATGACTCTGGCTGTGTCTTTTCCATTTTTTAGAGGGGGAAGACTCACCCTGAATGTGGGCAGCACCATTCTGTGGGCTAGAGGCCCAGAGAGAATAAAAGCTGGAAAGGAGAAAGACTTCAGAGCGCCAACATCCCTATTCGTGGCTTATCCACCACATCCAGTTACACTTTTAAATTAATTTGTTTTCTTCTGTGAGAGCCAAAGTTACATTTTAAGTTTTAATTACTATGCCTAAGAGATCCATGAAACAAAAGTGCCTCTGATCTGAAAGCCACTTGCCCAAGGACAGATACTTCCTGAAATGCTGGAGGCTATTGCTTATGGGAGACGACAAGCCACATGTTTTCACTCCCCTAAACAAGTCTATTTGATCCATTGGTAACGAATGTGCTTGATCACATGTAAGTAAGAGGTACTTGGGCAGGAAATGCATCAGGATATACCCTTGCCCCTGATTGGATGTAGGTGGGAGGTATGCAAGCAGGAAGTACATTAGGATGGATGTTTGTCCCTGATTGGACTTCGTAGGAAATGCAGTGAATTATTGCTTTTGCTGCCTTAAGCCCCTGCAAAACTTGATTTGAGGCCATTTTCTAGGAAATCAGAGATGGACCTGGCCAGAGAGTCCATCAACCTGGCCAATATTTAGTTAAAGCACGTTTCAAATTTGACTTTAAACTGTGGTAGTGGTCTTATTCCCAACTGGTGGGATTAACACTGCTTATACAACTTTGATATTATTGTTTTTAGAGACGGGGTCTCTTGTAGTCTGGCCTCCAATTTGCTATGTAGTCAAGGATGACCTTGAGCTCCTGATCTTCCTGCTTCTATATTCCCAGTGCTTAGATTATAGGCATATGCCACCATGACAGACCTTCCTATACATTTTTTGTTAAAGCATTTTAGACCCAATGTGTATACCATAAACACTTAAAATCCAGCGTCATTGGCTTTGATGGGTCTTGAATGCGCCTTTTCCTGCTGTAAGACATTTGAGTTATTCTCTAAATCTGGCACCCATAATTCTACCCACTTAGAATTAAACCTGGGGGTTGGGGATTTAGCTCAGTGGTAGAGTGCTTGCCTAGCAGTGTTGCCCATATGCTAGACTCCGTGTTATTCTGAGTTGTCCAGGATGCATTACAAGCGCAAGGCCCTGGGTTTGATCCTCAGCCCCCCCCCCCCCAAAAAAAAAGAATCGAACCTGTGATTCCTAGACAGTCGGTGATGTCTTTCCTCAAGCTGATTCAGTGTTGCTTCAGCAATGTCTTTCAAAATCTGCCCCTCAGAGTCTGCTACATTTTCTAGAAGGTGTCTCGTATCTTGCTTTCCCGCCTAAGGCCCCCCTCATTATCCCACACACAAGTGCACATCAGATCCGACTAGAGACCTCTCTTCTTGAACACTTACCACAACTGAGGACCGCATGGGTGGGCTGTCCCTGCTGCATGCTCACACTGCCCTGTGCTTCTTAACCGACACGCTCTGCATTTCCATCTGGTTTATGGTGTCAGTTACTCACAACTATATGTGCAGTAAGAGAAAAGATAAAAGGGATGGTGATAAGTGTTTTGCATCCCGATAAGCCTCTCTGCCAACACAGCAATCCAAATCAGACCAGACCCGACCGAATCAGAAAAGCCCCGTTTTAATGGGTGAAGTGTTCCTGGGCAGTTCTCTGGTCCCACAGAGAGGAGACCTGAAAACCATGTGTCTGGGATGCAGCTTATATACCCTGTGGGAGTGGTCTTGGGCCTTTCTAGGGGAGGAGCTGTGTTTGGTGGGCTTTGAAGGGGGTGGGTTTGGGGAAAGCCATGGGGGAGGGGAGTTGAAATGGATCTTCCACCAGAACATTCCAGACTCTTTGGGTATAGGGACACCAGGGTGCCAGGGGTTGAGGTGGAGCTCCCACCCAAACAGACAGATCAGGAGAAAATGTCCTGTCCTGCCAAGTCATAGTGTCTCCTGGTTCCTCCCAGGGCCTCTGGTGTCTTGCAGCCTGTAGATGGAAAGGGTGTTAGTTCTAGCCTAGCCACTCCGGTTAGCCTCCTGCCCCCAAGGCAGGTCCAGGTTCTAGGGGCTCCTAGACCAGGCATGGGTGTGAAGGGCCCCAAAATAACTTGACCACACAGCAGCCATGACAGGCTTAGGGGCCTAGACATAGCTTCTGTGACAGGCTTACTGGCAGGTAATCCAGGAAAAGGCTTAAGCAGATAACCACCCAGGGATCCACCCAGGCGTGAGGAAGTACCTGACACCCCAAACATTCCAACCATTAGATAAGGTGGCCAGATGTCCTTGAGCCTAAGACACACCTATTTTTGTTTTACAGATACCCCTACAAAATTGTCAGCCAGTCCTCTGCTATGATAAAACTTCTGCCCCACCTGAGAGCTCTCTGCTTGCACTACTGTGTCAGACAGACAGAGGGACCAAGCTCCAGAGCTTGAAATAAAGGCTCTTTGCTTTTACATGCGGGATTCGGTCTCCATGGTGGTCTTTTGGGGGTCCCATGATCTGGGCATAACAATGGGGTAGTGGTTAGGGGGAAGTTCCATGTTTTGTGGGTGACCAGATCAGCACCACACCCCGCCAGCCCTGGCTCTTGCAGTTGCCACCATTGTAGGCAGCATTGATGTTGGTCCAGACAGGACTATCTGTTCAGTTCTCATAAGAGAGGTGATTGCCAGTGCCGGAGGGGTGGGACAGCTACCCACTATCCAGCCAGTCCTGGCTGCCCTCACCTGATAGCCTCTCTCGGTCTTATCAGATTTCAGTGTCTTACAATTACCTCTAATTTCATTGTGTAGAAGAGAGCTTTTCCCTGCAGCAAAGATTATTTTATGTTCCCTGCTCTTTGCCTCTTCAGGCCCAGCCTCTTCCTTTTACTCCATAAGCAACAGGAGCCATCCTTATTCTGGAGTTCTATCTGCTCCCCATGCATGCACGCATGCATGCACGTACGGCTTCTTAAACTCCAGCCATTGATCCTCATCCTGTCCCTGGGAGGGGAAGCCAAGGAAAGTCCCTAAAGTGCCCTGGGACCCCAGGTTTAAGGAAAACACTTCACAGGACTCTTCAGAGACCTTCTTCCAACACGGTATCCTAGGCAGACCTAGAAACAGGTGAGCACCAGCCTTCAAATTGGCTTCGTTGGTTCCTCCATTGGACATATGTTTGTGTTAAGCTGTTTGTTTGTTTAATCATGACTTATCAAGCTGTTTATTTCTTTATCACGACTTTTTGGGACAGGTCTCCTGGAAGCCAGGTTGGCCTCCAGGCTTGTAGCATCCCTCCTGCCTCTGCCTCCCAATGGCTGAGACTACAAGTGTGAGCCACCATGCTGGTGTCCTAGTTAGCATTATCTGTCAACCTGACACTTCCTGGAGTCACCTGAATGGGGAATCTCAATTGAGGGATTGCTCAGATCAGACTGGGCATGTCTGTGGTGGTGGTGGTGGTAGGGGCTGTCTTGACTATGAGTCAATCTAGGAGGCCCCAGCCCATGGTGGGTGGTACCATTCTTGGAGCAGGTGCTCTTGAACTATATGAGGAAGCTGGCTGAGTGTGAGCCAGCAAGAAGCATTCATCCATGGGTCCTACTTCAAGTTCCTCTGTGATTTTCTGCCTTGACTTTGCTCAATGGTAAAATGCTACCCAAAGCTGAAATCAACCTTCCCCTGAAATTGTGTTTGGTCATGGGACTCGTCACAACAGAATGATGCTAGAAGACCTGCCATACCCCACTAATACACATTAGAACCACCAGCCAATCAAAAACCATTTAGCACAAATCATTGTCAGCCCAGCGTCCAGGCAAGGCAAAGTCATAGCCATAATTTTAAGGCTTGTTCACCACTTTGGAGAAGTTTCAAATGTCAGGGCGTGGAACTAGCAATAGTTTGGTTCAGCACTCTGAGAGGCAATACGGCTACCCCTGCTTGAGATGAGGAAGTGTTAAACCTGAGAATCTCGAGGAGAGAAGAACAAACCCAAGATTGTCCATTAAGGCAAGCTTGGGACTGGCCAGCTGGTTGTCTCACCCTAAGTTGGGATTTGAGAGAGAGGTTCCTGCCGGCCTCTTGAAGTCCCTTTTATAGGAGGGAAAAAGAAATTGTTCACAGGGTGAATAAGAGAGTTGGCTCTTATTCATTGTTAGAAAGTGACAACGGGGACTGGAGAGATGGCTCAGTGGTTAAGAGCACCGACCTCTCTTCCAGAGGTCCTGAGTTCAATTCCCAGCAACCACATGGTGGCTCACAACCACTTGTAATGAGATCTGGTGCCCTCTTCTGGCCTGCAGGGACACATGCAGGCAGAACACTGTATACATAATAAATAAATAAATCTTAAAAAAGAAAAAAGTGACAACAAAAGGGAAGGATATACACCGTGTGAATGGGGTTCGGCAAGTTTAGTGTAGGTTGAAGAACGTGCTTTGCAGCTGACATCAGATCTAAGAAACAGGAACTTATTCTTAATTGCAAATAGAAACCTTAACTTGCAAGGACTTCACAGAGGACGGGCAGGAACTTAGTCTTTGACTGTACACAGAAACCTTAACCTGCAAGGGTTGGTCCTGTTTTGGTCTCACAGAAGGCAAGCCCCAGAGTCTCTGGTCTTCTCTCACACCCCTGTCCAGCTCACTTCAGGAACATGGGTCTGTGCTTCTTTTCTTCACATTTCACCTTTCGTCTCTGCTGTTCCTCCTGCCCTGGACCCCAGCCTCGGCGCCTTCAGTGGCTTCCTTTTCACACCCCTTGGTTAAGACAGAGCCCCATGTAGCCCAGGCTGACCCCAAGTTTGATATGTGCTGCTGAGGATAACCCTAAACTTCTGATTCTCTCATTTCCATACTGTTGGGGGTGTGCCCTGTGCACCTCCACACCCAGTTTGCTCAGTGCTAAGGCTGGATCCCAGGGTTTCACACCTACCAGGCCAGCAGTCTACAACTGTGGTGGTATTGTGTTCCCCAAAATATTGTGCACCCTAATAAACTTATCTGGGGTCAGAGAACAGACAGCACTAGATACAGAGCCAAAACTGGTGGCTAGAAGAAAATGGGTCAGAGCAAGCCATAACAGAAGCTGGGCAGTGGTGGCGCATGCCTTTAATCCCAGCACTTGGGAGGCAGAACCAGGCAGATCTCTGTGAGTTCAAGGCCACATTGGAAACAGCCAGGCTTGGTGACATACGCCTTTAATCCCAGGGAGTGGGGGCAGAAAGAGAAAGATTATATAAGGCGTGAAGACCAGAAACTGGAAGTATTCGGCTAGTTCAGCATTTGGCTGTTTAAGGATTCATGCTTTGGAGCAGCACAATTCAGCTGAGATTCAAGTGGATGAGGACTCAGAAACTTCCAGTCCAAGGAAATAAGACCAGCTGAGGAACTGGTGAGGTGAGGCAGCTGTGGCTTGTTCTGTCTCTCTGATCTTCCAGTGTTCACCCCAATAACTGGCCTCAGGTTTGTTCCTATTAATAAGACCTGTTAAGGTTCCCACTGCATACAACCTGAGCCATCCCTCAGCCTCCTCAGCATCTACTTTGGAGCATTAGATTTAACGTCAAACAGAACAGAACTAGTGGGTGTTTTCCTCCTGCTGATGGAAGGCAGACATCTGCAAGTGCCCTTCCAAGCAGCCCTAAGGTAGGAATTATGGCCCTTTCACCTCCTTTCTGACACACCAGCCCAGCACAAAGCCTGGCTTCCAACCAAATGGTGAAATCATCTGTTGTTAGGAACCATGGTTGTGCAGCATGCTGGAGTTCAGAAAAGGCTTCCTTCTGAGTGGATGGACTGCAGAGCAGGTTCTCTTGGGGGACCAGTGGGGAAAAGTCTGCCTCTCTCAGCTGACGTATCTCTGGTGCACACTTTCATCTCTACCATATGATCAGGGACAATGAAAAAACATTTGTTAGGTCTCTCAGGCTGTCCAGATATCCAGAAATGAGTTCAAGCTAGACTATAGGGGGATTTCTGGTGTTTAGATAAAGACAGCCTTCCTCAGGACCTTGTGAAGCTGGTTCTCAACTGCCAAAAGGAGTCACTTCCCTTCCCTCTGGCAGAAGGGACTTTGGGTTCCATTGATATATCCCTGCGGCTGCATATGACGCCCATGCCAGCCTCCAGTCGCCTTCAGTCCCTAGTCACAAGCACCTGTTACACATTTCAAAGCCCACACTATCACCCTAGCCCTTCTCATCTCTCCTCCACCCTAAACTCCCTCCAGCTCCCTCTGGCCACTCATCCTTACGCCCACTTACTCCCTCCCTGCCACCTTCCATTCCCTGTCTCTTACTGTCTCATTGTCTCCACTCATTCTTGCCTGCTTTCTCAGGTCTCCAGCTCTGGCTGTGTCCAGTCTGCTGGCCATGTTCAGTCTACTTCTTTTTTCTCTCTGCTCTGGACTCTTTCAGATGCCTCTGGCTGTTCTCTGTCTTGTCTTCAGTGAAACCTTAACCATGTCACAGAGCAGTTATGTCTGCAGTTTCTTCGTTGTGCCCCTTCAAATACAAGCGTTTTCTAGAGAGGAGAAATGTGAGTGTGCTCGCACACCGTGCACTCATGTGTGTGAGAGAGAGACCGAGACAGAGAGACAAAAATAGAGAGACAGAGAGATAGTATCTAGGGCAAGCACTAATAAAGTAATGAACGTCTAAACCACTGCTGCCATGTTCCCTTGGCCCCCACTCTGGATGTTCTCTCCACGGAACAAACAGAACAAAACTCATCCACTTTCCCTGGCACTGATAAAGCGGAGGCAGTAGGATGACGGTATCTGAGAAAAACAGAAGTCTCAGGGTCACCAAGGATAAGGTAAAGCAATTCAAGGGCAGTGAGCATCGAGCAGAAAGCATGTCGGGAAGGAGAGTCTTCATAGAGCTGACAAGAATTTGTTTTGAAATTGGAAGATGGAGCAATTGCAAGCAGAAACCTGACATTTTCTGCAAATAGCAAAAAAGAGATGAGCCTTTTAGGAGGACCAGGGCAGGGGAGCAAACAGGGTCAAGTGTCCAACTCTTCTAGAAAGTCAGACAGTTAAGAACCTCTTACCAACTGGTCCCATCTGTCCTTTTAGTACTAATGCTAATAGTGAGCAGGGTGGGGGTCAGGTCTTGGGGGGGGGATCTCCTCTTCTTCCCGGGAGAGGGGACAATGGTGAGATGGAGAAGCAGCAGACTGGAACATCTGTGAGAGGAGGCCAGAGAGGCTGTGATGGCTCTTCCTGGTTGTCAACTTGACTATACCTGGAATGACCTATAATCCAGAAATGGAGGGCACACCTGTGATCCAGGTTTTGAGACAAGAAGACAGCATGCCTTTGATCCGCATCTTGAGGCTGGATGACACATGCCTTTAATCCAGATCTTCAGACTGGATGACACATGCCGTTAATCTGGGCCACACCTTCTGCTGGAAGGACAGTGGAAGAAGGAAGGGTTCATTCATCCTTCATCTGCTTGTCCTCACCTTGTCAGCACATTCATTCCTTCATAAATACAGAAGACCTGCTGGGACACCCAGCCTTGTGGGACTGAGCAACTACTGGATTCTTGGACTTTCCATTCACGGCAAGCCATTGTTGGACTTGTTGGACTGCAGCCTGTAAGTCATTCCAACAAATTCCATATATACAGAATACATATATATGGGATATATATGGAATACACACACACACACACACACACACACATATATATATATATATATATATATATATATAGAGAGAGAGAGAGAGAGAGAGAGAGAAAGAAAGAGATTCATTCCATAAGTTCTGAGACTCTGGAGAACTCTGACTAAGACAGAGGAGTATCTATAAAATGGGGATAATGGAATTCACCTTGCTGAGTCGTCCAGGGGATTAGCTATGATAATGTGGGTAACTGCATAGGATCTAGCAAACTGAAAGTATTTATTAAATGGTGATTGTAATTATTCAGACTCATAGGCTCCCGATGACTGTGGTGGCTTTGCAATGCTAAGGGAAGAAGTATGGTGAGGCAAGAAGCACTCTGCGGCCTCTTCTAGAAGGGAGGAAGGACAAGGGCCTCTTAGCCTGCTGCTCCTGTATGCCCTTTTCAAGGCTGAGGCAGGCAGCCTGCCTAAAAGCCTTGGCAGAAGAGCCCCAAGGTGGGAGTGAGTATGAGCAAGGTTTGTGGGTCCTTCAAGCCTCCTTGCCACTGCTCTGCCATTCCTGACCCTGGGGCACTCTCTGGGCTCAGGGAGGAAGCAGTGATTTAGCAGTTAGCAAATCCTTACCAAGTGCTTGTGTGCCTGGCATTGTGTTATGCCTTGGGGTCGGTAGTAAAAGGGGGGGGGAGGGGGGGCAGAAGGTAGCATCAAATTTAGCCCAAAGAGAATGCGCTCTTCTTTTCTGAGTCAGAACACTCCTGGTTTGGGATTGGAACATTCTTAACGCCTTTTTTCCCCTCTCACACTGTTCATCCAATTCACTGTGAAGTCCTGCCGGCTCCATCTTCAACTTATTAGAAATCTTACCACTTCTCACCCTTATCACCCTAATCCAGGTCACCATCATCTCTTGGACTGTTACAAGAGCCCCTTAGTTTGTTTTTTATCTTAGCCTGTTCTCTCAGGTCCTCTGTCCTTATAGTAGCCAGAGTGAATCTCCTAAAACATGTCCTTATGCTACTTCCCTGCTCCGAGTACTCCCATGATTCCTTCTCTTACTCCCAAATGAAGGCAAAATCTCTACAGTGACCTACACGGTTGCCTTGGACCCGGTTGCCTCTTTAGCCCCACTGTACTCTGACAGCCTTAACATCTGCCAGAATGAAGTGAAACCCACTTCCTGGAAGAGGCAGGGAGTGAAGACAGGGTGGCCCTCCCCTACTGCTAGCAGACTTCCAGGAAATGCAGCAGTGTGGCCTCTGAACACTAGTCCCTGAATTAAACTGGCTAACAGCAAGACAGGTAATGAGAGGTCAGATGTTTCTAAAGACATAATTATAAACAACGTTTAAAGATGAGTATAAGCTTCACATAGAAAAATGTACAATACTAACACATCTTAATGTATAAATAGCTTCTATAAGCCAACAAAGAAAATTTTAAAAAGGATGTGTAACAACAACAACAAAAAGTGGAAGAAGAGATGGGCGGTGGTGGCGCACGCCTTTAATCCCAGCACTCGGGAGTTTGAGGCCAGCCTGGGCTACCAAGTGAGTTCTAGGACAGCCAGGGCAACACAGAGAAACCCTGTCTTGAAAAACCAAAAAAAAAAAAAAAAAAAGGGGGGGGGGAGAAGGTAATGCAAAAATAACTCACAGGAGAAAATTAAATGCCTTGTATGTATCTAGGGGAAAAAAGAGCTTATCTCATCAAGAATCAGGAAGTCACACATTTGAAAAATAAGATGTTTTCTTTTGCTAATGCAACTGGCAAAATTAGAAAGGTTTGTGATGTGGGGCTGGGGAGATGGTTCAGTAGATAAAGGTGATTGCTGCCAAGCTCAAGGGCATGAGTTCAATCCCTGGGCCCCACACAGTAGAGAAACTTCTGCAAGGTGTCCTCTGACCCCCACACACTCACTGTGGCCCATAAACACACACAGAGAGAAAGACAGACAGAGGACACAAATAAATGCAATACAGCTTTTAAAAAAGGACAGATTTGTGATATAAAGAGCAAGCCAGAATGTACTGAAATGAGTGTGCAAATTGGCAATATTTTTTTGTAACTAACACACTTGATTAAGGTAATTATCTTTCTCTGCTGCAACTTTATCTCTGGGGGAGAATTTTGTGGTTTCCATTTAAGCACAAACAAAGTGTACATGTGAGCTGTCTATTCATTTTCTATGCTGTGAAGTCTGGTGTTGGAATCAGTGTTGACGGTCAGCTGGGCTGTTCTTTCCACGACGACTTTGTTTTCCGTGACAGTTCTTGGAAGAAGTGTGTATGATCACAAATGCAGTAAGATCTGATATGCAACCCAGGGCCCTTCCAGTTTCATGGCGCTGTGGACCACTAACTTCTGAAAGCCACTGAGCAGCGTGTACTTCGGTTCCTTATTGTTCCTGTAGCCAATGTTGGGGGGCAGGGTTTGGCTCCTGCATCTTCTCCATTTCCTGTTGTCAAAATCTCTGGCTTTCTTCATTTTGACATATCTGATTTACTGGTGATAGATGCAAGTTTTGTCTCTTTTTGGTGTTCTTGGATTTCACCAGAGGTCTGAGGACCGCCCTGATGCTGAACAGGAGAGGGATACCACTTTCTTGGGCAGCAATGAGGAAGAGTGCTAAAACTTTATTTAAATGTGAATCTTGGCAGGGCAGTGGTGGCACACGCCTTTAATCCCAGCACTCAGGAGGCAGAGCCAGGTGGATCTTTGTGAGTTTGAGGCCAGTCTGGTCTACAGAGAGAGATCCAGGAAAGGCGCAAAGCTACACAGAGAAAGCCTGTTTCAAAAAACCAAAAAAAAAAAAAAAAAAAAAGCAAAATATCGAATCTCTAAATTGTATTTATAGCTATGGCAGGCAGGTGTCCCGTGTTATGTACCTGAGAACAACCTTGAACTTGTGACCCTCTTGCTTTGGTCTCTAGAGTTCTGGGAGTAGAATACTCCATCTTGCCTTGCTTAGTTGGTCCTGGGGGTTAAACTGGGTTTGTGTATGCTAGGCAAACACTCTGCCAACTGAGCTACATCACCAGCTACAATTTTCTAAATTCTAGACCTAGTTAACTTTGTTAATAATGGTTTTTTAACAGTGAAAACTAGGGGAAAAAACCTCCTTTTCCTTCCTTCCTTCCTTCCTTCCTTCTTCCCTTCCTTTCTTTTTTGCGATAGGATTTTATATAGTTCAGGTTGGCCTTCACTCTGTATTGGAGGATAATCTTGAACTTCTGGTTCTCCTGCCATGCTGTGTTAGAGCTGGAACTCAGGGGTTTTTTTGTTTTGTTTTGTTTTTCTAGAGCTGAGGACGGAACCCAGGGCCTTGCGCTTGCTAGGCAAGCGCTCTACCACTGAGCTAAATCCCCAACCCCGAACTCAGGTTTTTATACATGCTAGGCAAGCTCTCTACCAACTGAACTATTCTTTGATCTTATGGAAGTAACTTTAATGCTCATAGGAGTGGTTTTTTTTTCTCTTTTTAAGAAAAAAACATTAAAAAAAAGAAAAAGGAAAACCATTTTGCTTGTGTATGGCAGGTGGAAGTAGGTGTTGGGCCTGTGCTTGCCGGGCATGTATGTGAAAGTCAGATTACAATTTTCAGGAAGTCCATTTTCTCTCTCAACCTTTAGTTCAGGTGATGAACTCAGGTCTTCAGAGCTGTCTGGCCAGTGCCTTTATCCGCTGAGCCACAGGGAGTATTATTCAATCATGAGCATTGCTAAGAAGGGGCAGCGTACTTGAGTGAAGTCTCTAGGTACCAGCATAGAACAATCTTAGAAACACATGGATAAATAAGTGAAAAAGACTGCTTGCAAAACAACACCTATGTCAGAATCTTTTCATATTTAGGGACAAGAGTCAAATGGAACTATTAATGGAACTGTTTATGCTCATACAAGTGAATAATTTGTAGAAAGGTCTGGAGAGATGGACAGTTCTAACTATAGTGGGAGGAGCAGGCTTGCCAGTGGAGGAGTGTTTTACTGTCCACTCTGTCTCTATACTACTTACACTTCACAAGAGTAATGTGCTTTTGTATTATTTGTGTAGTTAAAAATTTGGGTGGGAGCTAGGTGTAGTGGTTCATGCCTATAATCTTTTTTTCCCCCCGAGACAGGGTTTCTCTGTGTAGCTTTGTGTCTTTCTTGGATCTCACTCTGTTGACCAGGCTGACTTTGAACTCACAAAGATCTGCCTGCCTCTGCCTCTGAAGTGCTGGGATTAAAGGCATGTGCCACCACTGCCCGGCACATGCCTGTAATCTTAGCACTTGGGAGATGGTTGAAGGGGAATCTGAAGTTGAAAGCCATCTGGGATCACGGTGAGTTGAAACCAGCCTGAACCACATGAGATCCAGTCTCAAGAGAGAAAAACAAAACAAGACAAAACAAAAAACAAAAAACATTACAGGCTAGGCCGTAATCCCAGCTACTCAGGAGGTTGAGGATCTCAAATTCAAGAACTACCAGGTCTACAGAATGAGTTCAATGCCAGCCTAGGTCACATAAGACTCTATCTTCAAAACAGAAAGTAATATCACAGCCACTCAATATTCCCAAGTCACTTTTCTTCCTTGAACTTTAATCCCTCATTCCCCCAACCCCTCAACCCCCCCCCCAATATTCCTTCCTCATGGCGTTGTGTGCAGAGTCTTTTTTGGGAGTTGAGGCAGGGAGAGCAAGGCTCAGCTTGACCTCTAATTCTATATCCTATGCCTCATAAGAGCTGGGGATATAGGCATGGACCACCACTCATGGCAAACTGATGGATCTTTTTTGAGCTTCTGTAAGAAGTCTTGTTATAGGTGGGGCTGGAACAGAAAATAAGACAAAAATCACCATTTCCAGTTTGTATTCTACCAGAGGGCAGAGAAACAAAACAAAGCAATGCCCACAACAAAAACAGATAATAGGCAGTGATGAGTGAAGAAACAGAGATGGTGGTGACAGGGGAGCCTTAAGAGATGACATTTGAAGTTTGGTTTCCTGCCAAAATGTCAAAAAATAAACACACACACACACACACACACACACACACACACACAGAGTGTCATTTATATGTATATATATATATATAAAGATTTGAATGATCCAAAAGAGGCTGATATGGGATATTTTGGGGTTAGACAGCCTAGGAGAATCCACAGGCTCATAGGGAGGAACTATCTTGTTAAAGCATGTGTCAGTGAAAGGCCAGTAAATGTTATGGGATTCATTTAGTACAGAAGATTTTATTGTATGCTCCGTGCCCACGGAGAATGACATGGTGCATATAGAATCCTGTCTTCCACCATTACAGGAGAAGCAGGTGAAAACTTAATTCCTATTCATGGTATGATGAATGTGTCTTGGATCTCTATGGCTCAGGGTTTTTCATCCCGCCTCTACGTCGTCGATCCCTCCTCCCGGCGCCAGGGTGCGCTGTGCCGTTCCTGAGCTGGGTAGCGTTTCGCTCTTCCGTACTTTCCTTCTCGCTGCGCAGTACTTCCGGTAGCGGGCGGAAGCAGGGGGTCGGTGGTTGCCAACGCCGGGGTCCGGAGGCATGGCGTGGGCGGGGCCGGGGGAGGTGTGCACCGAGCAGGCTAGGGCGACCCTTGCCCCGGCCCCATGAGCCAGGACCCGACAGGTGAGGACTTGTCCTTTTCGGCCCGTGGGAGCTCCGCGCCGGGCTCCTCCCCGCATGATTGCCGGGTCCCACGAGCCCCGGCGCCAGGCTTTGCCCGGGGAGGCTCCGCCCTGGGCTTTTCTTTCCGGGGGCGCCCCTTTGGGCATGTGTGTCTGCCTCTTGGCATCCTTTTCTTGTTTTGGAAGCCAAGTGAGGGGACATGTGCACTTGCTCTAACGAGGAACAACAACAACAACAACAACACCTTGCTCTCACACCTTTAGTGACCCGATTTAGCCAGGCTTTCTTTCGTTTCAGAACGTACCAAAGCGTCTTCCATGTGCTAGCCCTAGAGCTGGAGATAAAGAGTATACCGTGGTGACCGAAATAGACCTGGTTACTTCCAGTAGAAAGAGTACAGTTCAGCGAGGAGAATCAAACATTAAACACAACCATGCAGGCGAACATGTAAATAAAAGTTGTGACAGATTCTATAGAAAAAAAAAACAAGAAAAAGATGAGTCCTAATTTAAGTAGGAAGGTCAAAAAAGACTTCCCCAAAATTGACACTTGAAGTTGCAACAGGAGAAGTTACTGGCAAGGACCAGGGAGAATGCATTTCGGAAACGAAAGGTACCCCTGTGTTTTCCCGCGTTGGCCAAGAATATGGCTTGAGGTAGGTAGCTCAGTGTTTCAAGTGGGGAGCTTGCTATGTGTCAAGCAGTGTGGTGGGCATTCAGAAGAGGTGTGTAGCTGACATGGAGAGATCACCCTAGTTGTACGCATAAGTAAGATAGTGAGAGTTGCAGGGAAGGAGAGGCGTGGCTAGTGTGTTGGGCTATCTGTCTCCTGAGGTGAAAGAAGGCCTTGGAAGACAAGATGATGAAGCTGATAACCACAGTTCTTCTCAAAGGTGAAGAATTTAGTTTCTACAAAAGGCCAGATAGTATATTTAAGTCTCTGACCAGTTACAGACACTCAGGTCGTCTTTCCTAGGGCTAAAGTGGCCATAGGCAATGTGTAAATGAGTTGAGTGTGGTTGTGTTCCAGGAAAAGGTTCTTTCCTAAGCCAACCAGAGCAGTAATTGAGAGCCCTGACTCCCTCAGGTCTAGCTCAGCATGCCTTTTAGATTCTTGTCCAGTGGATGTAGCTCCTTCATGGGTAAGCTTGAAACAAAAGGGTTGCAAAGCAATGCCCTTCCTATATGTTGTAAGGTTTTTGTTTATTTTATGGCACTGGGGATCTGGGCTACTTGTTAGGAAAGCCTTTGCCAGAACCCCCTCACCCCACTTTTGACTCCTCTCTGATGGTTATGGGTGCACATACTTTCTTTGTTGGCCAATTGTATGTCTTTGGGGAAATGACTTTCAAGTATTTCATCTGGTTTTATTTAGTTTTTTTTTTTTTTTTCCTTAAAGACTTGGGGTTTGTGGCTATTTGTTGAGTTCTAGGAGTTCTTTAATATGCTAAGTATTAACTCCTTATCAGATATTTGGCCAGCAAATATTTCTATTTATTCTGTAGGTTGCCCTTTACTTTTGTTTGCTTGTTTTATTTTTGTATTTTTGAGAGGGTTTCTCTGTGTAGCCCTGACTTTCCTGAAACTCACTCAGAGATCTCCTTGCTTCTGCTGCCCCAGTGCTGGGATTAAAGGTATGCACCACCAGCACCCAGTACCCTTTCACTTTCTATTTGTAACTTTTAGCGTACAGATTCCCCCCCCCCCCCCCCCACACACACACAGGGTTTCTCTGTAGCTTTGGAGCCTGTCCTGGACTAGCTCTGTAGACCAGGCTGGCCTCAAACTCACAGAAATCCCCGAGTGCTGGGATTATAGGCGTGTGCCACCATCACCTGGCCAGTTGTTTTTATGTATTCACATTTAGCCATTTTTGGTTCTGTTACCTATGCTTTTGGTTTCACATCATGAAAAGACATAGTTCGCTCCATTTTCATTCAGTTTCTCCCTGTGGTTTCCTTTGGAAGTTTTATAGCTATAGGTCTTTCCACTTAGTTTTTAATGCATTCTGAGTTAATTTTTGTAAATGGTGCAAGATAAGGGTAGAGTTTTATTTTCAAAATTCTTTTGTTTGTGATATCCATTTGTCCAGAAGCCATCCATTGGGGGAATTCCCCTTTCCTGTTGTGTGGCCGTGGCCTTACTGAACCCCAAATGGTGTTTGTCCCTGTGTGTGAGCTTAGGCTTTGGCTTGCCGTCTGAGAAAGCAGCTTGAAGAAGGGAGCTTTGCTGTGTCCTGGTTTCAGAGGGCTCAGTCCCTCATTATGGGGGTCTGGCAGACAAAGTAGAGAAAAGGGGGTACAGGAAAGGGCCACAATAAGATTTTTTTTAAAGATTTATTTATTTATTATTATTATATATACAGTATGTATGACTGTAGGCCAGAAGAGGGCACCAGATCTCATTACAAGTGGTTGTGAGCCACCATGTGGTTGCTGGGAATTGAACTCAGGACCTCTGGAAGAGCAGTCAGTGCTCTTAACCTCTGATCCATCTCTCCAGGCCCCAGAATAAGATTTAGCCTCCAAAGCCAACTGTCCATGTCCCTCTCCACCTACTTCTACTCAGGCCTTCTGTCTACCCATTGTCACCTCCCAGTAATACTGCCATGAAGAATCCATGAGATAGGTGGCGGGTGGCGCACGCCTTTAATCCCAGTGCTTGGGAGGCAGAGCCAGGCGGATCTCTATGAGTTCAAGGCCAGCCTGATCTACAGAGCAAGATCTAGGACAGGCACCAAACTACACTAAGAAACCCTGTCTCGGAAAGTAACAATAACAACAAGAATCCATGATTAGGTCAGAGCCCTCATAATCTGCTAGTCTCTGGAACTCTCTTATAGACACCCAGACGTGTGCTTCACTGATCTGGAGCCTGTTCTCAGCCTCCTTAGTACTGCGACCCTTTAAAACAGTTCCTCATGTTGTGGTGACCCACAACCATAAAATTATTTTCGTTACTACTTCCTAATTGCAGTACCTGTACCTTTGCTACTGTTATGAATCGTAATGTAAATATCTGTGTTTTCTGGTGGTCTTAGGCGACTCCTGTGAAAAAGTTGTTCAGCCACCAAAGGGGTGATGACTCACAGGTTGAGAACCCAGAGGTTTCTTTTTGTTGTTTTGTGAGACAGGGCTTCTCTGTATAGTTTTGGTGCCTGTCCTGAATCTGTAGACCAGGCTGGCCTTGAACTCAGAGATCCGCCTGGCTCTGCCTCCCAAATGCTGGGATTAAAGGTGTGCGCCACCTGCCATCTATCTCATGGATTCTCGTGGCCACCACTGCCTGGTGAGAACCCAGAGGTTTCTAATTCATTCATGTTGATAAGATTAATCATGATTTATTCTGAGACTCTATTCTTTTCCATTGACCTGGTTACTCAAGAGTTATGCTTTTATTATTTTTATTATTGTGGCTTTGTAATAGGTTCTGAAATCAGGAAATATCAGCACTCTAATTGTGTTATTTTTCCATATCATCTTAGCTGTTTGGTATTCTCTTAGCATGAAATTTTATGTTTTCACAAAAATGTCATTGGGATTTTGAGAGATTGCTTTAATCTATAGATCACTTTAACATAACACCCCAGTAAGTGTATATATGTACATTCAATGTTACTTTTTTTTTTTTTTTTTTTTTTTAAGACAGGGTCTTGGGGCTGGGGAAAGTAGCAAAGTTGATAGAGTGCTAGCCTAGCATGTGCACTCAGCACCCTGTAAACCTGGTTTGGGTACACAAGCCTGTAACCACAGGCTTGGGTTGGGGCAGAAGGAGCAGAAGTTGAAGGCCATCCATGGCTGCATAGCAGGTTTAAGGCCTGCCTGGGATATGTGAGATTCTATTTCAAAAATAAACAGACAAAGACAAGATTTCAATCAATTTTCTGGTCTGGCCTTTGAACTTGAAGTGATATTCCTTCCTTGGCCTCATGAGTGGTGGTGTGTGTGTAGGGCTGTCCCCACTCACCCCTGCCCCACCCCACTGAGTACTCTTGAGCAGGGAGAAATAAGGAATATGTAGATAGAGGAGAGAGACAGACAGAAACACAAGATAGCCTCAGGAGGGCCCAGGTCAAAACCCATCAGCCCCTTCTGTCTCTACTAAAGGACTTCCGCACCCCCCTCTGCCCCAGAAAGGGTTTCTCTATGTAGCCTTTCACCTTTCCTGGAACTCCCTTTGTAGACCAGGCTGGCCTCAAACTCACAGAGATCCACCTATCTCTGCCTCAAGTGCTGGGATTAAAGGCGTGCGCCACCACCGCCTGGCCCTAAAGGGCTTTTAAAGGAATGCCAAGGGGTAGAGCAGAAGACCTCTCCCCAGCACAGCCATCCCAGCGTGTAATGGAGCCCTGCTCTGTAAAGCAAGCTCAGATCTCACTAGGAAGCTTTTGGTGGTGGTGGTGGTGGTGGTGTTTTTTCCTTGTGTGCCACCATATCCTGGGAGTGTGATTTTTGTGCTATTCACATTTGATGTACTTGTCGGCTTACTCTTTGAAAATTCCTGTTAGCTTGTACTTGGAAGGTATTCTTTGTGTATTGTATCCTTCTTTTAGACCTTTAGATTTAGATATGTCAGGACTACTGTGTAACTCTAATCTTGGAAGGAGAAATGCTGGTCACTGTTGTCCTGGGAGATCCTGGGTTCATTCAGAGTAAAAGTAATCTGTTTAATTTGCATGTACTTATATATTAGTAAGTTTTGTTCTGTTTTCTTCATTTCTGTTTTCTTTTTCTTTTTTCCTATTCAGAGATGTTATAATGGATCATCATGTTTCCACCATTAAACCTCGAAGAATCCAAAATCAGAATGTCATTCACCGCTTAGAACGCCGGCGTATCAGTTCAGGCAAGGCAGGAACCCACTGGCATCAGGTCCGAGTGTTCCACCAGAATGTCTTCCCTAACTTCACAGTCGTCAACGTGGAAAAGCCGCCTTGTTTCTTGCGTAAATTCTCACCCGATGGACGCTACTTCATTGCTTTTTCTTCTGACCAGACATCGCTTGAAATCTATGAGTACCAGGGCTGTCAGGCAGCAGAGGACCTCTTGCAAGGATATGAAGGGGAGATCTTATCCAATGGCAATGACCAGCGGTCAGTTAGCATCCGAGGCCGGCTTTTTGAGCGCTTCTTTGTCCTGTTGCACATTACCAACGTAGCGGCCAATGGCGAGCACTTGAACAGGGAGTGTAGCCTCTTCACTGATGACTGCCGGTGTGTCATCGTGGGTTCCGCTGCCTATCTCCCTGATGAACCTCACCCTCCTTTCTATGAGGTGTATCGGAACAGTGAGTCAGTGACCCCCAATCCACGATCTCCTCTAGAGGACTATTCCCTCCACATCATTGACCTTCACACTGGCCGTTTGTGTGACACACGCACATTCAAGTGTGACAAAGTGGTCCTGTCACACAACCAAGGGCTGTACTTGTACAAAAACATCCTGGCTATATTGTCTGTGCAGCAGCAGACCATTCATGTCTTCCAGGTGACTCCGGAAGGTACATTTATCGATGTGCGGACTATTGGCCGCTTCTGCTATGAGGATGACCTGCTCACGGTGTCGGCTGTTTTCCCCGAGGTGCAGCGGGACAGTCAGACAGGCATGGCCAACCCCTTTAGGGACCCTTTCATCAACTCCCTCAAGCACCGCTTGCTGGTTTATCTGTGGCGCAGGGCGGAGCAGGACGGTAGTGCCATGGCCAAGAGGCGTTTCTTCCAATACTTTGACCAGCTGCGGCAGCTGCGCATGTGGAAGATGCAGCTTCTGGATGAAAACCATCTCTTCATCAAGTACACCAGTGAGGATGTGGTGACGCTGCGGGTCACAGACCCATCTCAGGTATGGGGTGACCTCTCGTGCCTGTGCCCTGTTTGTCTCCACCCCCAGGAATATACACCTCAATGTAGTATTATGTGCTTGGGTTCAGAGTCAAAGTCGCTTTCCTTTCTGTATGGCCTCACATACACATTGACAAATGGAGGGTAGATGTTAAAGCACTGCTGTGTAGACAGCCAACTCTGTGGCCGTGACCCCACTTGTTCCACAGGGCCTTTCAGTTCCCATCAGACAGGAGCGCAGATGCTGTAACGGCAGGGTTTGGGCCACGTAGGTAGAATCCTTCCTAGACTTTTGTAAGGCTGCTTATTGAGCCAAACAGGTTCTGGCAGTGAGAATGAGCACTCCATGCAAACATGGAAATCCTTTGGGGCTCAGTGGTAGAGAGCTAGCTTGTCTAGGATATGGGGCTCTGGGTCCCTAGTACTGAAAAAAAAAAATTGAAAACTCTGACATTGCAGCCCGGTGTGATGGAACACTCCAATAATGCCAACAATCCTCCACATTGGGAAGGTGGAGGTAAAGAGATCTTGGGTTCAAGGGCAGTGAGTTCCAGACCAATGTGGGCTATGAGACCTTGATTCAGAAAACCAAAGGAGGATAAGAGGTGATGAGAGGGAGTAGCAGAGATGGTACCAAGATGGGTTAAAGTGCCCTCTGGAAGTCCGGGGAACCCTGGACATTGGTCTTTGGAAAGCTCTCCACTTCAGTATTAACTGAGTAAGAGCCTGCCTTTCTGTACCTTTGGCTCCCTCACCCCAAGCCAGTTCTCCCGTTTGAAATTCTCTGGTTTGGAAATAGAAAACAGTGAGGCCAATAGTAAACTAGGATGTCAGCCAGTTCCACCTTTAAGAGATACTATACATTGTTGGAGGATGGCTCAGTGGATAAAGCATCTGGTTATAAACAGCAGCGAGTTTGGATTCCTGGAACCAATGTAAATGCCAGGGGCGTGTGGTGGCCTGCTTGTAATTCCAGTGCTGAGAAGGTGGAGACAGTCTCAAGAGCAACCAACAGACACTACCTTAATGAATAGGGTGGACAGTGATTGAAGAAGGCTCCCAGCATCAACCTTAGTTCTTTGTGTACCCAGGTTTGTCACACATACACGAGTGCACCAAATACACATGAGAAACAAATGAAAATGAGAAATACTATACAGGACTCCATTGCTAAGCCCTCACTCAACCTGTGGTAAAGTATCTTTCCACTCTCCAACTCCCCACCCCCATCATAGATTGAGCATTCTTAAAGGGGAGATGATTGGGTTAGATTTTATCTTTAAACTTCTTTTTCTTCCTTGTTAATGATGAGCAGTATCGCTGAGCTGCCACAGGTGAGCATCAGGTTCACCGTATGCGTCATGGAAGATGGGTGGTGGAGTCCTTGACTTCTTTCCCCTCCTGTCCTTAATTTCCCAGTCTGCTGTAGAGGGAAAGCTGGCAAGTGTTTGTGTAATTTTATATTCACATAATTATGAAAGATCCTGCTAAAACCCTGATATGATCAAAGCGGTGTCCTAGTCTATAGATGGGACATGAGTCAGTCCTATTTAGGTTTCAGCTATAATTACCTTTCTATTTTGGAAGGAATAAGTTGTCTGTTATCACTGCACTGAGATTATCCTTTTTTCTTCCTTTGCTAAGAGGTGACCTATTTTTTTCTGGTAGTTGCAGTCAGTTACAGCTAGACTTGCTACTGGGGCTGTGCCCTCTGCTCATGGAGTTTGAAACCGGAAACCTAGCCTCTGTGCCCGAATTGTCCTCTTCCCTCCTCCAGTTTAATTTGATAAGTTCCAATAAGGTTAATGAGTAAAAACTGCATCCATAGACAAAGCCTTGGTAATATTATGGGTATTATTCTCTGGTTGCCCTCCAGCCTCTTTAATTTGCAGCCAAATTTAATTTCCAGGTGACTGCAAAGTCATGTAAGAGGAGCTCTGGGAAGGACTAATTACTAGTGAGACAGGTGGGCCAAATGGCTCCAGAGATGGGTAGTAGAGATTTAGACTCAATCAGAGGAGGTGAAACACTAATCCTGGTGTCCTGAAGACGACTTTGAAGCCCGCTGGAAGCTTGCAGAGTTACTTCACACTGCTGCATTCACTGTGACAAAAACTCAAGGGACCTGGAGTTTTCTGATAGGCAAGGCAGAGCGCTGGAGGTGTCAGGGAAGAGACCCGGTCACCCAGGGCCCCATTCAGAAAAGCCTGCCTGCCTGCCACCTATGGTATTTGAATGCTTTTCAGGTGCCCCCTTTAATCTTAATTGCCAGAAATCTCAAATGTATCTTACAAAAGCTCTTGGATGAAAGAACATTTATGGAGAAAGAAATGAAAAAGGCCTGTCTGATTTTTCATTTGTTCATCTGCAGTATCCTGCATGGCTACAACTTGCCTGGGCAGTTTTAGCACACAATGTACTTAAGGTGTCTCTCTGTGTGCTAGAAATATTAAGAGGGAAAAATAAATGCCCCTAAATTGAACTTTCAACTGTACACATAGAAGAGGAAATAATTTACCAACAGGCAGCCCTGGGCTGCAAATCACTTTCTCAGCAGGAAAGAAAATTAAATCTGGCATTTAAAAAAAAATTTTTTTTTTTTAAATCTTAGGGTAAATTGGGGAACAAGTAGGGAATAAACACTTGGAAGGAAAAATACTGAATTTGCACAGTGGGAAATGAAAGATTGAAAGCCTTTTTCTATCTACACGCTGGCTAGCTCAGTAATCCTCGCCGCGCAGTGGCACCGGGAGATCTGGTGGCATCAAGGCTCTCAGCTGATAGAGGCAGTGCCACCTCCTCCAGCTGCAGGCCCTCTGGAGCCATGCTCCCTCCCCCGTGCCCAGGCTGGGGCCCTGAGTGGACTGTCGTGGGGTGTGGACTCTAAGTCAAGTGGGAAGACCCTAGGCATGGCTGTCCCATGGCGGCCTCTCCCTCTGCAGGCGTCCTTCTTTGTGGTGTACAACATGGTGACAACGGAGGTGATCGCGGTGTTTGAGAACACGTCAGATGAGCTTCTGGAGCTCTTTGAGAACTTCTGTGACCTCTTCCGAAATGCCACCCTGCACAGTGACGTCCAGTTCCCTTGTTCAGCTTCTAGCAACAATTTCGCACGGCAGATCCAACGCCGGTAAGCTATTCTGCTGGGCCTCCCAGCCTTAACTTGAAATGGTTGGTGTTAGGCTAGTAGTTTGTTTCAGGAATTGTGTATTCTGTTTGTCCACCTGGCCTTGGTAGGTCTGCCCTTTGGAACCAACTCTTGTGTCATCCTCAAGTTTTCCTATCTCTGTGGACCTATGTAATAATTTATGCATCTTCTGGGTCCTTCTTAGACCATATGTGAGCTGCAGGAAGATAGTAACTATATCTGTTTATTGCTATGTTCTTAGTGGTACACTGCCAAGCCCTTGCATATTTATGGAATGAGTGATGGAGATTATTTTAGAATGTCTGGTTAAATATGGCATGCTGAACACATCTATTTATCTCTGTTCCATAGTATACCCCACTAAAAGTAAAGTGAAGGGATAGGGGGTGGACCATAAGAAGAGAAGAGAAGACAAACCAGAGCGGTTGATATGGTTTTGGAAGTAGAAAGTCCATGTTACCTAAGATGCTATATCTTAGTATAGTAGCATGAAAGGATTGGTTCTTTGGGGCTGAGAGCCCATGCTAAATCTGGTATAGTCAGGCAAGGCCTCAGCTTTCATACCTAAATTGACCTAACCTTACGGAGGTATGGAAAATACCTGGTTTTGGTTCCCAAACAGGCCAGATCACATTGAGCAGATGAATCAGAGCCAGCATTACTGCTTCTGGGAAAGATGAGCAAAAAGGTAGCTTAGTGCCATGGCTCTGTGTGTCCAGGGAGGCTTGTGAGGTAGACAGAGTCTGAGTCCTCCTTGCCTGTGCCTTCTCTCCAATTCACTTGCCTTCTGCCTTAGAAGCATGGTTGTTTCTTTTCAGTCTCACTGTGTAGCCTAGGCTAGTCTTGTACATGGTGATTTACTTCCTCAGCTCTCCTAGTGCTGGGGTTGCAGGTGTGGAATACACTCCACTCCCTTTTCGGTGGCAGTGCTGGGAACTGAACCTGGGAAGCTTCTTTCAAAATTAACTTTTAACTTAATCATATCATTGACAAGTTATAGAAGGTAGGTGTTGCTGTTTCTTTCTGTTGCTTTGATAAACACCATGACCAAAAGCACCCTGGGGAGGAATGGGTGTATTTCAGCTTACACTTGTAGGTCACACTCCATCACTGAGGAAAATCAGGGCAGAGATTCAAGGCAGGAACCTAGAGGCAGGAACTGATGCAGAACCACGGAGGAATGCTACTTACACTCTCGTTCCTGGCTCTTTCCTAGCTAGCTTTTTGATTTAGTCTGGGACCACCCTTCTACAGTAGGCTGGGCCCTCCTTCATTCATCAATAATTAAAACAGTTCACCACAGGCAGTTCCTCAGTGTGGCAATTCTTCCAAACTAGTACAATGGGTATACTCAGTCAAAACAGCAAAGAGGCAAGCTCCATGTGGTCGAGAATTTTGATTTCTCTTCACTGCCATGTCCACATGAAGGCTAGTGTCTGTCAGCTGAGAGGAGCACAGAGATGCCTGTTGAATGGATGGAGTCATCGAGGAGTCAGAAGACACTCTTCTGGCAAGTATGTCAGAATTCCTCTGGAATTAAGGAGCATCGCAGGCACCTTGCGAAGAGGCAGTAACAGTTGAGGAGAAAAGTTGCAGACTTAATCAGTGAGCCTAAAAATTTTGTCTCATGCCACCAGACTGAAAAGTTATAGATGCCCTCGTACATCTTGCCCACAAAATATATCTTGAGTAGATTTTGTTAAGTGCCTTATCATAGTTTGCTTTAATGAATATATAATGTACATGTAAACTGATATAATCTTTTTTATTTCTTGTAAATACATGGCTCTTAATGGAAAATTGTGTGGTAAATGTTCTCTAGTAGTCTTTATGTAAAAACAAACAAACAAAAAAACCATGAGTAGCTTATGGGTTAGCATAAAGCATGCAAACAGATAAAATGGACTCTTAAGTCTTGAATCATTTAAGAAGTGCCATTATCCTAAGATACCAAAATAGACTAGGAGAGGGAGCGTCAGAATTGCAGTCATTGAAACAACTGAAGGTGTAAGTACAAGGGTATTCTAGAACACTGATGCTCGAGGAGACCTAAACTTTGTTAGATTTAGCTGAAAAACTCTCCAAGAGAAAAAGAAGGGGCCAGGGTAGGGAAATGGGAAGGAAAGAACTAAAGAGTTAAAGTTGAGAGCATTTGCCCTAGAGTTCTATACCTTTCTGTTCCTAAAAAAGAGAAATCCAGGACCAAAGAGCACTTTCTAACTCTGACAGATAGAACTGTCTAGATTGGCAGGACCATCCATGGCTATTGGAGCCAACTATTAAACTTTGAGGAATTTTTGCAAGCTGATTGTTAAACATAGCCATTACTAAATTGTAATCACTTCCTTACTTTGGCATTATCCATCCTTTTTCGGTTGTCTTTACCAGGTTGCTGGAAGCTAGATAGTGAAGTGCTGTGACTCATCTCCAACAGTGTTTGATGATGTCACGTTGGTACCTTGAGACTGGCCCCAGCAGGAAGCTTTACACCACAGAAATTGGCAAATGCTACAAATCATGCCTACCCACAAGAAAAATCACCCACTTTGCCAGCATTCTGCTCAATCAAGTACTTAGTGTAGTCAATGAGAAAAGGCCCACATGGAGGCATGCTATGAAGTTTTGAAACACTGGAGACAGCGTAAATCATAAAAACTTTCAGCAAGAACATACATTTCCCATGCAGAAATGTTGTCAGAACAGTGTCAGACTTGTCAGTGACAGTGCTAAGGGCTTACAGATGTGAGGATTATGCCTCCAAAATCTTGTGAAAGGAGTGACTTCAAGGGCTTGGGACTGCCGTTCACTGAAAGGGTACAGTCTGCTACTCACAAAGCTCTGGGTTCAGTCCTCCTCCCACCCTGCTACCACCAAAAATGACCGGTTTCTTTTTCTTTTCTTTATTTCTTTGAGACAAGAACATTCCAGGCTGGCCCTGAACTTACAGTTCGTCTGCCTTGGGTTCCTGAATGCTGGAATTATATACGCTTGCCATTTAGAATCCTATATTCAAATAGAGTAGAACAAAGTTATTTTCAGATCTGTGAGACTCAAAATCGTTTTTTATGTGTCTTTCTGAGGAAGCCTTTGGAAAACAGATGCCATCAATAAGCCCCAAGGGAGGGTTTGTAGGCACCAGAGTCCGAGTTCTGAAGGTGCTAAAGGGAAGCTGCAGGGTCACAGTTCACAGGTCAGACCGCAGGCCATGAGAAGAGAGTGAAGGACCCGGGAAGGAAGTGTTTCAGGAAAAGGCAGAGCTGGGGCATTGTCTGGTGGGTCTGAGTGTATGTCACTGCTGTTTGGTAGGGTCATCAATGGTATGTGAGCAGAGTTGTTGAAGGAGACCAGGAGCTACCCATGGTTAATCAGGAAGACAGATGACATTCAGCAGAGGCAATAGCAAGGCCAAGGGCTGCGGTATTTCTGAAGCTTTTGAAGGACACCAAGGAAGGCAGATGCCTGGATTGGAGTGAGCAAGGGACAGTAGTTGGAGATGGGACCAGAGACATAGCTTCAGATGGTACAGTGTTTGACCAGAGTAGTGGCAAATGGTGTTGATTTCTCTCTTTCTCCCTCTCTGCCTCTGCCCACTGAGGATTGACCCTAGGGGCCTCTGGTATGCCAGGCAAGTGCTGTGTCACCGAGCTATATCCCAGCCATGTTTCTACATTGTTTCTTTTTTTTTTTGGTTTTTCAAGACAGGGTTTCTCTGTGTAGCTTTGCGCCTTTCCTGGAACTCACTCTGTAGACCAGGCTGGCCTTGAACTCACAGAGACCTGCCTGGCTCTGCCTCCCGAGTGCTGGGATTAAATGTGTGTGACCGCCTGGCTCTACATTGTTTATTTTAAGGGGTTTCACCAAGTTGCCCAGACTGGTCTTGAACTTTCATTCCTGCCTCAGTGTCCCAGATAGCTGGGATTACATACTTCTGTCACTAACTAGATGGTTTTCCTTATTTTAAACTGTGAAGTAGAAAGGACAAGTTTGTGTGTTGATGGGATCCTGTAGAGAAAGAACCTGCCTAGTATGTGAGAGGGAATGAGATCTACTAGCCCAAAAGAGAGATTGGTATGCCGTGCAAGGACAAAGGTCCTCTTCTGCTTCCCTGTGTTCATCAGTAACAAACCAGGGGGAGATGAGGTAGCTCTGGAGACAGTAGGAGATGGCTGGACTGTGGAAGTGCACAGGAGTGTCCCTCCACATTGAAGGCCTGTGCAGGGTTCATGGCCAGAAGGTTGAAGTGAGCATTTCTGTTTGCTTTTCTCCAGCCACGGGAAACTGAGCAGGCATGAGCATAGAGTCAGAAGAGCTGAACTTCACTAGAGCCCTGCTTGAAAGCATAGTCAAGGGTTAGAGCATGCAGTGGAGCTGTTTCATGATTAACTATGGATTGTAGGATGCCTAAGAAAAGAGAGATGATGTAATGGGTGCATGAGATGGGAGGAAATGGTGGTGGAGTCAGTGGGTTTTGAAGGAGTGTTGAAGTTGGGATGTGTAGAAGGCTGGAGCTGGGGAGATGGAGGATGGCTGGAACATGGGATGGATGGTCACCTGGGGTTACAGTGGTTGCATGGGAGAGTGAGGCTGTAGGAATGTAGGGCTGCCACTGAGAAGGAAGGGCTGGGAGGCCATGCTGTTGGAGGGGTGGTTAGGAGAATTTAAAGTCACCTAGAATCAAGAGATGGTAGGTGGACAGAGTGACCCAGCCAAGAGCTAAGTGCTGCCGATGCCAGAGGGATAGCTTCTTCCCATTCCAGGCAGTGGGAGCTGGGAGAACAGAGCTATAGTGTTTGTTGTGGAAGAACAGGGACTGCTGCAATGTACAGATCCTGAGGCCAACCTAGAGGCTCTGGGGCTTCACAAAGCCATGAGACAGCTCCCCATCATGTTACTGTCAGTGGTGACAGGACAGAGACACGGCTCCATGGTGCCACCTTCAGTAGCCTGAGCAGTTCCCTATCCTTTGGGGACCTTCACTGGAGTAAAACCAGATCCATGGCATGGCACAGAGAAGAATCTCAGGATGAGCCAGGGTGTGGCAGAATTGGAAGTTATTAGAAGACATTTTGAACAGATTGAAGAACAAGGTGAAGAGCAAGGGTTAATAGAGAGGTGCTCAGGAAAGGGTGAGACATACCCACGTGGTATGGTGCTCTCATGGGAGTTGTGGTAAAATGTCTTACAGTAAGTAGCGTATGTACTAGGTTTGGTGGCTTCTTGTTATATCTAAAAGGGTTGCTAAGGAACTTTTTCTTGTCTAGTGAATGAGGTTTAGGATGATTTCAGAGATACATTGACTAGGAGTACAGCTGATGAAGGCCCTGGTTCACAAGCTGCAGGGGAAGTTAAGATTTAAATTTTTTAAAAATGTTACTGTAACATGAATCTTAAAGGGTCTTATTAACAAAAAATATGGGAGCCAGATATTGGGGTGAACACTGAAAGATCAGAGACAGAACAAGCCACAGCTAACTTCACCTCAATTCCTCAGCTTATCCTGTTTCCTCAAACTGGAAGCCTCTGAGTCCTCATCCAGAACGAATCTCAGCTAAATTGCTGCTAAAAGCCTCTAAGTTTAACAAGCCTAGTTCCTGATCCTCACATCTTATATACCTTTCTGCCTCCTGCCATCACTTCTTGAGATTAAAGGTGTGTGTCATCATGCCTGGCAGTTTCTAGTGTGGTTTTGAACTCACAGAGGTCTAGGTGGATCTCTGCCTCCCAAGTGATAGGATTAAAGGTGTGTGTACCACCATTTTCTGGCCTCTATGTCTTGTGGCTGTTCTGTTCTCTGACCCCAGATAAGTTTATTAGGGTGCACAATAGATAGGGGGACATAATATCACCACACGTTACTGTATGTGTACAGTTTGAGTAAATGTGCCATGGCACACATAGGCTGTTAGAGGACGGTTTTGGGGAGTTGGTTGTCTCTTTCCACTGTGGGGTCTGGTGACTGGACTCAGGTCAGGTCTTCAGGCTTGTGTGGCACTTTTCACCTGCTGAGCTCTTTCTGGATTTTAAACATGGGCATGTGAGTTTTAAACAGAGGAGCTGCTGAGAAAGCCTTCCTTACCGGTGCTTTGTTCTAGGTTCAAAGATACGATTATAAATGCCAAGTATGGAGGGCACACGGAGGCTGTGCGCCGGCTGCTAGGCCAGCTCCCCATCAGTGCCCAGTCTTACAGTGGGAGCCCCTACCTGGATTTGTCTCTCTTCAGCTACGATGACAAGTGGGTGTCAGTCATGGAGCGACCCAAGACTTGTGGAGATCACCCGATCAGGTACTTCGTCACCACCACAATTCCACACTGCTTGAGGTGAAGGGCACCGTGCTTCCTCTCTTTCCTCTTCTGTGACATGGGTCAGTGACTGGTAGTCTCTTGTGCTGAAAGGAAAGGAAGGGCAAGCCATTTCTACTGAGTGGTGAGGGCTTGGATCACTTGGGTATTATTCTCAGAAGTTAGCTACTGCTGCTCTTGACTTCCTATGAAAACGTTTCATTCAGGTAAATGCTGTCTCCTATTAAAAGTATCCGAGGAAGCCGGGTGGTGATTGACGAAAGCCTGGAATTCCAGCATTTGGGAGGCAGAAACAGGGTGGATCTCTGAGTTCAAGGCCAGCCTTTTCTACAGAACAAGTTCCAGGACAGCCAGGGCTACCCAGAGAAACCCTGTCTTGAAAACAAAATAAAACAAACAAAAAAGGCATCCAAGGAAAGGAGCTTTATTTCCCATTTTTAATAACCAAATGGCATTCCATAACAGATTTTGTATCCACTATATTTTACTGAAATTATTTTATAAATGTTACTAAGTAGAAAAAGCAAAGATAATTTTTACTTTTGGAATCCTTTTGTTTAAGATTATTTTATGTGTATGAGTGTTTTGCCTACATGTGTATGTACACCACATGTGTGTCTGGTGCCCACAGAGGTCAGAAGAGGGTGTCAGATCTCCTGACCTGGAGTTATGATTGGTTGTGAGCCACCATCCTGGGAGTTACAGGTGGCTGTATGAGACCATGTGGATGCTGGGAATTGAACCCAGGCCCTCGGCTAGAGCAACAAGCACTCTTAACCCCTGAGTTATCTGTCTTCTAGCTCCTACTGCTGGGACCTTAAACTTAGCCCCTTGTAGGCCTCCTCCTCTCCTAAAAGCCACACCTGTTGCTCTGCATCTGAGCCTCTGCTGGGATGGATGCTGTGAGGTGGAACTGGCTCTGTCTGTAGTAGGCTTGACTGGCCAGGAGCTTGGAGCCCTAAGCTGTAGCTTGGAAGGTCTCTTCACACGGAGACAGTAGCACGCAGAATTTATAGTTTTGTCCATTCCTTCTCTCCCTCTTTTCTCCCTCCTGTGCTCCCTCTCTTCCTCCTTTCCTTCTTCTCTAGGCTGGCTTTGAACTTCATGTACAGCCCAGGATGACCTTGAACTCCTCACCACTCCCCATTGTTTATAGGTAATGCCTTATCACACCTAACTGTAGTAAGTACGTTTGTCATCAGCATCATTATGTATATGTATTAAATGGATCTTTGTAACATATTCTGTATAGTTAATCACTGTTCATAATATTTCCTTTGGGAAATTGCAGTCAAGTTCCAAAACTCAATTAAAAATTTTTTATTTTATCATGGCAAATTTTATATCTGTGATGGCCCTCTGTACCTCCTAGCTTCAGAGGTTGTCAGCTCCTGACTAGGTGTTTCCTTGACCCACCTCCCTGCTGCTCTAGATTATTTTTCTGTAAATCTGTTTCTCTTGAATTTTACCCACAAACATTTCAGTGTGGATTTCTAAAAGTTAACAAGGTTTCACAAACACTAAAAGCCTTGATATCATCTTATCTAAACAAAATTAACAATTTATTAATGGGGCTGGAAATGTAGCTCAGTAGGTAGACTGCTTACTTGGCATGCACAAAGCCCTAGGTTCAATTCCCAGCACCACATAAACCTGGAGTGGTGGTGATGCACACCCCGTGGTGCACTTGGGAGATGGAGGCAGGAAGATCAGGAGTTCAAGATCATCTTCAGCAACATAGCAGGTTTGAGGCCAGCCTGGGCTACAAGAGACCCAGCCTCAGAACAAACAATCATTTGTTAATTCCTTTGTTTGCCTCATGTTCATATGCATGTGGCTGCTACCCTTCAAATCATAGTCTGTAGGTTTACTTCTCTCTTTCTTTTTCTTGCAATGACATCATTGTTCATCACCAACTTGTTCATCCTGTAGTCTTCCTCACATCTGGGCTCTGTTCATCGCATGCTGGGAGTAGTATTTACTACATTTCTCACCCCCCCCACCCCCCCCCCCCCGCCCGCGCTATCCTACAAATGGGTGGTTAGATTTAGAAGCACCAACAACTTACTTTAAATTATCAACTCTGTATGTGTTGGGAACTACGTGGGTAGGTTAATGTGCTTTTTATGCATAAAAGCACATAATGGGCCTCGTTTGATATAGCCAAATAGATACATTTCTGACCTTGCTGAGTTCCCTGCTTTTTCAATTTGAAAAGATGAGCCCAAGGAACACCCCTGCAATGCCATTGCCGGACTGAGGAGGCTTCTCTTGTAACTCCTTCATGTTTTTACTTCAGATGAGAACTGGAAGGCTATTACAGGCTTCTGAAGAGGCTGTCCTGTCAGAGACCTTCACCGTCTGTCCCATTCTGGTCTTTGTCAGTGTGTGTGTGTGTGTGTGTGTGTGTGTGTGTGTGTAGAGGCTGTGCTGTCAGACACCTTCACTGTCTGTCCCATTCTGGTCTTTGTCAGTGTGTGTGTGTGTGTGTGTGTGTGTGTGTGTGTGTGTGTGTGTGTGTAGAGGCTGTGCTGTCAGACACCTTCACTGTCTGTCCCATTCTGGTCTTAGTGTGTGTGTGTGTGTGTGTGTGTATTCATTCATTTGCTGCTTTAGTCACAACAGGCACCATGGGTGTCGAATGCTTTAACTCTAGGGGTGTTTGTCCATTGTGTTACACGGTCCTCACACTGACTCACTGTTCTATCAAGTAGACATGTCATCATCATTTATCAGCCTTCTGCCCATCTTTTTTATGCATTTTTATATTAGAGCAACTCTGATAGTGCCATCGTTAATCATTTAAATTAAATTCTGAGGATATGAATTCTTGATGGTAGGATTATTTTCTCAAAAAGTATGACTATCCTTGAGCTCAGGGGTGGCACATTTCCCTAGTATGTGCAAGGCACTGGATTTGAGCCTCAGCTCTGCAAAATAATAATAAAATAATAGTTATAATAAAAGTGTGAGTATCCAAAAAAAGAAAATCAGAATTCTCCATTTAGTTCAGAACTCTTCATTTTCTGGAATTCTCCAGCCTGTTTATCATCTCTAGTTCCCCAAACCACAAGTTATTCAGAAACATATTTTGTCTAACTGTGTTAGGTGGAAAATCTTAACCCAAATCACTCACCATTTTGTTTGTAGGCAAGTGCCCTGCTGCTGAGCTGCATCCCTAGCATGTGATTTTATTTCTCTGTGTGAAAAATGACAGCCTTCAGAGAGAATTTATTTTATTTTTTATTATTTATTGAGGTGCTCTCATGTAGCCCAGGCAAGCCTCAAACTTGCTATATAGCCAAGGCTGGCCTTGAACTTCTGATCCTCCTACCTCTGCCCTCCAGAGTGCTGGGGTTATAGACATGTGCCACTATACCTGGTTCAAGAATTTGTTCTTAAAACTGAAAGTCTTAAAGATTAGCCCAGAATGGTGCTGTTCTATACGGGAGCCGCTAGCCACTTACAGTTGTGGAGCATCTAATGTGAGCTGCGGCCAAGCAGAGATGTGTGCAGGTGTCAATCAAGTACATTTCAGATTTCAGAGAAGTAGTGAAAGGAAGAGTGTATGGTCTCTCATGGTTGGTTTGTTGTTTGTTTGTTTTGCATGATTGTGGGTTGTAATGGTAATATTCTGGATATATTGGATTACATTAAATATATTACAAAATAAATTCCACCTTTTTGTTTTACTTTTTTAAAATATGGCTATTCAAAGATTTAAAGTTACACATGAAGCTTAGATTTGCTGTTTGCATTTCATTTTTAATGCCAGCTTAAACAGTCTTCAGGCAGGAGCTTCTGGAAGCAGGGAGGGACATGGTGAGAAGAGGTGATCACTGACTCAGGACAGGATTTAACTTTACAGTCACTCTGCCTCTCAGCTGAGCTGATCAGATAAGGGGGCTTCATGGTTCTGCTATCAGATGAACTACTGAGGATCTGCCTCCCCTGCTGTCCGGTTTTCAAGATGGCAGTGATAACAGCACCATGTCTTTTCTCTGTGTAGGTTCTATGCCCGGGACTCTGGCTTGCTGAAGTTCGAGATCCAGGCAGGCTTGCTGGGCCGCCCCATCAACCACACCGTGCGTCGCCTCGTTGCCTTCACATTTCACCCTTTTGAGCCATTCGCTATTTCTGTGCAGAGGACTAATGCAGAGTACGTTGTCAACTTCCACATGCGACACTGCTGCACCTCGGTGCCTCACCACAGCCGCGCTGTCCAGGACTTTGCCCCTGCTTGACTCCACGGACTCCGGAGCCAAAGCTGCTGGTTGCCAGCTTTGGGGATTCCAGACTGGACACCCCCCCCCCACACACACACACCTAAGACAGAGCCTTAGAGGAGTGGAGGATGGGGTGCAACCGAGTGGGGTTGGTTTTCCTGTTACCCAGCTGATCGTTTTTTAAAGTTTTCTCGCTTTTCCCTGTGGGAACACCTAGCATTAAGCCCATTTTATTTTGTTTACTTAGCATGTAATGGCTGTGCAAATAGAAGCATTACACCTTTCCTCCTGGCTGCCACTTTTTGGCATTAAGGTCTGAAGCCTGCAGCAGGTAAATCATGTTTACTCCTGAGAATTATGTACTCCTTTCCATTTCTCCAACAAGCAGGGCTCTTTATAAAAGAAAATAAAGCCTTGGTATTTTCTTATGAATCTCTCTCTGGCTTTGATGCTCCCCTACACGGATCCTTTTTGGACGCTTGGGTTGAGAGAGGGACTGTGAGAGAAACGGAAGGCCCTGAATGCGGCAGCTGCTCCTGGGTGTGCTAAGTGGCCAGTGCCCGCATGAAAGGCAGTCATTTGCCGGCATTGTTTTCTTCCCAGGGGCTTTCTGCTGGTAATTGTTAGCACTGGGAAGTGGGGGTAATCACACATCCTCATGTGGAAGCATGCTCACATCTGCTGCCCATGTCATGCTGGTGAGAGAGCATGCAGCCCCGGGAGTCTTGGCAGAAACAAACAATGTGTAGCACGTACTGTCCTTGAGTAGCAGGAGCTAGAAAGCGCCAGGTGTCCCTAAACAGATCAAACTGGTTGTCCCTGGGTGGCTGAGCTCTCATAGCTCTCCTATAGACCCCTGCTGGCCCTAGACTGCACCCTTCTGTCACATTGTCAACCAGTCTCCTCTAGAGGGCTTGTCAGCCTGTTTACATTTCATTTGCATAATGTTTCCCCCCAGTAATGATGTAGTCCGCTTGTTTAGAAACATCTGTCTCAGAAGGTACCGCGGAAATGTTTTGTACCAAAGCAATCTGTAGAAGGAGCCATGGATGCATGCAGCTGGGTCCTATATTCCTTCTGCTGGCCAGACTTCTGGGAAGCCTAAGAAGTGTGATAGGAGATCCTGAGCCGCCCCCAAGCCAGTTAGTTCTGTTAATGTTGTCATCCTCAGTAGTGAATAGCTAAATTTATTCTCTGCCTTCAAGCTTTGAGTACCTACTGTGAATCAGGGTGATAGCGTACTAAGAGTGAGGAGAGCAGGAAAGATGTGGCTGTTTATTCAACAGAGAAAAATCATTTACAGAGTTTCCCTGAGGACAGTGGAAGGAGGTGAAGGAGAAGCAAGGGATTCTGGGGAAGAACTACTGGATTACTGAGTGTGGTCTGTGATCCAGAATGGTGCCACCCACCTTTAAGATGGGTTTTCCCCAATTCCATTAACCTTATCTTGAAATTCTGTCACAGACATGCCCACAGCTTTGTCTCCCAAATTATTCTAGTTCCTGTCAAGTGGAAAGGTTTAACTGCCACACCCTTATAACCCGACTGAGGCAAGTTAGGTCAAGAAGGGTTGGTTTCACTTTGTTGGCAGTTATCAGGTGAAGGAGGCATGGTCATGTTCATGGGGCTGGAGGAAAGTCTCATCTTGGCTGCAAACACGGAACGAAACACCTTAGGTAGGAAATGGCCTGCTAGAACCCATCTCCATGGCCCTACATCTGCCAGTGAAGTCTTGGATGCAGAAGGTTCCACAACCTCCGAAACTGGCATCACCAGTCTGGGGACAAGGCACTCAAAAACGTAGACGCCTGCGAGGGACATTGTATTCCCAAACTGTTCACAGCCTCACCTCTGATCAGGCAGATGTTTAGTCATGGAGCAGTTCTGCCACACAGCTCTTCTAGGACCCAAGTCTTGCCTCTGGTCTCCCTGCTGTCCCCTGTGGCATCATCCTGCATTGAGTTAGGGCAAGGGTGAAGAGTGTGGAGACGGCTCTGCTTGGTCCTAGGCCCCTATCCATGAGTGGTAGACATCCCATTGTAGTGAACCTAGCCAAATGTACACATATTAGCAAGAATGAGGCCTGTCATGTGCCTAGCTAGCCGTTTGCTGGTTTTTCCTGTATTCAAAAGGAAGGAGACTGAGTTTTGATAGACAACTAGCCATTGCTGGGGGGATATGAGCTTCCTCAGTAGCTGTCACCTCCCCTTAGGGTCCTCTCTTTTCTAATTCAGCCCAGGTAACTTGGTGTAATATAGACACTGTCTTGCCAGGGCCCTTGCCTTTTGTTTTTTTGTTTTTTTTTTTTCTGCTCTTCCTTCTGCTGTATTAGAACCTCAACTCTATGTCTACTTTGAGTTCATGACCACTCTCAGCATTGAAAGTGGGCTGTCAGCATTGCAGCGTCAGCCTTCTACATTCTCCTTGTCTCACTTTCCACTTCTGGAGGCTGCTAGTTTTCACCTTTGCCTGCCTCTGTCTGTCTTCAGAATTCCTTCTGTATTTCTCAGCTGGCCACCTTGCTCTTCATGTCAAGACAGAAATCATCAGGTGGGGATTTCTCCCCCTTTCCTTTACCATGTCAACCAGAAGACATGTCTGTACTTGTTCTTCGCAGGAACTTGATGTAGTAGCATCCACAGTTCAGAGCAGAGAGAACAAATGTATGCATGCTTATTGTTCTTAGGGGATGGTACTGCCCACGATGGGCAGGTTCTCCTGCATCAGTTAACACAATTACCGTAATTCTCCTTCACACAGGCTGACCTGATCCAGACAGTCCTTCTCTGAGACTCTCTTCCCAGGTGATTCTAGACTGTTCCAGGGTGATAATTAGAGCTGACCATCTCATCTGTGGTATGGATGATAAGAATTAACTGGTGTAAAAGACCCCCCTCCCCCAACACACACACACTGGCAAAATCCCCACACTGGAAACTTGCCCACTGCTTTCATGCAGTGCAGTGCAGTTCAATCAATTCTCTCTTCGTCTTTTCACATCTTGGTAAATTCATCTTCTCCCCACATCACGGCACTGCCTTCTGTACACCGTTTGAGGACACCTAGTGCATCAGTAGAGAAACACTTGGTTCTGGTTCTTAGGACAGCATGTTTCTAGTTCTGCCTTTGTGATTGCTTTCTGGGCCCTTTCCTGGCTCCTCTAAGCTCTGCCTTTAGATGTTGGGATGCTCTAGCACTTGAGACCTAGGATTCTCACCTCTTCCCCCCCCCTCCTCTTTCTTTCATAGATTTCTCTTTTTTCCTATGGTTTTAAGTTCTAGTGATAGGCCAATGGCCCTCAAAGTTATAACTCTAGTTGAGCTCCTAATTCATATAGCCCATGACATTATATAAAGTCTTCATTTGGATATTAGTAGGCTTTTCAAAACTAGTACATCCCTAACACCATTCTTGTCCTACCTCCAATCTATTTTTCCTTCAAGATTCCCCATATGGAACCAGCTGAAATGGCACATGCCTGTAATCCAGCACTTGGGAGGCTGAGGCAGGAAGATCAGGAGTTCAAGGCCAATCTCAGCTCATAGTGAGTTTGTGGACAGCCTGGTTTAAATGAGACCCTGTTTCAAAAGACTAAAAAACAACCAAACAAAATGATTTCCCCATATGGCTTCAAAATCTATACCCATTGACTGGAGCTCGAATAATAGGATATGCCTCTCTAATCTACTCCCTACCCCCATACCTGACTTCATTCTAGGGGATTGCCATGTGCAGTCTAAACCAATTTTGGCAGCCCTTTTTTCATTGCTACTGACTAGAACAGGAATCTAGACCAAAACCTGCTGGCCTAAGGGGTTACTTTAAAGACAGCATGCAACTTAATTCAGGTCAATGGCATGCTGAGGTATAGCCTTCTGAGTAATATTTCCCTATTGATAGTGGCAGTGAGAGACCATTTAAGCCTACTTCCCCATAGTCCAAGGCTCTACATCCAAATTCAAAAGAATCAGCCTTAGGATAAAATTGACCTGGTGTAAAACAGAGCAGGAACAAGCCCTGCTTATTGATGACATGGCTAGTTGGCCTCGAAAACATACGTCTGCATTTCCAATTCTGTGAGACAGTGTCCTTACTGCTTAAAGCTCTTTGAAGTGGGTGGTCTGTTTCTTGCAATTGAGAGCAAATTTATGGATGTAAAGAGAAGGGTCCTTGTGGGAAGGCTCACCCGCCATCCCTTCTTTCTTTTTTCCTTCCCTTTTCTTCCTCTTTCTTTCTTCCCTTTCTTTCTTTTCTTGAGACAGGCCAGGGTCTTGCTATGTTCCTCAGGCTGGCCTTGATCTCCTGAGTCCAGGAGATCATCTTGCCTTGACCTCCAGAGTAGCTTACAGCTCCAGAGTTTATCCGAGTGTACAGTTCCACGTGCCTGCTGTAGAGTCATGGGATTTGAGGAGGCTAGAGCTTAATGGATGTGGTGATGGTTTCCATGAAGTCAGCTGCCAGGGTTCCTGCTCTCGGGGCTCTGTGACAGTTTCTGGTGTTCCCGTGGCTTCCCCGCAGCCATCCTTGGGTTTCTCTGTGTGTTTCTGATAACTAAGAGGATTTAACTAAAACTGGAGATAAAGCACTCAGCCTGTTGAGTACCCACCGATCTTAAGTTCTCAATCTGTGTGCATTGTTTATATTGGCTTAGTTCCTAAAGGATTTCAGGTGGCACTCAGTAAATTCTAGCGTCGCCACTCAGCAAATGTCCAAGGAGTCTCAAGACTCTTTGGAGAAACAAAGTCTTTGAAATTCATGTGTTTCAGAAAAGTGGGAGTGGGCTTCAGACTTTAGATCTAAGCTTCCTCCCTCCCCCACCTCCCCTCGGCAGAGCGGGCATGTTGGCCTCAGAGCTGTTGCTCTGGACCTGAGAGAATGCTACCATTTAATTCAGCACTGCCTGTTTCATTTGCAGCCCTTGCAGAGAAGCATGAGTGAGTGAAAAGCCTAAATTAGATAATTTTTAAAAGGACAGTAGCTTCATTATTTTCGAGTACACAGAGTAACTCAAACTCGGCAATGAAGTGTTCTGTTGTAGCAGCTCTTAGGGACATTTCTTAATGAGTAGATTATAATTATTGCTAATCAGCATAATAGTTCCCCAAAACACGTGCTTTGAAAGTGATTGAGCATATTAACTGACTTGGATGTTCCAAGGGGCAATTTTGTTTACAACATTAACTTGCTGCCTACATATCCTTGATCGCTCTAAACCTCCTTTGTTTCAGGGAACACATTTTAAAGGCTTCCTACATCAGACAACATTGAATTATGCTTGAAGGGAGCTGAGAGATGCATTCTAGGACTGGACGAAGGGTGCATAGTAGGACCAAGATTCTTCATCCATGGTGCCCTTATCCAATTGTGGGATCAGCTCTGGCTGGCATGGATGCCTAGTGCCAGCCTTGGCTCTATCACCTACTAGCTGGGCAACCTTAGGCTTGATCGTCAGAGCTGTACTAAGTATCAGTTTCCCTACTATAAAATGAGGGTGCTTTTCCTACTTCACAGGACAGATGCAAGCACTCAGTGGGTGTCAGTTAAAGGTCTTACTGTACTAAGGACTCATTCAATATCTGCTGCCTTCTCTCTTCCCTTTAGACATTTTGGCCAGAAGGGGAGTTTCTTGTTTCTTCAGCACTTCAGAGACTACTCCCAGCCCTGGTATGTAGTTGGAGTTATCTCCAGTCCCGCCCAGCAGCCACTCAGACTCAAATAAACACACAGATGCTTATATTATTTAAACTATTTGGCTTAATGGCTCAGGCTTCTTGTTAGCTGTTCTTTTTTTTTTTTTTTTCCCAAGATTTATTTATTTATTATGTATACAGTGTTCTGTTTGCATGCATCCCTGCAGGCCAGAAGAGGAAGCCAGATCTCATTACAGATGGTTGTGAGCCACCATATGGGTGCTGGGAATTGAACTCAGGATCTCTGGAAGAACAGCCAGTGTTCTTAACCTCTGAGCCATCTCTCCAGCCCTTGTTAGCTGTTCTTATATCTTGAATTAACCCATTTCTATAAATCTATACCTTGCAACATGGCTTGTGGCTTATCAGTACTTTACATCTTGTTCTCCATGGTGGCGGTGGCTGGCAGTATCTCTCTGCCTCAGCCTTCCACTTCCCAGAACTCTCCTCTCTCCTTGTCCTGCCTACACTATCCTTCCTGCCTGGCTACTGGCCAATCAGCGTTTTATTTATCAATCAATCATAGCAACATATATTCACAGCACATAGGACATCCCACAGCACTGGTGACTGAGATCAACTTGATCCTGGCCATTGAATGAAAACTGGTGACATCTCAAGAGGTGTCATTCTGCTGCCTCGGCCTTTGTTCCCAGAATACCTGTGTCTGAGAGGACCCAAGCATCCCTATGCTCTTTGCAGAGCTCGTTGATTAAAGGGAGTTTGGTCTCTTGAAGTTTGTTTCTTTTGGGCTGTTGATTATCATTGTCAAGAGCCAGAAGCTACATTAAGTGCCTTGCAGAGCAAGGAATGGAATCCATCCCATCAGTTCTGTAATATATATTGCTAAGCGTTCTTAAAAATGGGAGGTTGTTGTGCCAGGCAATGGTGGCGCACACCTTTAATCCCAGCACTCGGGAAGCAGAGCCAGGCAGATCTCTGTGAGTTCAAGGCCAGCCTGGTCTACAGAACAAGATCCAGGACAGCCACCAAAACTACACAGAGAAACCCTGTCTCGGGAAAAAAAAAAAAAAGAGGGAGGTTGTCTTAGACTGGTTCCTTGTCAGCATCAGGCATGCAGCTGTCGTGATGTGACTGCTGTCATCACCTGTGCACGTGCAAACTGGCCGTGTTAGTCCCTGTTGTCAACACTTTGGTCACGTGCACCGTTAGTGTCACGGGTTTTCCGCAGAAGCACTTTGTAAGGTACTGTGTCAAAAAGATCTTAATGATCAGGTCTCCTGATGCAAGGCTGTTGTACTTGGCACAGATGCAGAGCCATGGGGGCAGTGTTCAAATTAGTGAAGCACAGGGTTGTCACCAAGCCATAGCTTTTTGCAGAGCAGAAGGTACCACCAGGAAATGACATTTTACTGACATGATGAATTGGTGCAGTATCACCTGCCACATCAAGAAGTCATGTGAATGAAGGAGAGATCATCTCACCCCTTGAAATAGATGGAAGAAGCTTTAATAGGACCAGAGCCTAGTAGGACCAATGCATGCAAAGCACAGGGCTAATCGTTAAGGTGGGAATAGACCTGTCAGAGGCTCCCTGCTGACTTTGAACAGGAGCTGATTGGCTCCTAGGATAGGTGATCCAATAGAGGAAGACCTGAAACGAGTCTAAATTGAATCCAGAACATGTCTGAACACCACCCCACACAAAACCGCAAACTTCACTTAAAACCCGAAATTGTTCTCTATTGCATGGTACTCCATATGGTATGGACTCTGTAGATGGTGATGTCATGCCGCTATGTCAAAAGGCTGGGTATGCCTCGTGGTGAGTTCTAACTCAAGTTCCTCAGTCTAGTCTTTGAAAGGTTTTGTTGCAGATTCTGAGGTTTGGAATCTGTCCTCAAGAGGAATGTATTACTCACAACTATTGCATCTACCTTGTTCCCTTGAGGTCACAGTTTTTTTGCTGTCGTTTTGGATAAAAAAAAATTTTTTTTGATAAAGTGTATCTGAAAAGTGATTTTCAAATTAGGGTAGTTTACAGGTAAGATTGAGGTAGTGGGCATATGAGGCTCTTGAGGGCAGCTAAAAAAGGAAAAAAAAAAACCCAATCAGTATCATTTTGGGGAGGAATGAAAAATTCATAAATTTTCATATTAGAAACTTAAGGGTTTGAGGAAGCAATTTCCTGATGAGGTCCTACAGACGACACCACAGTAATTAGTAGTTGGAACACATCCTTTCAAAGTCTTGGAAGGACATGAGATTTTTTTCCTGGTTATCCTGCTGGTAGTAGTGGTGGGGAGGGGGAACACACGTTTTAGGAGGTTGAGAAATGTATTAGGAAAATGTAGTTCCTGAATGCTCGCACATGCCTGTCATCCTAGTCCCCCAGACTGCAGTGCCACTGACAACATCATAGGTTGCAGCCTGGCCTCAGCTCAGGCTGATCTCTGACTGGTAAACAGAAGGACTACCACTCAAAATCAGCGTTCCTCAGAAACATTATAAAGTGATGAGTTTCTGTCAGCCAGGAAACCCCATTACTTTCTTATCTGCCACCTACAGTCCCCCAACTTCTGGACAGGTCTGCTAGTTCTCCACTAACTCAAACAAGCCTTCAACAGATCAAAGGCCAGGGCTAGTTCCTTCCCAGGCTGTTCCAGCTGACTCGCCCTCCTCCCACAGCAACAGAACCCCATATAACTGGCGAGATTCTGCCATCGTTTTTTGCTGTTCTCTGTGCCCCGAAGAGGTAGCATGGCAGTTTTGATTTCACCAGAATGAACCTTTCTTCATACTTGGTAGTTTCAATGTGCCCTTGTTTACACCAGCTGTTCGGGAAGCTGCAGCTGCAAGGTCACACAGTTGAGGGCAATGTGAGCTCCGTAGGCAGATCCCCTGTTGGAAAGGAAAAGAAAAGACAGGCAAAGGAAAAAGAAAAACACCAATTTTCCTGGTGGGAGGAGGGGCAGAGCTGGAACAGGGCTGAGAATGTCCCCTGAGATTCAGGAAGAGACAATCAGGAGAGACAAGCCCGGGTGTCCTGGTGGTCAGAGGGAGCCAGGGCTACAGACTAGACCTGACTAGCCAAGACTCAGTTTGTAATTTTACAGTGAGAAAGGACCTATGAAATTGAATACCTACAACTGAAAATACACGTCTGATGAAACATACCAGAGCAAAGTCAAATGAGATACCTTTATCAAAGGATGGACTTCTTTTTGTTGTTGTTGTTTGTTTTTGTTTTTTTGTTTATTCAGAGCTGAGGACTGAACCCAGGGCCTTGCACTTGCTAGGCAAACACTCTACCACTGAGCTAAATCTCCAACCCTGACTGACTTCTTTAGTAACAACATTTTATAAAATCTAAAGTTGAAAATATGAATAATATAGAAGTAAAACTAAGCAAAAGCTATTATCAGTAGGGTGTTTGTAGCAAAAAAAAATAGCACACAGTAAGCAGCTATATTAAAAACAACAACAACAAATGCTTGTAGTATTTATTCCTATCTAGTAGATTGGCAAAGGTTAAAAACATTTGCTGGACCTGTATTGACAGAGCATAGGCTGCCCTTAGCCGGCGATGGTGGAAGATTGACTCAGATCTCCTTTAAGACAGAGGAATACTCTAGTAAACACACACACATTTTAGCCAGGTGTATTCTAACGCTAACATGCATCATGGGGAGATATTTGTGTGTGTGAACAAGATGTATGTTCACTCCAACATTTTCATTATAAAAACTGGAAGCTATTAAGTGTGTGCTGATAGAAGGCAGGCTAAATTGTGCAACATCCATAAAACGATGAAATCCAATACAGCTGTGAGAGATAACGGGCAGATCTGTGTATACTGAAAGCTCTCCCAGACACACTAACTGAAGAACCGTGTTCAGTGTGGTGCTAGGTTTTGTTTTGTTTTCTTTTCTTTTCTTTTTGCAAAAGGAAAAACAAACCAATAACTAAGGTCTAAGCTCTTGTCTGCATTTGAAGTCAATATAGATATAAATAGGCGCATGCTTGTTGAGCCAGGGAAGGATTTTGAGAGGACACAGGCTACTGTGAGCACCTGGAAGGTGGGTCTGGATGTAGAGGCAGACATTTACTATTTTGCTTATTCCTTTAATCTTGGTGATTTGCTTTATGATGAACTCAAATTTCTTGTTTTTGCTTTGTTTGATTTTGATTTTGAATTCATTCTATAGCTCAGGCTGGCCTTGAGCTCACTGTGTAGCCAAGGCTGGCCTTGAGCTGGCAGGGATCCTCCTGCCTTGGGCTCCTGAGCACTAGAATTATAGATGTGCTCCACCATGCCCACCCAGCTCTAAACATTTCTTTTTCTCCCTCTCTCCCTCCTTCCCTCTGTCCCCTCTTTCTTCATTCCTAAGATTGAAATTTTCTTCTCTTTTTTTCTTTTGATAAAGGATCTGGAACTCACTATGTAGACAAGGCTGGCCTCAAACTGGCAGCAATCCTCCTGTCTCTGTCTCTTGAACACTAGAATTACATAAGCTACCAGTCCAGCTGAACAGGTGTTTCTTAAAAACAACAATAAAACCTTTTACAACATCCAGGAAGTGCAAAGAATGTAAGGGCTGGAGGGGAGGAGAGCCGTAAAAGGCTGACTTCTGGGGAGGACATGGCTTTTGCATTTGGGAATGAACGCACAGCAGCTGTGGTTGTCTTCCCAAGGATGTGTACAGATCAGGACAGCTGAAATCCCAGTACAAAAGGGATAGATGGCCTCCAGGCCCCACCTCTTACTGAGAAGCTGCTGGTAGTTGATAGGGGCTGGGGAGAGAATTTCATTCTTTTTGGGGGTGTGGCCTCTGGGAGGTTTTGTGTGTTCCAGTGCATGGCTCCCCACTTTCCGTGCATGGATGGGCATCACTCACCAGACTTGGTGGGGTATCAAAAAAAATTAAAAAGATGAAGTTGGAAGCAAGGTGGGGTGGGGGTAAATGGTGTAAATATGATCATATATGTATAAAATTCTCGAAGAGAAAGAAAATGAAAAAAAATTATAGGGTTGGTGTATAGTTTACTGGTGGAGCACTTATTCTTTTTAATTTGTGGGGCTCTGGGTTCAATCCCCAGTACTACCAACATATTTAATTATAGTAAAAAAACAAAGCTTGTCATCTGAACTAAGTATACACAGAGTTCAGCAGTATTAAGTACATTGGTTTTTTTTTTTTTTAAATTTTGAGGCAAGGCCTCATGTATCCCAGGCTAGCCTAAAACTCAATATGTAACTGAGGGTGACCTTGAACTTCTGGTCCTCCTGTCCTCCCCTAGCTGGGATTATGGGTGTGCACTAGCAGACCTGGTTTATATGGTGTGTGTGTGTGTGTGTGTGTGTGTGTGTGTGTGTGTGTGTGTGTAACCCAGGGCTTCCGAATGCTAAACAAGCACTCTAACCAACTGAGCCGCATCTTCAAACCCCAGTCACATTATTATATGTCTCTTTTCCGACCAGTCTCTAGAACTTTCTTTTGTGTTAGGAAGTGCTGAGCCTCTGCTCTGTCATGGAACCCAGCCCCTGCAGACAGCGTCTCCTAAAACGGAGACTGTGTTTCATCGAATAGTCACCACCCATTTTCCTCTCCCCAAGTCTCCGGAGAGTACCACACAACTTCTGTCTGTGGATTTGCTTACTCTAGACACCGCCCATGGATAGAATCCTACAGTGTTTGTCCTGGCTTGTGTCGGCACCACGTGTAAAAGGTTCCTTCACGTGGCAGCATATCTTAGAATTCTCCTCCCTGTGAAGGCTGACCGACATGGAGTCATCGTGCATCTGTTTACCTACTCCTTCACTGGTGAACACTTGGGTTGTGAACTCTTGGCAGAATCACAGTGCTGCCTGCTATGAATTATGGGAGTACAAACATCTCTTGGAAGTCTGCTCTCCATGATTTTAGATCTATATCCAGATATGGAGCTTAATGAGTCTGCTAAGAAGTAGTAACCCATGAATTCAGCTGTGTTGGCAGTTCAGGTATCAGGGAGATACTCTGAGAGAGTTGAACCAAGTACTCAGAGGCCAGGATTTTCTTTCCCGGCTTCCTGGGGAGGGTTAGCAACTTCATCGTAGCCCCCCAGAGCCTTTGTACAGAGGCAGGAGGAGGCTTAGCCTGTTTACGAGCCCAGCTACTCCCGTCTGCATTAATTCAGCACATTTCTATGGCTCCCTGAAGGAAGAGAGGCTGTGGCAGCATTTAATTAGCAGCCAGGGACATGCTTTGCCAAGGACAGGACTGATTTTCCAGCCAGCTGTTACCAGTTGCTTCCTAGCAACATGCCGCCTGTACAGCAGATTACTCTAAGGCACTTTCTGTCCACGGCCGTCCACCTGCTGTCATGTCTGGTGGCGGGGAGGGAGCCCTGGGTCCTGGGCTAATTTTCCAGAGGTGTGAGTGAGCTGAACCTGTCATTTCTGCCAGCTATGGTGCTAAGCCCCCTGACTCTTGAATGACTTACTCCCAGTGGGTCAGGTGCTTTACTAACCTCCTCTTTCCAAGTTCATGATCAAAGCAGACAGAAAGAACATTGCAGCTGTGGAATAGTCACAGCCACAGAAAGTCCCCTGGATGACAGCAGGATGGCTCAGAGGGTAAAGATACATGCTGGATCCACAGAAGAAGACCCATTTGGTAGAAGGAGAGAACTGACTCCAAGTTATTGCCTGCTGTCCATACATGTGCTGCAGCACGGGTGTATACGAATATATACATACGTTACCTGTATATACACATACAAATGTGTTATATACACATACAAATGTACATGTTAACAAATTAAGGTCACTGGGATTCCAAAGAGCAGCTAAAATGAGTGTCTGGGAGAAGAAAGAACATCACAGCCTCCGGTGAGTGAGTGTAGCTTTTGGGAGGTAATGAGGGCTATTTTAGGCCCCTGAGGCACACCATCTGTGAGGAACTAACAGGGATGCCTCATATTGGGTGGCCAGCTAGCTGCTTTGGGTTTGTAGGGCTTAGAAAGAGGGAGTAGGGGGCAGCAGCCATTACTCTGAGGCTGCACTTGCCTATCCTCGGTGCCTGAGAAATGCACTCCAAGGCCGAGCTGTGGTTGGTCCCTCCCAGTGCCAGAGGCTTTGGCTAAGACGCTGCCTGCTGCTATGCTTCATTTATCATGCTTGGTCTTTTTCCAACTTAATATCCTGCCTTTTTATGTTGCTGTCAGGGGGCCTCCAGTCCAGTGTGTCAATCATTTGGGGCCATCTAGACTGGGCTTGTACGCTCCTGAGTCAGTCCTGTGTGAGTATGCAACTCTTGCTGTGCTCCTTGGAGACTGCCATCATAGCATGGCTGCCTCTGAAAGGTTGTCTTGAATTCTCTCTTCCACTCACTGTGTGAATATTTACTAAGTTGTCTTTGAGTATCCGATCGTGAGTCAGTAACTGGGCTGAGAAATCCAATAAGGTATAGTTCTTACGCTCTATAAACTTATGGGCCAGAATGGGAGCTGGAGAAGTAAACAGGCAGTGGACATTAACTGTCTTTAGGAAGTATAAAAGTACCCCAGGGGAGTGCAGAAACCTCTAATATATACATTCTGTGGGTTCCAAGGCATCAGTTCTCTGCTTCCTCCCTCCCTGGCCATCCCTCTGTGAGGGAAGGGGTGAAACTGGCTAGCTTGGTGGTGGCATCCCATGAGGAAGGATGTTTGCTCAAGAGCCAGCCATCAGGGTCCAGTGTACTTGATACCAAGACCCAAACTGAAGGAGATGTCATAGAAAATCCAGTGATGATGTTACCTGAGCTAAAAATTCTGCAAGTGAAATTCTCCTGGTGACAAGGGAGGAAAGGTAGGGGGTAAGACAAGAAGGATGGGGTACAGAGGAACAGGGGCAGAAGAGAGCTGGCATATGTAGGGCCTGGCAAACAAGACCTTCAGTAGCCTGATGCTAAGTGCTCCTGTGGAAATAGATAGGCAAGTGGGGTGGGGAGAGCAGGGAGTGTGGGAGCCAGCCCCAATGTGAGGAGCCTTGCTGTCTTGCTGAGGCTGTGTGCTTACAGAGCCCTTGAGTTTAATTTGGGAAGTCATTTGTCAAATTTGTGTTCACAAAATTAGTTCAACTAATGATTAGAACTATCATGAAGCCCATTGATATGCACGACTATTATGCATTAATAATATTTTAAAAGGACAAGTATATTGGGTTTTGGGGGAAAATGAAAGGGTAAAATATAAAAAGAAAAAGCAAGACGGCACTATCTACAGAATGGATTTGTTGAGGGAGTAACAGCCAGGGAGCAGGGAGGTGAGAAAAGAGGCCATTACAGCATTCAAGAAGAAGAATAACCAAGGCACGGGGGTCTCCTGACTCCTCCCCACCTGTTAGGCAGCTGAACCCACAGCAGCGAGGAGCAGATCTGCTTTCAGAGGATCAAAAACTGTGCACTGTGTCCAACTGCACATTTGCAACTGCTTGTATTAGTTAGGGTTCTCTAGAATAACAGAATTTATAGACTGAATCTGTCTATCTATCTATCTATCTATCTATCTATCTATCTATCTATCTATCATCTATCTATCTATTTATCTATCTATCATCTATCTATCACTATCTATCTATCATCTATCTATCTATCATCTGTTTATCATCTCTATCATCTATCTATCTATCTATCATCTATCTGTCTATAGTATTTATTGGAATGACTCACAGGCTGCAGTCCAACCATGGCTAGCTGTGAATGGAAAGTCCAAGAATCCAGCAGTTGCTCAGTCCTCAAGGCTGGGTGTCTCAGCTGGTCTTCAGTACATGCTAGAATCCCGAAGAAGTAGGCTCTACACCACTGAAGGAATGAATGGTCATGCTAGCAAGATGAAGGCAAACAGGCAAAGAGCAAAAGTTTCCTTCTTCTTTGTCCTTGTATAGACTTCCAGCAGAAGGTATGGTCCAGATTAAAGGTGTGTCTACCCACCTCAAGATCCAGAATAGAAGTGGACTCATCCACTTCAAACCAAGTAAAAAAACAAAAACAAAAAACAAACAAAAAAACCCACAAACAAACAAACAAAAAAACCCAACCAACCAAAAACCCCAAACAAACAAACAACAACAAAACCTTTCACAGGTGTGCCCTCCATTTCTGAATGGTAGTTCATTCCAGATGTAGTCAAGTTGACAACCCATAATAGCCATCACACTGCCCTGTCCACTTTGTTCCCACCTTCTCCCACCCTTGATTTAATGCTCAGAACAGGTGTCAGGCTATAATGTCAGTGGAGGCTCATGGAGTCAGTGTCCATCAGTGACAGCTCTCACCAGGATACTCAGGCGGTCACCTTCTCTCTGATGGTCATCTCAGTGCTGGACACTCACACGTGACCCAGGGTATTGCCCCTCCAACAGCTTACTAGACTTCGGGGCCCTGTGGTCTGGATGGGATGGACGTGTGTATCCACAGCTGGCAGCAGCTGAGAGCTGGAGAGGATGGGCAGATGGATGGCTGTAGAGCAGGGAGCCGTCACGTGTGGAGAACGAGAGAAGGATAGAGTGAGGGATGAGTTAGGCCCCCTGGGAGGAGAAGGTACTAGATAAAAGTGGCTGGTCATGTTCTAGACACCAGGGTGGCATGAACCTAGAGGGACAGAGCTCTAGACTGGAGGTCACTGAGGAGTCAAAGGCAAAGCATGTGCTGACCTCTTGGAGTCGGTGACAGAGCTTACCCAGGAAAGTGTTTTGTTTGAGAAGAAAATAGTAATATCTAAGTTTATTTGCCTTTATTAATTCCTAAATCCTACAACTACCTTGTGATGGTGGATTTTCATGTCAAGTTGACTTAGAATTGCTTAGAAGGGCTGTAGAGACAGCTCAGTAGTTAAGAGCACTGGCTGCTCTTGCAGAGGACCCGGGTTCAATTCCCAGCAACCAATCGATGACTCACAATCATCTGTGACTCCAGTTCCAGGAGATCTGATGCCCTCTTCTGGCCTCTGTTGGCACCAGGCATACACATGGTGCATAAACAAGCACATAAAATATTAACATATATATATATATAAACAAACTAGCCGGGCAGTGGTGGCGCACACCTTTAATCCCAGCACTCGGGAGGCAGATGATATGTAGTGGCAGGTCTCCCACACCATCACACACATACAAACATCATCATCATCATCATCATCATCATCATCATAACAATAATAATAGGACATACTTGCCAAGCACTGGTGATTTGCATTCCCCTCTAGAGAGCATGCAGCCTCTTATTGGGCTAAGGTGGGAGCAAGGGAGTATTTGAAGGGTTAAGCTGGCATGCTCCAGTCCCTCCACCCATGGCAAGAAAAGACAAGGGTTTTTCCATTTCTAGAGAGACGGCGGGAGATGACAACCCTGCTTCTGCCTTCCCTTCCAGCTGCTTTCCTATTGATGAAGTGAAAATAGGAAGCCACCACCTCGCCGTTCCCCACTGTGCAGGCAAGACCGGCCTGTCCCAGCCTGTAGGTACCTTGGAGGTGTGTGCATCTTGTATTGTGAACCACAGAACAATAGGAAGCCTGGCTTGAGTTCACAAGAAGACCAGGGAAGGCCGTTCCCTCCTCACCCTGCCCTGGCGAATAAGAAGAGCGGCTGGGCTCTGCCCTTGGTGCTGTGAGTGTCCTGGAGCAGAAGTCCTGTCCTGCACTCTGACAGTGAGGCAGAGCTGGAAAAGGGGGCAGAGGTCACCTCATTTGGAACCTCTACGGCCTCAAGTTTAAGGCTTCTGTTCACCTCACCGTCATGGTTCTACTCACAACTTTTGAGTGGTGCTATCACATGTCAGCTTTATATCTCAGTGAAATCGCTTCCTGGTTTGTGTGAGCAAAGACCAGATTTCCCAACAGGGCTATCGCTGCTGAGGCTCTTTCAACAGGCCCTCCCATGGCAGACTTCTGGAATCAGCTGTGTGTGTGTGCGTGTGTATGGGGGGGGGGGGCAGGGGGGGGAGGGGCTGATGTGGGGAGCTCCCTGGCTATGGCAGTGGACCCCTGATAGGAAGACTATATTTTAGTGTCAAGGTAGCATTTTTCAGCTCCTATCTGGAAACAGCAAACAAGAGTGTTGAGACTCTAGGCTGGAGTAACCATATCAGGCAAAGTGACTCTCACCATCCTGCGTGGGAAAAGCAAAGAGGACAAGGTTGCCAGGGAGAAGTCGGGGGAGCGTGGCTCGCACACAGGCCTCTTTTTCATTTGACAGGTTTTCCAGTAGGTCCGTTGAGTTCACTTGTTTCAGGCCACCTTCTGAAGAGGCTTCTTAAAGCTGCTGTTAAACAGATGGACCCGGAATCCTGGTGGAGGCCAAGGGGGTTCCCAGGGCTGTGGCTACAAGTCCCCGGGGAATTACTGGGGAGCCAAGAAGAGTAATCATTTCCTGGGCACTTAAAGCAGACGTAGTGCTAAGATTGTGTGCGTGCGTGCGTGCGTGCGTGTGTGCGTGCGTGCGTGCGTGCGTGCGTACGAACTTTAATCTGCTCAATTCCCGAGGTGCCTTGTGGAGTGGGTTTTATCTTCTGGATGAGGAACTCAGGCAGAGAGAGAGGTTAGGGAAGTCACAGGGGCAGAATTCTAACTCAGACACTAGAGTCTGCCTTCCAGCTACCCTCTTACCTGACAGGTGGTGAGGGGCATTAGCGAAGGGCTTGGATGGAGGGAGGCAGTTGGCATATCTGGGCTCATGTTGCATGTAGAAGTCTAGCCATGTGGGAAAGATGCAAATTTCCACGTGACCCCTTGACCCAAGGCAGGTGGAAGAGGATGGTATGCTCTAAGGACAGGGGCTGTCTTAGGGACACCTGTGACTCTCTGGCCGAGAAGAGTGGTGGCAGATGGGCAGCCATGGAACATAGCTGGGACCAGCTGCTGTTTGCAGGAAAAGGCCCTGGCGGCAAGTGCTGGGTGACTTGTGGGATTAGGTGTACCCTGGAGCCTCAGCGACTATTGGAGAATGAGGCGCTATGGGCCCTTCTGGATGCCCTTTCCCGCAACTCCAAATCCTGGGTGCATACTGCTTATAATCTCTGTCCCCATGACAGCAGAAGATGCCAGAGCCACCCCTAAGACACTCAAATCTCCTACTTCTCAAGGGCCAAACTGTTCACCCAGCAAACGTCCCTAGCTTGAAGAGATAAGAGAACAGATCTCCAGATGACCCCCTGGAGTGCCTCCCCATCACCTTCCTTCCAGAAAGAAGGACGGGGAACTCTGGTGCTGTGTGCCTTCTGTCCCAGCTGGGGGGCAGTGGATTTCTATCCAGTCCTCTCAAGTCTACTTTTTTTATTTTTTTGAGACAGGATCTCATGTTGTTCTCAAACTTGATATGTAGTTGAGGATGATTTGAACTCCCCATCTTGTTTCTGACTCCCAAGTGCTAGGATTACAGACATGTACCACACTACCAGGAAATACAGAGAATTATTATGGGCCAAGAAAGTTCCAGAAGCATTGAAATATGTCTGGATTCTACATTGCACTAAGTGAGAAGGGTTAACTGATTGTCTTTCCCTTTCTTAAAGACTTTAGTTATTTTTGTTTTATATGTATTAATGACCTGCCTGTATGTATGGGAACCATATTCATGCAGTGGCCACAGAGGTCAGAAGACAGCTTCAGATAGCCCGGAACTGGAGTCGTGACAGTTGAGAGTTCTCATGTGGGAGCTGGAAACGAAATCCAGTTTCTCTTATAAGAACAGCAAGAGCTTTTAACTCCTGAGTCATCTCTCCAGCCATTGTCTCTTGGTTGTTTTTATTTTTTATGTATATACTGTAATTATGTTGGTGATTTTTAAGCAGTAATAGAGCATGTATATTTTTGAAGCTTAAAAGAAGTGTGTGAGGGCAGTGAGCTCGCTCAGCAGGTAAAGTCCTGACCACTTGAGTTCTATCCCTGGGACCCATATGTGTGGATTCACAAGCATGTGAACATGTGGATGTGAAACAAACAACTATATTTTTAAAAAGAAAACTGATTTCAGTCTTTCAAGAATGGTTTCTTCTTGGAAAAAAAAAAGTTACCAGTTAACTTGTTTTGAGAGATATAGGAAACATATAGGAATTCTTTGAGTCATAAAACTGTGATGCAGAGATTTGTAAATTTGCATTTATAGGTGAAATATGACTTCATAAGTCATCTAGAAAACAGAAAAATTTGTATATATACATAGAAGTAAGTCATTTTTATTACATTTGTTTATTTGTGTGGACATGCACATGCCACAGTGTATTTGTGGAGGCCAGAGAACAGCTTTTCGGAGTCTGTTCTCTCCTCTTATCACGTGGGTAGCAAGATCTAACTCAGGCTGTCCAGCTTGGCAGCAAGACCTTTACCCACTGAGCCATCTTGTTGACTGTAAGTAATCTTTTTGATTACTTCTTCCTATTATTATCATTTTGGTTTTTTTGAGACAGGGTTTCTCTGTGTAGCCTTGGCTGTCCTGGAACTCACTTTGTAGACCAGGCTGGCCTTGAACTCAGAGATCTACCTGCCTCTGCCTCTCCAGTGCTGGAATTAAAGGTGTGCTCCATCACTGCCCAGCACCTATTGTTATTACTATTATTATTACTACTATTATGCATGTGTGTGTTTGCTGTGTGTTTGTGTATGTGGTGTATGTGTATATGTGGTGTGAATGTATATGATGTGTGTGTATGTGTGTGGTGTATATGTATGTGGTGTGAGTGTGTGTATGTGGAATGTGTGTGTGTGTGTAGTGTGTGTGTATGCATGTGGTGTGAGTGTGTGTGGATTGTGTGTGTCTATGTGGTATGAGTGTGAGTGTATGTGGAGTGTGTGTGTGGTGAGTGTGTATATGTGGTGTGAGTGTATGTGTATAGTGTGTGTTTATGTGGGTGTATGTGTGGTGTATGTGGTATGAGTGTATGTGGAGTGTGTGTGTGGTGTGAGAGTGTGTGTGTGTGGTGTATGAGTATGTGGTGTGTATGTGTATGTGGTATGAGTGTGGGGGGGGCACACAGGTGCACAGCACACATGTGGAGGTTAGGAGAAAACTGGAATTGGTTTTCTGGGTCTACCATGGATCCAGGGTTGGAACTCAAGTTGTCAATTTATGCCCACTGAGCCGTCTCACCAGCCCCAGAGGTAAGTCACCCTACCTCCTCTCTGCAGTGCCTCTTAGGTGTTCTGTTTTCCATAAATTCCTCCAATTTCTGTATATACCTTATGTGTGGTGTAATGTTATTGAAATATGAATGTTTTTCCAGAGGAGCCTGATAGCTCTGTATTTTACTATGAAAGGTGAAAGAAAAACAAGGATTTTACCTCAGAAACTAAGGTAATATAAAAAGTACTTTTATAATGTAAAAAATAATGTATAGATCAAATGAATAGGAGAATGAAGTAGAGACATGAGTGATTTGGAGCCAAAGGAACACATGAACAGACCACTAGGGTGGCCAGAATGCCCAGACTCCCTTGTGATCCTTCTCAAAAATCATGCTTCTGAGCCACACCCAGATGCTGTGTATTTAAAGCCCCCAGTGATACTTTAGAAATGTTTTCTTTGTAACACAAAGATAATTCATTCAATAAATATCTAGTGAGTACTTATTATTATTATTTTTTTTAAAAGATATCCTAACACTTTTAATTTCTAAGTTTGCTATATTTTGGAGACATTGCTGTGGTAGCCTTTTGGAATAAGGCCCTGGCTGGTGTTTTGAGTCATAGATATCATGGTAGTCATCTTGTTGATAACCTGGTTTTGTCATTATTATTTTGGAATGTTCTGGAAACAGTCTTGAAAATCACCCAAAGAGTGACATCTGTGATGTTCTTCAACAATGCCTTGACGCTTTCTGGAGCATGGCTGAATGTGGAGCTGGGTCAGGGCAGTCCTGGGTAACTGGTTTGGTTGGGGGATTAGCACGGAGGCCCACCCCAGCCTCTGGCTTAGACTTTTCTGTTCAGCAATGCCCTCAAACACCTGCCTTGTGAGCACTGTTCACATTAGCTTTTGCAGGCCCCACAAGGTGCTTCCTACCTTGGCTTAGCTGATGAATCTGAGCATGGACAAGGAGACTGATTTGTGCTGAAAAGATCACTCTAGGAGGGGAGGAAAAGTTGAGGCCTGTATCCAAAGAAGTGGGTGGTAGGAAACAGCAAGGCCAGTGAGGGGTCAAGATGATAGACTTGGCAAGAGCATGGTGGCAGCAGCAGGGGCGGGGAGTAGTCAGCCTGGGCTGTGTTCCGGAGGGAGCGTCATGTCCTAACTGAGGCAGTGCGGCTTCACAGCCTGCTTCCAGAGAACCCAGATACCACCCCTTCACTAACAAGCATGGCAGTCTGACGCTGATCCCTCCCAACCCCAGTTCCAGCCAAGTCCACCCCATCTGACCCTGGAGAGAAGGGTGAGGTTTAAGCCCAGCTCCCTCCACACTCCCCCTAGTTACCCTTGTGCCACCCGCTGCCAACAGCATGGCTTCCTTGCCCTTCCCCTGTTATGGAATGTAACTGTGTAATGAAGACTCAGAGGCATCTTAAGAATGAATCTAGCCTTTCATGGCTGCAGGGGGGTCCAGCCTCGAAGGACTGAAGCACTTCCCCTTCACCCAGGGCATTTTTATTTTCTCTCCATTTACAGGTTAGCCAGTTAATTTCCATACCTTTAAAGTAACCTAAAAGGAGCTCCCAGAGACCAAATGCCAAGTGCAAATTACTTGATTTATCAGGAACCAGGTACCACGGTTTTCTGGGTTTCCTGAACCAAGTTTTGCATAGGCCTTTGATCCTTGGGGTGCTCTCTGATCCTTGACTCTCAGACAAGATTCACATAGGTGATAAGGGAAACAAAAGGTAAGAGAAACAAAAGGTGTGGTTAAACAAAGGAAGGATTAGGGCTAGGTGCTGCTCTCTGGATCCAGGCCAGGATCTCAGCAGGAATGCGTTACAATGGAATATAGTTTAAGATGTTTCATAAACACTCATTTATGCTGTGGAATATCTGTTCAATGATTCAAAAATGTGTTGCATTCTTTTATGTTGCATTTGTTTAACTCTGTGAAGCTGAGTTACTTTGCCTGTCTAAAACATCTGATTGGTCTAATAATGAGCTGAATGGCCAATAGCTAGGTAGGAGAAAGGATAGATGGGGCTGGCAGGCAGAGAGAATGAATAGGAGGGAGAAGGAGAAGAAGGAGGAGCAAGAAAAAAAAGCTGAGGACGCCAGGGGCCAGCCACTCAGCTACACAGCCAGCCATGGAGTAAGAAGTAAAGAAAGACACATAGAATAGAGAAAGATAAAAGCCCAGAGGCAAAAACTAGATGGAATAATTTAAGTTAAGAAAAGCTGACTAGAAATAAGCCAAGCTAAGGCTGGGCATTCATAAGTAAGAATAAGTCTCTGTTTTTTTAATTTGGGAGCTGGGTGGTAGGCCCCAAAGAGTGAAGAGTAAACAAACAAAAACAAACAACAACAAACCTGCATTTCCCCTTGTCTTACAGGCTGTAACAAAACAAACCTGCGTTTCTCCTTGCCCCACAGGCTCTTTTCCCCAGGCTGGCATCAGGCAGTATCTCCATCTTTGTGCATGTGCCCTACTTAAGCTCTATGAGACATCCCCAGTGTCTCCCTAGCCAGGAATGTTCCCGTCAAACTCTGCTCTCCAGGTGGCATGGAGCCAGTTTACAGGTCTGTGACTCCACGAAACCTGCTGTCACTTATGACAGCCATGTGTGACCCCCTCCCCCGGCCCAAGGCACTCTTTCCACCGCTTGGTGGCACACTGGGGAGCTGCCAAGGCTGCTGTGATGGTTATGAGTCAGCTGCTTAAGATTGGGAGGAAGGAGTGAACTGGAAACTACCTTGCTATAGCCCTTCTGCTCCCCATGGCATTTGCAGAGATGTTAGACTTCTTCCATGGCAGCCTTGCCATGATAAGAGGCAGTCATGACTGGGGGCTTTGGCAGCCTTCTACTCTTGGGTCAAGGAGAAGCAATGGTCTGAAGGCTATTCTTCTCTACAGTCCCTCAGGATACTTGCCTTCCTGATGTGGTCAAGTTGGAGCAAGCTGTATCTACATGGACAAAGCTAGACCCTTCCCAGAGTCTGGAAACACAATTAAAAAAAATTTATTTACTTTTATTCTATATGCATTGGTGTTTTGCCTGCAGGTCAGATCTTTGAGTTACAGACAGTTGTTAGCTACCATGTGGGTGCTAGGATTTGAACCCAGGTCCTTTGAGAGAGCAGTCAGTGCTCTTAACCACTGAGCCATCTTTCCAGTCCCCCACAATTTTTTAGTTACAAGCCCTTTGTTGCCTAAAATAGCCAGAGTGGTTTTGATTTCTACAATCATGATTCTGACTGGCTATGCCCATTGGCAGCATGTGAACTGGATAAGACAGCTCTCTGGGACTGTCCCTTTGACCAAAAGCACTCCCATCAGGTGAGTGACAGGTCCTGTCTTGAGCATATCTAGGTGTACAGATCTGTGGCCAGCATAAAAAGATGCAGGACAGGACAGAGAGCTCTGCATGGGAGAGGTTAGGACTGCTGGGGTGGTGTCCAGAGCTCAGCATGGGTCCCACAGTAAAGCCACCCATCAGTAAGGAAGGTGTGATGACCAGTGTCAAGCAGTACCTGCCCGTACAGCATCCTTTGCACAGCATCTTGGTTCCATCTTCTCCTCAGCCTGGAAATGGAGGTGGAGAGCCAGAGGAAGAGAAACTGAGCAGGCTGTGAGGCTTAAGTTTTGTTAAATATTTAGGCAGATTTTCAGATCACTGAAGGAATTATAACTATCAGATTGAACTTCTTTTGAAACAAGGTCTCACATATTCCAAGGGGATGACCTTGAACCCCTCATCTTCTTGCTTGCACTTTTTGTGTGCTGGGATTGTAGGTGTGTGCCACCACACCCAGTTTTAGATGGTGCTGGAGGAAAAAGAACATTATTTGAAAGACGAATTTTTTTTCTATTAAATCTCATATGGTTGTGTTTTACAAAGGAGGATGGGTAGTATAAGTGCTGAGGCCTAGAGCAGAATCCAGGCCAAAGCTCCTTATCCTCTCTCAGACACATATACACTCTCTCTTTTTTTTCCTTTAGACAAAAAAAAAAAAGGAAAAAGAAAAGAAAGGAAGACCTCTAGGCTTCCTTCCTTCCTGTATGTGTGTGTGTGTGTGTGTGTGTGTGTGTATGTGTATGTGTGCCTTGTGTATATGTGTGTATGTGTTTGTGTGTGTATACATGTGTGTGCCTTGTGTGTATGTGTGAGTATATGTTTATGTGTGTATGTATGTGTGTAGCTGAAGTTTTCCTGGCCCTGCCCAGCTCCCATAGCCCTGAAGCCACTTGGACACAAGTAAACACACAGAGGCTTATATAATTAAAACTGCTTGGCCATTAGCTCAGGCTAAGTATTGACTAGCTCTTATGCTTAAATTAACCCATAATTCTTATTTATGTTTGGTCACGTGGCTTGGTACCTTTTCTCAGTTCTGCCTTTATATCTTGCTTCCTCTGTGTCTAGTTGGCGAATCCTAACTCAACCTTCCTCTTCTTAGCATTCTCTTCTCTCTTTGTCCTACCTATACTTCCTGCCTGGCTACTGACCAATCAGTGTTTTATTTATCAACCAAATCAGAGCAACACATTCACAGCATGCAGAACATCTCACAGCACATGTGTGTGTGTGTGTTTGTGTGTTGTGCATGTGTGTGCCTTGTGTGTATGTGTGGGTATATGTTTGTATGTACATGTGTGTGCATGTATGAGTGTGTATGTGTGACTGAGGGTTGAACCTAGAACCTTGCACGTGCTAGGCAAGCACCCTATCACTGACCCGCATTTCCTGTTTGAGCTCCACATGGGACTTAGTCTTGCCATCAGGAATAACCATGAAGCCAGGGACTCTCCCTGAAATGGTGCCCTTGGGATCTAGAGAAGGCGACAAGACACAGCATTGTCTTGAGGAAGTGATGGAAGAGAAATGCAGCTCTCTTTGGGGAGCCCTGGACTTCCACCTTGCTTATGGAGGGTCCTGGCAGGCAAGAGGCCTAGTCTGCCCGGAGTGGACCTGTCTTCAGGTGATAGGGAAGTGGGTAAGGTTACATATTTGGTTTGTCAAATCCTGGGAGCCTCAAGAGCCATGTGATGTCCCAGTTTTCCGCCTCCATCTGAGTGAACTGAGCTCTGATGATAGGAGGTGTGAGGGCTCTAAATGACTGCAAAGTACGATTCAATCAGACAGAAAATAGGTGAGAAATGCATTTTCCTTAATGCCCCAATTATCCCAGTCCCAACAGGACAAAAAAAAAAATGTGCTTTTGCCTGCTCCCAGGGATGCAGTGCTCAGGATACCTGCCTGTCCTCAGGATCCCTGTGAACCTGTGCTGGGGGCGAGGTGGGGGGAGCACTTGCCCCTTCTGAGGGCCCAGGATGCAGTGTGGAAAGAGCACCCCATCTCTCAGAGGCTGAGGCAATGGAGAGGACTGGCAGGCCCCTTTGTGACCTGCCCTGCATCAGGCATCCTCTGTGTCTCTCCCCATCTTTGCCCCTCCCAAGCATGTCTGGGATGGGCACTGTGCTATGCTCCTGCTTGCCAATACTTGCCAGCTGTGTTTTCACTTTCCACCCAAGTTAAAGCAGGGCTCCTGGGCCTCCCTGCCTCCACTGGGCTCCAGGAAGATCTTTCTCAAATACTTTCCTCCTATGCTGTGACCCTGGCAATTGCCAAGGGCTCCTACTGCCTACTGACCACAAACAGTCCTATAGAAATCCCCCCCCCATTCCTTTCCCCACCCACAGTCCCCTCAAGCCTGGTCTAGTTATCTCCCACACGACTGCCCTCTACCCAGTCTCCCCGTTCTCACTGACTTCCCTCACTTTCTGTCCTTCCCCTCTGCATGCACGCTGGAGGCTGCTAGGACAAATGGGTACATTCTGCTGTCTTCAGAGACAACAGAACTAGCAAGCCCTGGTAGCACAGGTCTGTAATCCCAGCTGCCCAGATGCTGAAGCATGAGGCCCTTGAGATCAAGGCCAATCTAGGCTACAGGATATGTTCAAGGCCAGTTTATATTGTCTCAAAAAAAAAAAGGCAAGGGGTGCTGGGGCTGGAGCTGGAACTTAGCGGTGGAGTGCTTGCCTGCCACATTTGAGGCTCTAAGTTGGATTTCTAGGACAGTGGAAAGAAGGAAAACAAACAGTTTGGTTGTCCAAGGTTCTGGTGGCCAGGAGCCTGAAGTCAGGCAGTGGTGGACACAATCGAGTTGTTCCTGAGTCTGTCAGCTCTCCGAGGCTCCAGGAAAGAAGTCTCTTTGCTTCTGTGGCTTCCTGTGATGCTTCTCTCTAGTCTTCCTCCGAGTCACATGACCTTCTTTCTTCTCTGTGGTCCAACCTCTCTCTGTTTGTAAGGAACCGGGGAGTTATATGTAGGGCCCACACAGGTAGCCCAGCACAATCCCCTGCCTTCTGCGCCGGGGTCTCAGAGTCCTTAATTGAAACGCATCTGCAAAGACTGCTCGTCTATGAGGCAACATCCAAAGGGGCCTGGCTGGGATCTGAGGCCTTCAGTGTCCTCTGCACCTTCCCTCCCTCACGCTGTGTTGTTCGCCACAGTGTAACGGTTCATCACCACTGCCAACCAGATTGGAGTTATACCCACCCTGGAAATGCATCTCTAGTTTGTCTCTGAGGGTGTTTCCAGAAAGGTTTAACTGAACAGAGAAGAAAACTCTAAGTGTGTGGAACCGCTGATTGATGGACTGAGTGGAAAGGGGAAAGTGAGCTGAGCGCCCCAGCATTCATCTCTCTCTCTGCTTCCTGACTGTGGATGCAATGTGACCAGCCGATGCAGGCTCCTGCCACCATGCCTTCCCAAGACTGTGTCTCCTTCAACTGAAAGCCCAGGTATTTTCTTGGGTATTTTGGTCACATCAATGAGGAAAGTTAACTAACTCACCCATAGACTATGTGTTGCACTTTACCTGTGGCCTCTCTGAAAATCACCATTACCTAGCACCCCACCTTCACAGCCTCTTATTAGGATTTTGAGTAGCAGTGTTCCCTATTCCTTAATCCCCTTCTTCTCAATACTACCACTACCACACATGCTCACAACACACACACACACTTACACTCACATCCTATCCTGTGAAATTACTATAGGCTTTGGAATTTCTCTCCCTTACTGGTCTCTTACCTGTTCAAGACAGTTATCAGGGCATCGCAATCCTGCATCTGATTACTGTGAGATGTTGAGGAATGAGGGAGGGAAGAGAGTCTTTTGAGGGATATTCTTGAATCATTTGGCTTTCTTATTTCATTTTAGTTTTTGGCTGCACATTTTTAACAATCTGGCTTATTCCACAGCTGAGTAGGTTAAGGGAAAAAGGAAGATGGGCGATTGGCTCTTATACAACAATTTCTAATGACAAGCTCAGGGTAAATATTTGAGAATAATAAGACTACTAACAACAGCACGGCCAGGGCCAGATGGGCTAACACCTGCATTCACTACAAGGTTCCCAGGCAGGGCTCCATAGAGCGGAGCTGAAGGTCTCTCCATCTAAGGTGCCCCACAAGTGGGGGCAGAGCTGTGCTGGACAATACCAGTTGAGCATAAGCGGAGTAAAGCAGTCTTCCCAGACCCCCATATTAGGGATTAATAAGAAGGGAGCAGCTGAGGTTCCAAGAACACAGATGGGATTCTAACTCCCAAGCTCTTCCCATCCCAACATGTCATGTAAGGACTAGGAGACCACAGGAAGCAGTATCCTGAGCCCAGTGGAGACCTAACAGGGTCTCGAGGACTTCCAGTTTGGTCTCTGCAGAACCCCCAGGGTTCTCCTCTGAGCAATTCTCCATAAATGACTTTAGGCTCTTTGGATCAGCACTGATCCTCTTTTCTTCTCCATTGTCCTGAGGGGGACACCCATGTCTGATTGGGGAGGGGAGTGTGAGCTCAACCTGAGTCTAGACAGCAGGTGTCTTCCCAGCCCAGGTCCCGTGTGACACAGTGCTGCCCCTCAGTTGACATTTCTTCCTCGTTCAAGGGGATTACACAAATCCTAGGTGGTTAAGCTGCCACAGGGCACTATGGAAACAGCACCTGCTCCTTCTCCTCCCTCCTTCTAGCCAGGCAATAATGACACTGAGGTGACTTTTCTGGCAAGACTTGTTATGCTAATTTGAGAGCGAGTGCACAATTCGATTTGAACCTAGCTCGGCAGAGGGGAGAAATCAGATTAATTAGCAGAGCAAACTTCAGAGCTGAAGCCAGCGTCTTTTAGAGTCTGTGTCAAATTATATTAAAAAAATGTTCTGTACACACTTCAGCAGGTAATTTACACACTGCCCAACTGCAGCTCATGTGTGTGTGTGTGTGTATGTGTCTGTCTGTCTGTCTGTCTGTCTATTTATCTATACATTGAATATTTTTGGTGAAACCAGGTCTTTATTTCTATTATTTTATTGATTTAGTAATTAATCTGAATAAGTAGTAGCATGTTCAGGGAACCTGAGTCTAGAGGTGAGGAAGGCAGAAAGTTAAGTCTTCCATCCACTCATGGCCTGTGTTACTGTCACATGTCAATGCACACACATACACGTATGCACCATATGCTCCTTTTCCTACCAAAATTTGCAACTAATACCACACACGTCATTCCACCGCCCACGTCTCCATTTGTCCCTTAGCCACACATCTTGGCTTGTTTCCTGGCTAACATCCCCCCTGGATGTTCTGCAATTTCTTCAGCTCGCTCCCTACTGATGGCCATTCAAGTCCCACTCTTTGCCCTGACTCACAGGCCCTCATGACATCTTTGCATAGTGGGTACGCAGGGAGGGTACCCAAGGCCACACTGTCCCAGTACAGTAGCACCAGCTGCGAGCAGCTATCTAAATTACAATGAATTCAGATGAATGAAATTTAAAATTTATTTCTTTAACCACACTAGCCACATTTAAGAGCCATGCGGGGCTATCTGCTGGCAGAGCAGAGACAGCATGTTGCCATCTGGCAGAGTGCGGGAGCTAGAACTGCCTACAAGCAATTATGAAGCCGAAGCCGCCCTGTGTAAGATACAGCGCCAGACACAGCCAGCCCTCCCTCCCTCCCTCCCTCTGAAGCAGCTCCGGCTACTTGCGCTGTTTCGGGGAGAGCTGGGGGAGCAGGCGCCCTCCTTTGTTTCAGGGCAGTCACACGACATCTTAGAAAGAACAAGGAACGGTCCCTGTGTACTGATTCCAAGGACATTTTGCTGCTCTCATCAGTGGGGCTGTTCCCGGCTTACAATGGGCGCACCTGCCCCTGGGGTCTCACATGACTGTCTGCCCTGGAAGCCTGGTCTTCTGCCACTTTGCTGAGACCTGCTTCTTACCTCTAAGCATCATATCCTCGCTGTGCACCCAGACCCATAGGCCACCACGTCAGAGAGAAAAGTGCTGGACCCTTACAGATCCCATGGCAGCAGACATCTTTTACCAGGCTTGGCATCTGGCTCAGGTCTCCACTTTCTCCTTCCTCGATGTCTCCCACCCTCTCTTCCTTTGGTATTTCATGACCTTCCAGGCAGCTAGAGCTCACCCCACACAACAGCTAGTTGACCTCTAGGTGGCGTTCTACACAGGATGTACTGGGTTTCTGTAGCCCCGAGAGATGATGCTCTTCCAGCTCTCATCACTCCGTTCCCACCCCTTCTTTGGCTCTCCTATGGTGTTTACAGACAACACCATCTTCTTTCAGAGTTCTGTACTTTTCCCTGGGCAGTCTCATCCCCACTGTGGAAACGGGTATGTAGAAGGTGCTTTTGTTAAAAAGCATTGACTCTTCACTTGGGTTATCTCAGGAAGAATAAAACCTCACACGACAGCTCCTGTACACCCCACCCCCAATGAGGGCAGTCGTCCAAGAGGGTGAGGCTAGACCCTGGAACAAAGGAATCATCTTGACAGAACCAGACTGATCTCAAACAAATGGCAGCTGGGAGGAGGGCATTGGACAAGGATGTCTTCAGAACTGACTGAGAAAACAATGGGTGGAACCACTACTTGATGAGACCCCATGGGCATGTCTCCTGTTCCTTGCTCCAGTGCTTTCTCTACTGAAATCTAAAGCCACAGATTTCTTTTCTCTCTCTCTCTCTTTCTTTCTTTCTTTTTTTTTTTTCTGAGACAATGTTTCTCCGTGTAGCTTTGCGCCTTTCCTGGATCTTGCTTTGTAGATCAGGCTGGCCTCGAACTCACAGAGATCCACCTGCCTCTGCCTCCCGAGTGCTGGGATTACAGGCATGCGCCACCACCGCCCGGCTCATAGATTTCTTGGTTCACATTTCATAATTGTTTTATTTAAACCCCAGTGACTTAGTTCAACTCTATTTAGAAACCATGTATGAGAATGGCCCTCATAAGCTCATGTTTGAATGTTTGGTTCCTGCTTGGTGGAACTGTTTGGGAAGGGTTGGGAGGCGTGACCTTGTTGGAGGAGGTGTGTGATGGGGTGGGCTTAGAGGCTTCCCACTGTCCTCTCTTCCAGCAGCCATGCCTTTGTTCCCCCATCATGGACTCTGACTCTCTGAAGCTGTAAGCCTAATCGAACACTTTCATTTGTAAGCTGGTCATGGTGTTTTGTCACAACAGTTAAAAATTAACTAAGATGCCGTGTAATAAATTTACCTCATGTAAATGAGCTACCTCTAAGACTTGACACTCAAGCTCTTCCCTGGCCACAGCCTTCTCCATATGCACTCTTTCTCCACCCACCAGCTGAGCTTCTATCATTGGTGTGACTACCACTTTTTTCACTTCGATTTCCCTCCGGTCCCATGGTAAGCGCTGACCGCCATGCCTTCCTCTTCAGTCTGAATCCCATGACCCTTCATGACAAATAAGTTGTAACAATAAACTGATGACCTCTTACTCTTGCCTTGGCTGTGAATCAATTTTCAAGTGACATGTACTAACCCATCTGACCCTGTCTCCAGTGCCACCTCTTTCTTAAGCCTTCCCTTCTGTCCTTTTAAAGGCACCACTCTCATAAACATTGGTAACATTTATGCTTCGTTTAAGGAACATCTTCCTAATTTTGCTACATGATTGTTTGGCCTCAGACTTATTCCCAGGGGAGCAGTGTCCACACCAGACCTCTGTGCTCCCTATGTCTAGCCTCTGTGTCTGTAGAACTATCATAGTTCAGTTTGGGTGAGTGGATAGGTTTTGTTTTTGGTACAAGGAAATTGGGTGTTGTGGTGGTTTGAAGGGAAATGACCCTCAAAGGGAGTGGCCCTAATAGGAGGCCCTTGTTGGAGGAAGTGTGTCAATGTGAGGGTGGGCTTGGAGATATCCTTTGCTGAAGCTTCCCTCAGGACGACAGTGTTGACAGTGTTGCTGACTTCCTGTTGCCTGCAAGATGTAGGACTCGCAGCTATTCCCTAGCAACTCATCTGCCTGCATGCCGCCATGCTCCCTGTTGTGATGACAATGAACCAAACCACTGAAACTGTAAGCAAGACACCCCAATTAGATGGTTCTTTTATAAGAGTTGTCTTGGTCATGTTGTCTCTTCACAGTAATAAAATCCTAAGGCAGGTGTCCTCTTGTGATGGCTAATCTTAGTTGTTAACCTGACAGTCTAGGATGAGGAGCCTTAACTGAGACACTTCCTCCATCAAGTTGGCCTGTGGTCATGCCTGCAGGGCGCATTCTCTTGACTGCTGATTAATACAGGAGAGCCTAGAACCCTGTGGAAAGAACATTCTCAGGCAGGTGGGCCTGGGCTGTCTCCGAAAGGAAATGAACATGAACTTGGGGAAAAGCCAGGAAGCAGCATTCTTGCTTCAGGTTTCTGCCCGGCTTGAGCTCCTGCCCAGACTTCCCTTACTCATGGACTGTATAACCTGTAGGAGAAAAACCCCTTTCTCCCCAGGTTGTTTGGGTCGTGGTGTTTATCACAGGAACAGAAAGCACACTAGAACACCACTCCATCACTTGGGGCTGACAGTATTCAAATTTCTAAATAGCCAGAAACCATCTGCCCCCAACCTGTCTTTCCAAATTAGGGGAAAAAAGATAAAACAAAGAAAGCGGAGCCTGGTGGCATGTACCAGTAACAGTATTTGGGATGCTTTTAAGACAGGAGGATTAGGAATTCAGTGTTGTCTTCAGCTACACAGCAAGCTCAAAGCCAGCCTGGACTTTTTTGCCGAGGGTGGGGGTGGGGTGGAGAAGGGAGGTGAGACCCTGTCTCAAAAAAGCAAAACAAGCCAGGCGGTGGTGGTGCACGCCTTTAATCCCAGCACTTGGGAGGCAGAGGCAGGCGGATGTCTGTGAGTTCGAGGCCAGCCTGGACTAGAGTGAGTTCCAGGAGAGGCTCCAAAGCTACACCGAGGAAAGCCTGACTTGAAAAACAAAACAAAACCAAAAACCAACAAAACAAAGAATAGAAAGAAAAAAAAAAGAGCCCGGAGGGGGAAAGGTCCATCTTCTTGCACTTTTCTTGTCTCTTCTTTCAAGTTGGCATGCCATTCAGGCTGGGGGCAGATGGTTCCTGGAAAGCCAGTGATATTCCAGCAGCCAGGGATACACTGTTAAACAGGCTTCCTTTGGCAGTGACCGTATCTTGGCTGAGAGAAGTGAAAACGCTCTGTGCTGAAAGGAGACTTCATTCTTTCCGTGAACAGGAGAGGAAAGGAATCCCTACATTGCCAGTCCTGAGGCACTGGCTTTAGGAGGAAATCTCTAAGTGCTACCCCTGCCATAATAGAGGGTATCCAAGGCCTGCTGGTCAGAGGACATCAATATAGCTTAGGCCTCTTCTCTGCATGGGGGGTAAGTTCACAGCTCACCACTCCTCTGAAGGTGAGAAGGGCCTGAGGCAACAGCCCAGTATGAGGAAGCAAAAGTTGCCTGGACTGGCCAGCCTTCACAGAGGAGGCCTTGGTTTCTGCAAGGGGTACACAACAGCCTTTGAGAAGCCAAGTCCAAAAGACTGAGATGATACAGGCAAAAGAAAAGGGTGTTGCTCACTACTCAACAATTTGCCACAATAAAGCCAATTCATATCCTGGTGAAGCACTTGGAAAAAGTGGTCCATGCACGGCTGGCTCATGGCTAAGTGTGCCAGGGCTGCATTTCGGAAGGTGGGCCCGATCTTCAAGCCCGGTTTGACAAGAAGGCTTTGGTTGATTTGATACAATGTCTCACGAAGCCCTGGCAGGCTTCAAAGTCACCATTATCCGTGGGGTATAGCAGACTTCACTTGTAGTTGGCCATGGGTCCCTCTTGCTCTGTCCTGAGTTCCCTTGGTCCACACTACTGCCTTTTGGCTATCTGTTGGGTTCAACCAGGAGCCCAGCCAGTGTCTGGAGCAAAGCTGTTGGAGGACTTCCTCTTGTCCCTGTCTGTGTGGCCACTCCTGTGAAGTACCTGTCTCCTTGGCTCAGATCCACCAGGCTAGTTCCTTCATCAGACCTCAGGCTGAGGGTGGAAGCTGTTCTCACCGTCCTGAGTTTCTAGCACTCCCCTACCCCCTTATTTCTTCTCCTGAGCCTGCCCAGTCCTCTGCAGAGAACCTTCACATAGCTGTTTGCTGAAACCTTTTTGCTGTTTCTGCTGGAGCCACAATCAGCTGCTTCAGGCCCATTGCCACTTTATAAAGGCCAAGCCATGAAGAATGGCTTCAAAAACCTCACTTCTCAAGTCTATTTTATTTGAAATCTTTACTTTTATTGTCATCAATAAAGAAATTGCGGCAGTTCGCGCACAGCATCTGTATGTGTATATATATATGTATGTGTGTGTGTGTGCGCGCGCGCGCGCGCGCGCGCATGCGTGTATAATGTCAGGCGCTACTCAGTGGGATTCTCTAATGCAGTTTGGACAGTGTTATATTAAAACGCTGGCCCTCCTCCCACAGAGGCTTTAACACAAGAAGCCTTCAGCGGGGTTAAGTCACTGCTCTCAGGATACTACTCACACATCCTGCTAAGGATTAAAAGGAGCAGGGAGACATTTCTCCTTAACTTCCTCTAAGTTGGTAGTCTTGTCCTTCCTTCAGCTCCAACATAGTCCTTCCTGCCTACCCAAATGGCAGCTGTGGGCCTTACCAACTGGGCTGCAGCCCTGTCTGGGAGGAGTGGGACTGTGTTGTGGGCATTTCCTTTCAAGCTTCTGTGATGCTCTCAGCGGAGGGGCAGAGGAAGAGGCATCTCCCCTGTAGTGCTGCTGTTTCCAGAGCCCTGGCCTCTGGCACTGGTGAATGCCTGGCAGAGTGGCAGCCGGGGGGTTCTGAGCTGTGCCAATCTGTCTGTGCCATCTAGGTTCTACACTAGCACAGCTCTCAGTACCCCACTCTCCGTACTTCTTCCTGGTAAATCCTGTTCCATACAACTCCACCAGCCTGCCTTTGAGATGACTTCCTCTTGCATTTGGGGACTGCTAAGTCCACAGAGTATAAAGGATGGGCACTCTCAGGAAATCTGAACTTCAGAGCCCCCCCCCCCCCCCCCGCGCCCACACACTACTAGGGCTAACTTCAAGCACGCCCTCCACCTGTGAATCTGGGAACTCCAGAGGATGGGAAAAAGCCCACTCACCTGGGTTAAAGGCTCAGTTGTTGGCTGTGACAAGATCTGGACACCTTGGTTAAGAGGCTCTAAAGGCAGTGTGCAAAGAAGGCACAGTGGACTGCAGATCCTGTTCCACTGTAACCCTTCCATGGGCTACACTTCCCTCATGGTCTTGGAAGTCTGTATGGGCACAAACACTGACAGCTACCACACAGAGCAGTCCTTTATTGTCAGAGCACAGCCGAGGCTGTGCTTGCAGTGCCCACCCATCGTGTCCAGCCCCAGGTGCAAGCAGGAGCGACACCTCCTCGGAGGGCTTGCGGGCAGCCAACTCCAGCAGCTCCCACAGTGGGACTTTCAGGATCCACTTGGAGTGGAGACTTTAGGTCAGCTTCCAGTGCACGGTTCCTTCCCATCACAGCCTTCGAGCCTTCCGGGGCCGGCAGCCATTGTGTGGGACAGGAGTGTTGTCTGTGACTGAGATCACTTCCAGACCCCCCATGGTCAGGCCTTTGATGGCAGACTAGAAGGATCAGAAACAGGTGAATGGTATGGTCTCCAAAATGATGCTGACCCGGAATCTTCAGACAGGGCTCCGGGAGGGAGGGACGCTCTCGGCTGACAGCTACAATTCCAGCTCGGCTGCCCCCACCTTGTTTTACCATCTGAGAACAGGCTTGACCCTCACACTCCAGCGGCTCTTTTCCTCTCCCAGAAACCCCCCCCCCCACCACTCCCAATGCCTCATTCTTATAAAGTCAGAGAGACGTTACCTTCTAGCCCCACTGGTCTCAGAATACCCCCGAGGGCCCCCAGCACCTTGGTCTACACTTCTCCATTGCACCCACTGTGCCGAGGATCTGTCTGTGATGGTTCCCCAGAGACCACTTTTCCATTCCCAGGGCTGGCACACAGCAGGCACTCAAGAAGTTGTGATAAACTACACCATCTAGGCTTTCTCTGAGGGGCTTAGCTGATCGTGGGAACAACAGAAAGGAACCAAGGGGACTTCAACCCTCCACACTGGCTCTAACAAACATGCACACACCGTGGAGAACCCTGGTTACTTACCCAGCGCCCTGGTCCCATGCCTTTCACTACAACTCTGATGTGGGTCACTCCCCTTCCCGTGGCTTTCTGGAGAGAAACAAGTGGTCAGTGCCCCGCGACAGAATGGCTGCACCGCAACCTCTGGCTCCTGCCGTCCCCAGGAGACTCGGGGTAATGGCAGCAAGAGAAGTGAATGGGGAGGCAGAAGACACAGAAAGCAGGCAAGCGCTAAAGCGGGAAAGCCTGACGGCCATAGTGGACATGGATACCCAGAGGCTGGCAAACAGACAGCCAAGGAACTTAGGTGACAGAGCCACACCGCCACCTAATGGACACTTCCAGATAGTGCTTGATTTTCCTCCAAGCGTAGACTGAGCCTGAATGCCCGCTTCTAAAGTGGGATTTAGAATCTTTAGAGTTAAGTATGTGTCTAGTTTATAAACACATTGATTATGGCTCCTGGAAAATACCCAGAACTCACTCAAAACCTATCATGCAGAGGTCCCACAAACACTGACACATCTCTCTTAAATGAATGTCCTCTGTCTGGTGGGCAATTACATCATTCTGAGTTTTGATGATCATGACTACACAGCAATCAATAGTTTTTTTTAATGTCTTGCTGTAAAGGTCAAGGTGTTTCTTCAGGAAGCATTCCTGTTTGTCAGAGCATACACATTTGTGAGGTCACTGCTATAGCAGGAAACATACAGCTCTGGTCCAAGGCCAATCTGGATTCACATCAGGGAGCTAACTGGCTGCTTGGCTTTGACCAATCTCACACAGTCTGATTCTCTTGAAAGAGTAGATAAGAGAAGGGGCTTCTGAAGACACAATAGTAAGGAACTATATGAAATGTAGTTGACCAGTTTGCTTCTAAAAAGTCACTTTGGGACCTGTGCTGTAGGACACTGTCCCTGCCGTCTTTAATGGAAGGAGCGTTCATTGCTAAGTCTTCAGCACTCTGGTTCTTCCTCAGTTCTGAGAGAGAAAGCTGGGGACCTTTCTACACAGTCTTCTTCAAGCAGCTGCAGTATCAGGACATCTCACGGGGCAGGCAAAGACCTCCCCGCTTCTGAATCTGCTCTGCTGGGAGCTCTCTACCATCAGACAGGCAAAGCACAACAACGTGCCCAGGTACTTACCGCTGCCGCGGCTATGCCTGCCGTCTGGGCTGCGATACCTGTGCCCTTCTTGGCATTTCGAAAGCCTTCTGTGCCACAGGAGGTACGGGCCAGGGGCACATTAGTGGCAGACACCACCTGGATCTGTGTGCTTGGAAAAAGAGGCATATAGCTTTAATACCGCTAGCTTGCTACAGTCCTTAAGAGCCTGAATAAGAAAGAAGAGGTCGCTAGCCCCTCCCCCATGTTAAAGGCAGGCTGACAAATCACACATGGAAGGACACACTTCTGCCTCAAGCCTTCCCCGAGGCAGCGGTTATGTTGGAGGTTAATATCCTTGTCTGGTGTTTTATAAAAACCTAGCTGTTTCACACTGGGCAACTGTTAAAAGAAGACAACACTGGAAAGTTCCAAGTATCTTCCACTCTAACAATGAACAGAGTAGTATGTGAGGGGTGGCTTAGTGGTTAGAGATGCACCCGCATGGTGGAAGGGGAGAACTAATTTGTGCAAATTGTTCTCTGACCTCCCCATGATTATGCTTCACCCCAAACAAGGAAGCAAAACTGTAATAAAGTAATTAAAAAGAGTATATGAATAAACACCCAGACCTGTTGCCTCACTCTGCTCCAACAATAACTAACTCTAAACCCCATTTCCATCTCCCCATCAGCAGACTGTTCTGAAGTGAATCTAAGATCTATCATTTCAGTGTCTATCCCACAAAACATTTGTCATGACAACATATTACAGTGGATAATTTAAATGCTTATTACACTCTATTCTGGGATCAAGACTTACTTTAAATAAGTGACACTTTTTTCTAGTTTGCTCTATAAGGGTAAATTAAGAATGACTTTAGGAAATCCTAAGGTGTGCTTCCTGTCTGCCCTTTGGTTATCATCACCCCACTTTCTGCAGGGCTTTCTGGGTGTTCATGGGAAGGGGAAGTGAAGGGGATGCTGTGCAGGAGACCTGCAGGTCAGCCCCGACACCTGCTTGTGGCCTCGTTATGGTTGTCATCCTCTCCAAGGGCTTCTCACATTCCTACACTGGACAGAAACACTCTGACACAGGGTGATTGAAAAGGCCACAGAAGCTGGGCAGTGGTGGTGCACGCCTTTAATCCCAGCACTTGGGAGACAGAGCCAGGCAGATGTGAGTTTGAGGCCAGCCTGGTCTACAGCGTTAGATCTAGAACAGGCACAAAAAATTACATGGAGAAACCCTGTCTTGAAAAACAAAAACAAAACAAAACAAAAAAGAAAAAGTCACAGACACATCAACAAAAAGGAAGCATAGAAGTTATGTCTGCATATTAGCTCAAGAGAAGGGGACACTGCTGTGGCACCTCTGTGCCACACACTCTAGGCCAGGACTAGTCTGGTGCTGTACTCGAGCTGTGTGGCAGGCAGGCTGTGACCACACACAGGTCACTTCCAAGTGGACTTGGCCTGCGAAGGTATCACCAACACCCTATGCTTTTGTAGCTGGGAGCCCGCTCAGCACCTGAGTACGGCACACAAGGCTCTCGTCTTGTTGCTTTCCTTCACGACACTTAGTCCTGCATGGGAAGGGGCAGTGCGCGGGAACTCATGTAAGAAGGCTAAAGGGCTCGCCCTTGTCTGGAGTTTATATTCTGGCTAGTCTACTAATAAATTATGTATTTGTGTATCGCTTCTCTCACAACAGGACCATTTCCTTCTAATACAGTCCTTCTAACTCATGCATAGGAATCCCAAGAAGGCAGGAAAAAAAAAATCTTACAATTACAATGTACCACATCTATTTGATATTTTTATGAAACTTAAGTACACATCATAAAGAAAGAGGTTGGTTTCCCCAAACAAGATGAAGCTAGCATCTGGCACCGTGACTTCTACTCCAAGAGGGGTTAAGGCTAAGGCAGCTCACAGGGGACTCACTCAGGCACCCCCTTTCTTACTTGTTGTGGGTTGCTTTAATGTGTGCGACTGGGACCTCTTCAAATCTCATCCCTGCCCACCGCAGAGAGCTTTCCTGTCCTGGAGCTGGAGGGTAGATGCTGCAATCATAAGAAACATTTGCTTTCATTTTCCAATTGTTCTTTAAATCAAACCAAATACATACATGCTTAAAAGTAAAATAAAATAGGTTGAGTATAGTAAGACACACTTGTGACCCGAGCATGGGGAGGTGGTGGTGGGGGAAGTGTGCAAGTAGGGAGGTTGGGGAGGGCGGGAAGGGAAAACTGAACCCGAGGCTAACCTGGCATACACACAGCTTAGGATATACTGTAAGACAGTCCCTGCAACACCTCCCTCCCCAACCCCTAAAGGCCTCAAACTTCCCAAACACTTACCCTATACACCAAATCAAATAACACAAACTCTGGTAGTTTGAATGTAATTGGCCCCCATAATCTCATAGGGAGTGGCACTATTAGGAGGTGCAGCTTTGTTGGAATGGGAATGACCTTGTTGGAGGGCGTGTGTCACTGTGGGGGTGGGCTTTGAGGTTTCCTATGCTCAGGATGCTGCCCAGTGTTCTCAGTCGACTTCCTGTTGCCTGCACGATGTAGGACTCTCAGCTACTCCTCCCCACCCTAATGATAATGGACTGAACCTCTGACACTATAAGCCACCACCTCAGTGAAATGTTTTCCCTGTAAGAGTTGCCGTGGTCATGGTGTCTCTTCACAGCAATAAAAAGCATAACTAAGATAAACCAGAATGAAAACTTAGAGTCTCTGGCTCTGGAGGAGGCTCTCTGCACCAATCCTTCCCACACCTTCTGGACACTGCCGTGTTCCAGGGCCGGGAACACTGGCCTCGACACCATGCTGGGTTCACGATCTTTTTACCTTAGTCTAATTTGCTTTGGGATTTCTCTGGGGCCATAGTCTTCATCTTCAGGTGAGACACTCAAGTCCATAGAGGCATAGAGCCAGCAAGGGAGGCTAGGCTTTGGACTGAGAAGACTGGTCTTGGATCCGAGCTTTGTTCTTTAAAAATTTAACACGCATGTAACTGTCGTTCAGCATTTCAGATGGGAGTAAATCTGCTGTTTCATTATGCCCACACACCTAAATCAGACTCAGATTGGTACCCACTCCCACGCTATGTTTCTACTATGCTGAAATCCGTTTTAGGAAATACGCTACCATTCAAGCACCCCCGGGCCCATCTGCTTCTCTAGGGATATTTTCAAAAGCTCAGCACAGTGCATTCCCTCCCGTGGGCCTGATTTTAGCGATGACGCACAGCCTCTGTAGGTGGCTGGCCTATCAGTTTCTGTACTAAGGTGACATTACTGTTTCAATGACCATTTTCCCACTGACCTTTTTGTTTTTGTTTTGTTTTTTGTTCCCTATATTGACTTGGGAGTGAGCAAATGCAAATTTGAGTAAAACCTATACAATCCCCTTCATATAGTAAGACTCTGAAACCAGGAGCTCGAGCCATTTCATCTAGGGCATGTCCAAGATCAGGCCTCTGAACTTCCCAGGTTCAGTTGGACACGGTAGTGCATGCCTATAATCCTAGCCAGGAGGGTCACCATGAGTTTAAGAGCAGCTTATGATGACAGGGTTCCTGGTCATCCTGGGCTCCACAGCAAGAGACAGTCTAAAAACAAAACAAGATTCTCCCAGGTTGAAGACATAATGAGCAATTGGTCATCTGAGGAAGACATAATGAGCAATTGGTCATCTGAGGAAGGCCCTACAATGCAGAGACGGAGCTTTCTGGAACTAGTCTCTCTCCCCACTTTCATACTGGGAGGTGTGCTGAGGTAGTTCATTTATGAAGTGGGGAGGTCTACTGGTTTGTTTGTTTTGAGACCAGGCCTTAGTACATAGCTCTGGCTAGCCTGGCTCACTCTGTACACCAGGCTGTCCTCAACCACAGGGATCTGCCTGCCTCTGCCTGCACTGTCCTGGGATCAAAGGTGTGCTCCACCATGCCTGGCTTAACGGCAAAATCTTTAAAAATGCAAATGCAGGACGAAAGAATGCTAAGAGTGGGGGGAACGGAGCAGCCCGACTGGTGACCCGCTGCGACGTGGTCAGCCTCAAGTCATACACATACCCGCAACATCACACCACAACATCACACCGCAGACTGATCAGTTCTAGTTACGCAGCTAGGAATACACCTCCTCAATTACAATTACAAAAAAAAGGCCATAAATTTGAGAGAGAAAAATGGGGATATAAGGGAGGGATTAGAAGGAGGAAATGGGGGGGGCGGGGCGGAGGAATGATGTAACTGTATTTTAATTTCAAAGAATTATTTAAAAATGGAAATAAACTGCAAAAACCATAGCCAGGTCTCTAGCTGTCCTCTGGCACCACTTCGGTGTAACTGTTGATTTCAGCAAGATCTCCCAAAGTTCTGCACTTCCATTTCTAAGCCTGTCTCCTTCTGTCATCATCTGACTTCTGTCCTACCTTGGCTATGAACTTCTTGGGGTCAGAGCCAGCCATTATCATTGCCAGCACATGCATCGTGACCTTGGCTTCAAGCATCCCTGGCTACCACCCCCTTGTCAGCCTCAGTATCTTCAGGGCCAGCACCCTGATGAGCCCATCAGATCTCCACCACTCCATATACCTCAGGTACTGCTTCTCTCCTCACCTGGACGAAAGCCTGGTCTCAATTCCCCTCTTTCTTCATCACTTTCTCCTGGCAAACTCCCAGTCCTTATTAAATCCATCTCTCCAAACAATCTGAGTCTGTGTAAGCACTGCATGGCTGTCTGGTCTCTATTCCAGGCCTTTCGACTGACCTTTGGGATAAGACACTGCTGTGGGAGGCTGTCCTGTGAACAGTGGGGTGCTTGGTAGCATCCCTGGCTTTAATTCATCAGATTCTACCTCCTAACTTATGACCACTAGAGGTTTTAGACATCGCTAAAAGTCCCTACCAAGAACCACTGATTAGTTTATTGACCTTCCGGCATCAAACAAGCTCTCAAGATGCCTGACAACCATTCTCAACTCAATTCTCCTTCCATTCTCCAGGATGCCCCTTCGACGTTTCCTTTTGTCTCTTTAAACATTCGACCCCTTCCTGTTTCCTCGGGGCCAGCTGATGACCTCTACAGAGAAACAGAATCAATTAGACTTTCTTCCAGCTTCCACCACCAAACATCTGTGCCCAGGGCCTTTGAGGACTCTCCTGTCACAATGTTCCAGTTGCCTATTAGCCCCACAAGGACACTTCCTGCAATGTTCCTCTTCAGGATCAGTCTTTCCCCTGGTTCCAGGAAGCAAGACATACTGTCACGTCATAAACATAAAATCTAAACAAGAAGAACAAAAAATAACCCCCCACCTTTTAAACCCCAAGTTCTCAAGAGTTTCTCTATTCTCCCTTACAGCAAAGCCTCCTTAAAGAAATAACAATACTAGTTTATTTATTCTCTTTGAAACCAACCCACTCCAATTAGAAGTTATTTCCGACCTCTCCATCAGAAAGGCTGTAGTCAAGGTCACCAACCCACTCCATATTGTTAAGTTCAATGAGCAATCATGCTCTCTGCCTGTCAATCCATCTTTTCTGCAGTACTGAACATAGCTGCATTCCCTAGTTTGTACCACACTAAAAAGAAAATCTTGTCTGGCTTTCCTACTACCTGTCTTGGGGAGGTTCTCTCTTTCACTGGTTCTTCCTTTCCCCAAATCTCTGTCTCTATTACATCTCAACTCCCATGCTAGATTTCCCCAAATCTCTGTCTCTATTACATCTCAACTCCCATGCTAGATTTCCCCAAATCTCTGTCTCTATTACATCTCAACTCCCAAGCTCAGATTTTTTTTCTTTTATTATATACGGCTACACAGGCCATTTTAAAAGCAAGTATAAGGCATCTCAAACTTAACCACACAGATCTAAGCTCCATCAGTTTCTGTTAATACAACAATTTCATATTTTCAGCTGGTGGGTGCCTGAATTTCAGCCTTCACACCTCTCTTTTTCTACATTTTGTATTAATAGATCCTTAGCTGGGTGTTGACGAGTGTCTGTAATCCCAAGCACCCAGGAGACTAAGGTGGGATGACTGCTGCACATTCCAGGCCAGCCTAGGCTACACTGCGAGACCTTGTCTCAAAACCCAAACCAACGCCTATACCAGCAAAAGGGATCAAATACCACCCTGACCCAGACACCATCATTTTTTACCTAGACTACTTTTATTGCTTTATAACTGCTTGCAAGTATTCTCGCAGCTTCCAGCCTTGCTTCCTACAGCTCAACATCAACTCAGTGGGCAAAGATTCTTTAAAGAGTAAGCAAGATTGCTGGGGTTGGGGTATACTCTGGTAATCCAGGCATTCCTAAGGCCAAGCTAAGAGGATTATGAATCTGAGGCTAACCTGGGCTGCACAGCAAGGTCATCTTAAAAAAAAAAAAATGGCATCAACTCTTGCCAAAGCTGGGCAGATACGGCTAGGCTTGGCTGCTTGCTTGCTGGATAGGGTCTTTTCTCTTGGAACAGGGATGGAACTCTAACAATCCCAATAGTGCCTGGGATTGCCAAATGAATGACCTCCAACAGTCTTGGATTAAATTCCATTAGCAGCTCCTCACTGCCTGTATCGGGTAAAGTGTAAGAACTCCCGGGAGACAGGGAAACACTTTACCATTCGGATGCTTCTAGAGGCATCACACACTATGTTTTCTCTGACAGCCTGCCTTTCCAGACTGTTGCCTTTGCCTGTAACGATGCCTCTGATCTTGCCCAGCTGAATTCCTATTCAGTTCACTTCTGCACTCCAGGGTACTTTAAGTCTTGCCTGGTTTCCTCAGGAATGCCTTACTCTTTTAAATGTCCAGCCAGTTCTTACCTCTGTTATTCTGATCAGATTATGGTTAAAACATTTGCATATACGTCTTCCTTGGGGGTTTGTGAACTACTTCGGGGGAGGAATAAACCTTTTGCATTTCCAGTACTTATCGTGGTACTTACTCAACAGGTAGTAGCAGGTTTTCAGTAACTGTTAAATAGATGTGAAGTTAAGTAAGTGAACGTATATACAGCCTGCATGTGAAGTAATTATACTAGTGGGATGCAGAATGCCACTTCCCAGGGCTAGGCACAAAACTAATTGCTGGACCTTTGACCAACTCTAAGAAATGCAGCTAATTTCTTGAGTTCCTCAAGTCATATTGTGGAAGAGAAAGTTGCTAGTTGGAATTAAAGCCTATCTCACACAAGGGAAGAAAACTGGTATTTGTATGTCTGACGTTCAGCCAACAGTTGCTAACTCCACAGCTACTTTATGCAGGGTTCGTTCCTCTATCTTCATCAACAACCCCTGGAAGCATTATCTTCACTTTGAGAGCGCGAAGGCTCAAAGACTGGCTTGCATAAACTCCCATAGACGGCAAAAGACATTCAGTTTTTCCATGATTCTGGAGGGTGACGGGCAGAAGTCACAGGATCCAAGTTTCCAGAGGACTGGACCCCCCACTCAGCCCTCACCTGAAGGGGCTCGGAGCCACTTCCTTCTGAATCTTCTGCTGGGCAGCCTCGTCTTCTAACCTCGGGGCTCCGGTGTGGAGAGTCTGAGCTGAGGCAACGGCCACAAGCCTGCAAAGGAGAGCTGGGCGAGGGACCGGCTTAACGGTCCTTTGGGGGTTCAAGTGGCACATAGGACTGGGAGGCAGGCGAGCAGGCTCGAGAGGAGGGGCCGTGGGCTCGAAAGGGCAACCCTTACCTGGTCATCCCAGGCCCAGCCCAAGACCGCAGGAGAAACGACCCGGTGTTTCTTACAACCTGCATGACTGAAATTGACTCTCGTCAGCTCCCGTCCGCGGCCCCCGGCCTAGCTGGAGTCGGTACCATGAGCATCTGTGGGGGAGCACACAGAAGGTAAATCACCTGATTGATCTTAAGTGGCACTTTAGCTATTTTTGTTCAAGTTTAAAATGCTTTATAAAATCATCTACATGGGACGCTCTCCCTTTTTAATGGTCTAATACGAGCATTTCACCGCCCTCCTCCAATTGCAATGGTTTGTTCTAAGAGGTAACCCCGCCCCCTCGCCGGCCCGCGAGGCCTCATGGGAACGTGGGGTTGGCTGAGGGCCCCGCCGGGAGCCGCGGTTCCTTGTGGGAAGGCAGAAAGATGGCGGCGCCCATGGGGCGTACTCTGTTAGGGGTGGCTAGAGGCTGGCGGCGTCTCGACAGTCTCTGGGCAGGTAGCCCGCGTTTTCGCGGCCTGTCCCTTGAAGCTGCGCCCTCAGGCAGCCGGTCTCCATGGCGCTTGTTGGGCGCCTTGTGTCTGCAGCGGCCCCCGCTGATCACCAAGCCGCTCACCCCCTTGCAGAAAGAGATGGCGGAACTACTACAGAAGGTAAGGCAGGCGCGGGCTTCGAGCTGCGGTGGAGGGAAGCAGCAGTACCAAGTGGGCCTTGATTCCGTGGTGACTCTGGCACTTTGGGTGACCTTGAGCAAATCATTTCACCTCTCGATCTTTAGTGACATCTGCAAGATGGAAGTTACCTTAATGAGTTGGGTTAGTAGAGCAGGTGTTCAACCAAGTTTAATTGAATTGGCTTGTTTTCGCTTGGGCACTCTGTGTGGATAGTTTCCTTCTTGTACATTCAACACAGTAGGGATCCGGTGGTGAACAGGAATCACTCACTTCCTGTAATGTGGGAGCTGACAGATTACAGGAAAGTTTGTGATGTGATGCGTTTTAAGAAGAAAACCTTGGAGGCAGTGGGCACATCCTTAAGATGCATATGGTAAAGTTGGCTTTGTTTTCACTTCGGGGAGCAATTTCTGTGAAGGGCAAGTGAGGAAATACGGGCAAAAACCCAAGTGTAGTTGCTGTCAGGGTGTTAAGTCTCTGTAGATAGTGATGAAAGAGCTTACCAGCCCCTAGACTCCGAGGGGCTTTTATCTTGGGAATACTAATGTAAACTCTTTTCGATGCGTTTTGCTCAATTTATTCATCTTTTTTTTTTCTCACCTTACAGGCATTCATAGCTCATACTGTGTATCACTGTGCAAAGTGATAGATATGCAGTTGTGGTAAGATAGGCACATAGCTTTGGTTCCCACAGAATTTCCTGTACTGGAATTAGGGGTTCAGTCAGTATCCACTCATATGGCTAATTACAGACTTTCTTTGAGGCAGGAAAGTGCTTGAAGAGCTGCTGATCAGAGACCAATAGACCTAGAGTGTAGGAAGGGGTCCACCGTGCCATGCCACCCCTCTGTTCTTCCTGGCAGTCTTGATCTCTAGTCACATTCTGACATTTTGGCAAATTTCACTCAAGCTTACAGTCCACTGGCCCTTTTTCTTCTTCTTTACATCTGTACAGTGTTTTGATTATATTTCGGAGTGTATTACGTGCTCCCAAGCCTGTTAAGGGTACGGTAGCTTTATCTTTTTCTTCTCCTTTTCCTTTTATATTCTCCAGGTGGAGACAGAGAGAAGCCTGTATTCAGACCACGAGCTTCGTGCTCTGGATGAAGCTAAGCGACTGGCCAAGAAGAAAGCTGACCTTTATGATGATGACCAGGATGAGCAGGGCGTTACGCTTGCACAAGACTTAGAAGATATGTGGGAACAGGCATTCCTACAGTTCAAACCTGGAGCTCGAGTAACAGGTGTGGGACCTCCTAGGCCAGCCACAAGCTAGGGAAAGTGGGGTATTATAATTTCCAAACGAAGGACAGTCGCCACACCCCTGCTTTGTATTTTCATAACACGTAACTTCAAGACACAAAACAGTTTTCAGGAAAATAAACCCCCCCCCCCCATTCCTTATATCTCCCTAACACAAATTTTAAAAGACTTAAGCTATTTTCAGAGGGAGTAAGTGTCTTTCTCTTTCTGTTAAAGCTTGCAGTTACTGTTTGAGCTTTACCTCTAAATTGCCCTTGTTTCAAGGATGATGACTAAAGAACAAAGATGGTAGGAGTTAGTTAGAGCTCAGCAGTAATGTTAAATCCAATGGGGCATTCCTTTTTTTTTTTTTTTTTCTTCCTCTTGAACTGTGTGTATGTGTTACTGAGGACTGAACCCAGAGCCTCGTGCTTGCAAGGGAAGTGCGCTGCCTCAGAACCGTCTTCCAGTTCTTATGTTTGATTGTTACAGGCATCGCTTCTTTTCCAAAGGCTTCAAGGGTACTGTGCTCTTGAGAGAAGTTCAGCTCTGGTTCCAGTTCTCAGCTGTCAGTTTAAGTTAGGGTTATACTTTGGCTATAAGTTCTTAGAGGACAGGCTTTGATGTTATTCCCAAAGGAAGGCTCAAAAACTCGAAGTCCTTGGTTTTGGTAGATCACAGTCTTTTTGATTTTTTATTTTTCTCTCTCTTCTGATCCTCCCTTTTGTAGAAGCTGATAAAAAAAATGACCGAACCTCCTTGCATCGTAAGCTAGACAGGAACCTTGTTCTCTTAGTCAGAGAGAAGCTTGGGGACCAGGATTTTTGGATGCTCCCTCAAGTAGAGTGGCAGCCTGGGGAGACGCTTCGAGGGACAGCTGAGCGAATCCTGGCCACCCTCTCAGGTAACTTCTTTAACTTCTGAACCCTCCAGATTCATTTTAGGTTGACCAAGTTTGGGCATAAGGATAGAGAGTGAGAATTTTTTAGTTTTTCGAGACAGGGTTTCTCTGTGTAGCTTTGCGCCTTTCCTGGAACTCACTTGGTAGCCCAGGCTGGCCTCGAACTCACAGAAATCCACCTGGCTCTGCCTCCCGAGTGCTGGGATTAAAGGCGTGCGCCACCACCGCCCTGCTGAGAGTGAGAATTTTAATGCACACTGATGAGTAAAATTCCAGTACTTGGGAAGCAGAGGTGGGGGATCTCTGTGAGTTCAAGGACAGCTAGAGCTACATAGTGAGACTCTGTCTGACCCCCTCATCCCCCCAAAACCAAAGAAACAAAATTGTGGCAAGGATTTCCCTTAGAACCAGTGAGTGTGCTTTATCTTAATGCATTGAGATTTGAGTGCATTAAACACAACTTTCAGCCCTCCTTCCCTTCCTCTTCCTTCTTCTCTCCTCCTGCTTCCCTCTTCTCTTTCTTTTTTTGGTAGCCCAGGCTGGCCTTGAACTTGCTTTAGATGTACTTGAGGATGACCTTGAACTTGTAACCCTCTTGCCTTCACCTCCTGAGTGTTGGGATTATATGTTTGAGCCACTACACCTAGTCCTTAGTTGGCAAGTTCATTCCTGTGCTGGGAGATGGATTTCTAGTTCATTGCCTTCATGACTTAGCTATGATTATATTAATCAGAATTTTTTCCCCTTTTTATTTATTCTTTGTGTCTTTCATATCATGGACCTCTATCCCACTCATTTTTCCTTGTCCCTTTGTATCTACTCTTTGCCCTTGCAACCTCCCCACCCCAAATAAAATTAAATTTAAGAGAAAAAAAAAAAAAAGAGAAGGGAAAATCAATCTCGTCCTGAAAGCTGCAGTGTGACACAGTGAGTCATGCAGTAAACCTTTTGTCCACATATCTTTACTTGCAAGTGTTCATTACAGAGAGTCACTGGTCTGGTCTCTGCAACACTGTAGATGCTGGGCCCTCACTGGACTCCTCTTGATTATCCTGCTGTTGCCCTGCGTTGTGGACATCCTGCAGCTTTGGGTCTGCAGGTCCAATCCCTTCACCTGCTCCAGCAGATCGCAGATGGGGTGGATGTTGTGGTGGGCCAACTCATAACCTTGGTTCTGGGTAGTTGCAGGGTTGGTCAGCTTGCCAGCTCTCCTTTACCCTCACCACCAGGGTGAGTTCGCCTGCATTGCCTTGGCGAAATCACCCCTTGCAGTGATGTGCCAGGGCCAGGGCCAGGGCAAGTTCTGCTTTCCCGTCTTCGGGGTCAGCTCTCTCACATCTACACCTTCAGGACCAGCTCCACTGTGTTGCCCAGTGGAGGTGTAAGGGCCACTCTGGTGCTGAAGCGGATGAGAGTCAGGGCTAGTTCTTCACCTTTTATGACCTCAGGGCCAGCTTTCCCTACCTGCCTCAGGCATTTTGGGGCGTGTGTATCTCTCTCCTGCCCATGCTGCCCAGTGACAGGTAAGTATGGGGACAGCTCTTCCATGCCCACAATATTGGGACTGGCTCTCCCATACCTCTGCCAATGGGGCTGGTGCTATTATTGTGCTGCCCATGAGAGGGGCAGCGCCTGCTTTCCCGAATGTGGGAGCTGGCAGTGGGCAGGGGCAGCTCTCCCACCTGCCTATGCGTTGATAGGGGAAGGGGCATTTCTCCTCCACCCATGCCATCACAGGACAGATGAGTAATGGAGACAGCTCCCCCATGCTCACAACTTCAGGGCTGGCTCACCTATACCTCCACCAACATGATTAGCTCTGTTGTACTGCCCAGGCCAGGTGATCAGAATTCTTACACTCAGGAAATACAAGTTTTGTTTTCCAGTACTAGAGATTGAGACTATGGCCACTGACTTGTATTCCCAACACTGCTTCTTGGTAGCATGGTTTATTCACTGGTTCAGCTAGAAACCTCAGCATCGCTCTTGACCTCATTCAGATGTTTGTATCTTTGTGTCTTACTTGGTCTGTTCCAAATCATCCTGTCTTTATGTTCACAGTTTTAGCTGTGCTCTCCTTCACTTCGCAATAGACTGTGGCACTGTTAATGTTTGGGGCTAGCAAATTCTTTGCGAGAGGCTCTTCTGTGTATTGTAAGGTGTTTGGCATCTTTGGCCTCTACTCACTAGTTGCCAGCAGCAAGATTTCATTCCCATTCCCAACCCTACCCCCACAGTGACAAGCAGAAAACTGTCTCTCCACATTGCCAGATACTACCCAGAGAGTAAAATGAGTGCAGGTGAGAAACACTGTACTAGGAACGCCAAGAAGTCCCTGCTCACTTTTGTTTCCTGTTCTCTGTGCTACTGATGTGTGGTTTCTGAATAAAACCCCTTGTCGCGTCTTTGCACAGAATTCTCAAGTGTTTTCCATAAATATGTGAGTGCCCACACATAGCCTCCAAATTCTTCTTATTCCAGTCCCGATCTCTGCAGCTCTTAGTGAGTTTTCTATAATCCAAGTTCTAACTCCATGGAACCTTTGTGTTTCTCCAGTTAGTGGGTTTTCATGCATCTGTACTGTGGGGCATGCACTCTCCCTTTAGGAAGAGCGCTGTCTCCAGGTCAAGGGCTCCTCAAGCTCTTGCTTGTGCAAGCAGTTTATTCAGCAGACATTTCCTGTGCCTGCTGTTTTCGAGGCCTGCCTGGCAGTGGGTCCCAGTGATGAATTGGGCACTCTGTCTGCTCCACGGCTGCTTATGTTGTAGTGGAGAATATGTTCTTTCTCTCAAGCCATTGTACCATATGGTTTATCTACACATTTTGTTCTAGCTAGAACTGGGAGTTCCCCGAAGGTCAGGGCAGACTATTCCTCTTTGTGAGTTCTCAGCATTGCCTGGCAGTGGTGCACAATTGTTGGTGCTGGATAAGTGGATTCGGGGATAGTGTAGGCACCTAGCTGCTTGATTGGCTCTGCCACCAGGATAAGTGCTCCTAAAAGATGTCAGAGGTTTGTATGTCCTTGACCGTTTCTCACTAGGGGCTGCGTTAGCCAGCGAGAGAGGCAACAAGGTACAGTGGAATGTGGGGGCTCTGCTTCTGTCAGGCTTCGAATTGTCACATAGGGATTGACAGTTGTGCCAAGGTCTTTGGGTACACCTCAGGGTCCCTCACAGGAGTGTGCATGACCAATGCTTGCTCAGCTCCACCTTCTCTGTGCTTTGTGGAAAGGGGTTCTTCCTTGGCACCGTGCTTTCTTTTAACATTCCTATTGAATAAATGGTTAAGGAAATAAAAAAGGATATCAATAGGTATGTTTATATTTAATAAATTTTAAATAAAATATATATTGATGGCAAATAATTTATGACAAGGTAAAGTAGCATATTTAAAGATAGAATAGCAAAGAAAGTTCACACAATACTTATCTAAGAAAAGTGAAAATACATTCCTTTCCCACTGGCTCCACACTTTTGCAAGACGGAATTTCTAGAGGTGGAATTGTCAGGTCAAAGGTGTGCACATGGGAGGACTTGGGAAACCCCCCTGCTTGGTTCCAGTGTGAGATGATGGCATCTTCAGGAACTCTTTGGTAATGCCTGCTTACCTCCCCAGCATATAAAATAGACCTTATTTTAGTCTGTAGCTGTACAGTTAGTAGAAATAATCTCTCTTGAATTAGTATTTACCTCTTTGCTATTGAAACTGACCATCTTTTCATATGTTCAGTGTACTGGCTGGTCTTACCTGTCAACTTGACACAAGCTAGAGTCATCAGAGAGGAAGGAGCCTCAGCTGAGGAAATGCCCCCATGAGATCCAGCTGTAAGGCATTTTCTCAATTAGTGATCAATGTGGGAAAGCCTAGCCCATGGTGGGTGGTGCTGTCTCTGGGCTGGTGGTCCTAGATTCTGTAAGAAATCAGACTGAGCAAGCCAGAGGAAGCAAGCTGGTAAGCAGTTCCTTGCTGTGGCCTCTGCTTCAGTTCCTGCCCTGTTTGAGTTCCTGTCCTGGCTTCCTCCAATGAAGACTGTGAGCAGGAAGTGTAAGCCAAATAAACCCTCTCCTCCCCAAATTGCTTTTTGGTCATGGAGTTTCATAGAAGCAATGGAAACCCTAGCTAAGACACTCAGTGCATTTCTCAATTCTGTGAGCTGTCTGCTCAGATTCCTCATTCTTGTTTGTAGTAAAATGTTTTTATTTTTTGACTTGATAATATTTTAATCTGTGTTTTCCAGATTACAGAAAAATAATATGCTTTATTCAATTAAGTTTGGAGAGTTGAGGAAAGTATAAAGAAATATACCAATATAATCCCACCTCTCCCAGATACCCACTCAGACATTTAGTATAGCATGTGAATGCACATTATATGTAAATTCATCTGGTGCTAGTAATGTTTTGCTAAGCGTGAGGACCCTAATTCATGCATATGTTTAATGATTATCAGTATCTAAGTGTGATATGAGAAGTATTTTTTCCTTCTCAGAGGTAATGCTTACTGACAGTTTTTTTCCTTGTATTCTTTTAGAAATTTTCTGTACATATTCAAGAACATGACTGTTTTTCATTAAAGATTTTAAATTACTTGTGTGTGTGTGTGCGCATGCGTGTGTGTGTGTGTGTGTATGTGGTGTGTGTGTGTCTGCGCGCGCGTGTGCGTGTGTGTGTGTGTGTGTATGTGGTGTGTGTATGTATGTAGTGTGTGTGTGTGTGTGTGTGTATGTGGTGTGTGTGTGTGTAGTGTGTGTGTGTATGTGGTGTGTGTATGTAGTGTGTGTGTGTGTGTGTGTGGTGTGTGTGTATGTAGTGTGTGTGTGTGTGTGTGTGGTGTGTGTGTGTGTGTGTATGTGGTGTGTGTATGTATGTAGTGTGTGTGTGTGTGTATGTATGTAGTGTGTGTGTGTGCGTGTGTGTGTGTGTGTATGTGGTGTGTGTATGTATGTAGTGTGTGTGTGTATGTATGTAGTGTGTGTGTGTATGTGGTGTGTGTATGTATGTAGTGTGTGTGTGTATGTATGTAGTGTGTGTGTGTATGTGGTGTGTGTGTATGTGGGGTGTGTGTGTGTGTGTGTATGTAGTGTGTGTGTGTGTGTGTGTGTGTTTTCGCGCACACGCGCGTGTGTATGGTATGGTCTGCACATGCTATGCATGGCATGAGTGTGAGAAAACAACTTATGAGGTTGGTTCTGTCCACTCTGGTTCCCATTGATCTTACTCAAGTTATCAGACTTGGTGACAAGTACCCAAATACCTGTCCCCACTGAGCCATCTTTCATGTCCTATATTCTGTTCTTCACAGTGCTGAAGATGGGAGGCGTGTGCCACAGTGCTTGGCTTCCTAGTGCTTCTTGGTACTTAAGATATTAGCCCTTTGTTGAAGGTGCTGTCTGTTGTTCTTTGAGACAGGATCTCATGTAGTCCGGACTGGTTTCGAACCTACTGCATAGTTGAAGACAACCTGGAACTGCTGATTCTCTTGCCTCTCCCTCCCAGGAGCTGGTTGCTTCAGGAACATTGGGAACATCAGTGTCTCTAATACACCCCGCTCAAGTTTATAATTTTGTCCTTGCAGGGGTTTTTTCTTTGTGTGTTTTATTTTTTCTCTGAAAGATTTGAGTTTTATGTAGGCAAATATAAATTTTTATATAAATAAAATAAAAATTGTATTTATTTATTTATTTATTTATTTATTTATTTATTTATTTATTTTGAGCTGAGGATTGAACCCAGGGCCTTGTGCTTGCTAGGCAAGTGTTCCTACCACTGAGCTAAATCTCCAACCCAAATTTTATTTTTATAATTGTTTTGTTTGGAAGGCTGGCCCTTTTTGATATGTAAAATACCAATATTGCTTTTTTAAGTGAAGAAATTTGAAAATACATCTTAATTCAAAAAATACAAATTGTTCATGAAAGCATCATGTAAAGTGAACAAATCTTTTATGAAGATGTGAAGTTTCTGTTAAGTCTTGGTGTCACAGTATCAGTTGTGATGTGAGTACTGAGGTTGGTCTCCCACTCTTTGTTCATCAGGTGCCAATTAGTCATTCCATTTTGCCATCTTTGAAATGCTAGATTTGGGTTGAGGAGCGGGATCACCACTTTGAGGCCTGGGCTACATAGAGGGGTCTAAGCTGTCTAAGCATCTTGAAGAAAAGCAAGACTTTACTTCAGGAGCTCCCTCATTTCCTCTCCCCTAAAAGTCAAATTGGAGACCCCTTAGAGATGATGCAGATCCCAAATTTCTCAGTCCTGTTTCAACAGTTGGTGACAGGGCTGAGTGCAGAAGCCAGATGCTATGACTCCTAGATAATGTTAACTGCACTGTGGACTTCTAAGCCCATAGAGGTGGCCTGGTACCTGGCCTAGAAAGCATTTGGCTCAAGGGCGAGAGCCTCCTTTCAGGACTGCCACACTGATGGGGAATCACCTTTAGTTCTGTTCGAAGTGGCATTTCTGAGCCTCCTGTGATTTGGGTGAAGAAGCAGATGGCTGTACCCTAATCTTTCAATTCTTTCTTTTCTCTTCAGAAAACAACATGGAAGCCAAGTTCCTAGGGAATGCACCTTGTGGCCACTACAAGTTCAAACTCCCCAAGGCAATTCGGACAGAGAGTGACATTGGGGTCAAAATCTTCTTCTTCAAAGCTCTGCTACTCACAGGAGACTTCCCACAGGCTGGGAAGAAGGCCCGCCATGTGTGGGCCAGTAAGGAAGAGCTGGGTGACTATCTGCAGCCCAAGTACCTGGCTCAGGTCAGGAGGTTTCTTCTGGACTCCTGATGGATGCAGCTGCTTGTGGATGATGCCCACCTTAAGTCAATGCTAGGACCTCGGGAACAGTGCTGATACTCATTTACAGGGACAGTCAAGCACCAAACTAAATTCTGAGAGTTGAATGTGTTTGTCATTGTGTTGGATTTTGATTTGTCCTTGGGGGGCAATTGGCTTTGTTATATAGCAAGTTAAAGCATTATATTATAGTGACTTAACAGACCTACTGGGCCTGGAAGAAAGAACAGGAAATGAATTGACCTAAATTCCCAAGTTCTGAGAAAGTTTCTGGGCTCATGAAAAGCCTTGTTCTATAGCTTCTTAGCTGTTTTCCATTTTACTTTTCCCTTTCCATTAGATAGGAAGGACATACCATATCTTCTTTCTCTGTTCCTGCATTTTAGAAATTTTATAGTTAGATGGGGATTAATTGCTTCTTGACTGGTTAGCACTATTCATTTGAAATAAAGTCTGACTTTTCTCCAACCTACCCATGGAAGAATCATGACCAGGTCATGATGTGCATCAGAGTCATGGGAGCTGGCAGTACCCAGGGAGAATGCTATCTTCTTGCTTCGGGTTGGAGCCCTGGATGATGAGTATGGTGTTTGGGTCATCACTCATCCCTAGAAACTGGCATACAAAGCACAAATAAACACTTGCCACAGAGCACAGAGTGCAGGTGACTCAGATGCAGTGTCTGCACAGAATGATCAGACAGTCACAGACCCATCCCTCTTCCTGGTTTCCTCACACACAGACTTCTGGGTAAACTGCTGGCCCTTCCATGTGAGCTTGTGAAGTATGATCTGTTTCCACACTAGATGGTGCCTGCTGTTCTTGCATAGAGTTGGGGAGTTAGCTTTTTCTGATCACAATTGGGTCCCTAATCCTGTTGCCTTTCCTTGCCCTTGGCCGCCTGATGGCTTCTCTGATAACTGATGTCCCCTGGGGAGGCTGGCTTATCAGGAGCAGCTAGTTAGTGGTGCCTTAGAATGGACACAGCCATAGGGTGCAGTTTCTGGATTTAGGAGTGTGTGTCAGGTCTGTGAACTGCTTGGCCTGCTGTCTAACCCAGAAGGCTGAGGCATGGGTTATTTCCATATACATTCATAAGAGCCTATTAAATTGTTTCTGTATTTGTTTTTATTTATTGTGGTGGGCTTTGTGTATGTTAGGCAAACACTCCAGACTGCCACATGCTTGGGCTACAGCCGTGCCTCTAGTGGTAAATAGCATGTATGTAATCAGAAAGCTGAGAAATGATGTCAGAATAACCTGGCATTCTGCAGGTCTGTGAGATTGCCTCCAAAACATCACTATTTTTGAGAAAACTAGGGACAAGATTGAGTACTTTAAGGAAAAGCTGAAGATTTTAGATATGCCTACCTTTAGAGCAAACAGACTGGTTTATCAGCAGGATTCCCTAGTAGCCTTTCTAGGGGTTCAGTTATCGGGGGGGGGGGAGTGGAAAGGACAGGGCTGTGAGGGTACCCCAACCTGCTTGTTTTTAAAAAATTGATGAAAAGAGTCCCATTCTGGACTACCTTAATTTTGATGGAACTGGTCTCTCAGGATTTGTGTTTCAAAGGGCCTACCTTAAAAAAAAAAAAAAAAAAAAAATGCATGCCCAGGATTCCAGGCTGTCAGGGACTAGCAAGGTGGAGGAGTTTGGGGCTTTATTCTGCCTTTACTGCTCTGGCTACAGAATTACAGAGGTTTTGGGTAGTCTTCTCCAAAGCATTTTTCATTTTTGGAGTGATTTTTTTTTTTTTTTTTCAGATTGCAAAGCTAATCTGTAGAAATGACTGAATGCTACCTCGAGCCTTCCTCTGGTTGCCAGATGTGACCAAAAATAGTTTCATGTGTATCTGTCTTAGGGTTACTGTTGCTATGATGTAATACCGTGACCAAAAGCAAGTTGGGAGGGTTTATTTGGCTTACACTTCCACATTGCTGTTCACTGAAGGAAGTCAGGACAGGAACTTAAACAGGGCTAGAACCCATAGGCAGGAGCTGATGGAGAGGCCATGGAGGGGTGCTGCTTACTGGCTTGCTCCCAGGGCTTGCTCAGCCTGCTTTCTTACAGCACCCAGGACCAGCAGCCCAGGGATGGCACCACCCACATGGGCTGGGCCCTCCCCCATTGATCACTAATTGAGAAAATGCCTTACAGACTTTCCCAGAGCCTGATCTTTTGGAGGCATTCTCTCAGTTGAGGTTCCCTCCTCTCAAATGGCTTTAGTTTAGAAAGTTGCTGGGTGTGATGGTGAGGAGTTCAAGTATCAGGAGTGGTTGTGTAATCAGGAAAGGGTGGGCTGCCTGTGTGCACCTGTGTGTGTGTACCTGTGTGTGTACCTGTGTGTGTGCACCTGTGTGTGTGTGTACCTGTGTGTGTGTACCTGTGTGTGTGTGCACCTGTGTGTGTGTGCACCTGTGTGTGTGTGTGTGTGTGTGTGTGTGTGTACACATAAAACAGACCTTTGTGCTCCTCAGAAATCTTCATAGATACGTAGATTTAGCCTGTTCCCAACTTGCTCATTCTCTTTCCCAGTGGTTCCCAATCTCCTGAGACCACCACTCTGGTTTTGAGTGAAAATCCTGGCATGCTTGTGAAATTTTCCTTCACAGTCACTTCCTGTTGGGCCACTTCTGACCTAGTGTGTGCTGCTACAAGTTAACTCTGCAGTAGTTCTAGTCAGCCTCTGCTGGAATCTAACCGGACTTCAGAAAGCGGGCAGTGATCAGCTCTGGACGACACCAGGCTTGGAAACAGCAGCAGGCTTGGCATTTTTGACGTTTTGGCAACTGTTACCATGGACATAGTGAAGGAACTCTCGAGAACGGGGAGCAGAATGAGGTTCCTCACCCATGAGGTACGTTTTTATTTAAACCAGCCAAGCCGGCAGGCCTCTTTGCCCTTATTTTATCGACGAGGAAATAGACTTGAAGTAGTTTACCTTACTCAGGATTTCTTGCTACATGTTAGAGGCTGGCACTGACGCTTGTGGTGATATATTGTGTATCCTTATTTTCCTGAAGATCAGAGAAGCAGAGCAAGCCACAGCCACTACCTCTTACCTCACCAGCTAACTCCTCAGCCTAAAGAGCTTTAGCCGAAAGAAAAAGCCTTTAGTTCCCGTCTCCTCATGCCTTACATACCTTTCTCCACCCAGCCATTAAAGGCGTGTGTGCTTCCCAAGTACTGGGGGGATTAAAGGTGTGCACCACTGACTGTTGAATCAATCTCATGTAGTCCAGGGTGGCTTTAAACTCACAGAGATCCAGGTGGCCCTCTGCCTCCTGAGTACTAGGATTCAAGGTGTGTGCCACCACTGCCTGGCCTCTGTTTAATCTAGTGACTGGTTCTGTTCTCTGATCTTCAGCCAAAGTTTATTAGGGTACACAATATATCACCACAGGAGCTCAGCTGTGCAAATAGCTAGCTCTTAATCTGCTGTAACTATCTTGCCTGTAAAACCTAGATGATGTTGCTTCTCACCTAGGTGATGTGGTAATTTATTGAAAGGTCTTTAGTACCATGCACGGCTTGACATAAACACTCAGAATGTCCCTCCCTCCATGGGCTCCCAAATGCTCCTGAAGTCAGCTGTGTGGTCCTTATCTCTTAGAACTCCCACCACCTTTCCTAGGGTGTGTATTGTGATAGCCAAGCATTCTGTTTGGAAAGGGACTTGGGTAATTTATACATTACTGGGCTCCACTCAAAACAGGAGTATGGTGGATCAGCCCTATAATTATACCTGGCTGTTAGAATATGTTAGCCTTGCCCCACCCTGGTCTGGGGAATCCAGAGCTACCCTTAGACCCAGGCTTATGGGGGCACTAAAAGCGGAGCAAACCTGGCAACCCATTCTATTATCCTATGAAGGGGAAGCATGAAAGGTCAGGAACCCAATTATTAAGCATTCCCAGATAGCTGGGCTCCAGGCATACAAGGGGAGATAAAATCCATTAGCCTGAAATCTCAGGTTAGTCACAGCCCCCACCCTTCTTAGAGGCATGGGTGGTGGCCAGTCACTTTCATCTGCCTGGGGACTTCAGTGCATAACATGGAGGTGAGGGAGGAAAATGCTCGGCACTGCTTCCAGTGGGAGCATCCACTGTGGGCGCCGCACAGGGCTCATCCTGGACATCATCCACAGCTGCCTCAGTTAAGGAGTCGGACTGGTTGCTCCACAGGAGGCTGAGAGGGCCTAACTAGTACAGAAATAGAGAAATAGATAGATGCCTGTATGCATGTATGCACACCTAGCTACCCCACTCTGAAAAGCTATCAACAAGTATGTTCGAAGGCTTTGGCAGCATGAACAACCATACACCGCTGGTCACTGAAACTGGATCCTCTACCCTGAAGAAGGGGCTGATTTGGGGGAGGGAGTGTCTTAGGGTTTCAGTTGCTTTGAAGTGACACCATGACCATGGCAACTCTTACAAAGGAAAGCTGGCTTACCGTGCATCGTGGGAAGCGTGGTGGCACTCAGGCAGACAAGGTACTAGAGAGGTAGCTGAGAGGTCTACATCCAGGTCAGCAGGCAGCAGGAGGAGACAGTGAGACACAGGGCCTGACTTGAGCATCTGAGACCTCAAAGTCCACCCCCCAGTGACACACTTCCTCCAACAAGGCCACATCTCCTAATAGTGCCACTTCCTATGAGCCTATGGGCCATTTTTATCCAAACCACCAAGAGAGCCTGCCTGCCCTTTAAGCTCTCCTTTGGCCCAGTAAGGGGAAAAACCACCCTAACGTAGTCAGAAGAGGACTTGTTGGACTACTGGACTTTGGGGGTAACGGATGACAGGCAGAATGAACACACTGGTAGTAAGGGCTTGGGCAAACACTTGGCGTGATGAAGTCTGGGGTAGATGAGTGGAAAACACCCGTGAGAAGCCGGGTGGAGAAGTAGCTCCCAGTGTCTTCACTGGGGGTGGAATCATGCATGTAAGTACCATGGGTGACACAAGTTGGTGGATGTGATGTGCACGTTTTCCTGAGGGCCGAGGCTGTCCCTGGAGACTTTCACCATACCTGGCATTTGGAGCAGCTTCTTGCTGAGTAGAGCCCTTGGTGTCCTGCATTTTGGGCAGGAGGCAACAGGAAGCTGGGATGTTATCAGTCAGGACAGATTCTGGGTTCTTGTGGTCATCTCTGAGCATGTCACAGATGAATGCTGTATCCTCCAGAAGGAGAGAGAACCCAGACCCTTATGTATTGGGGCTACTTCACATAGCTCAGGCTAATTCTGCTGGTCCACACCACCTGCTTCACTCATGTCAGCCCTGTGTGGTAAGTTTTGTTCTTGCCATTTGTGGATCAGTAGATGCATTTAGGGAGGCAAAGAGACTTTGTGAAGGTTTCCTAGGCAACATGGGAGGCAGCATTTGAACCCAGAGCTATATGATTCTGAAGCCACCCATACACCCTGCTGCCTGGATATGCCCTGTTCAACCAGAATTCTTAAAATACTAACCAAAGACTAACTCAGCACAGGTTAGTGGGATCCTGGATAGGTTGAGAGCCTGAGAATTTGGAGAACTGTGAGGCTTAAGGGGCTGAGATTCTTAAACCTGGAGAAGAGAATGATAAGAGTCATGGTCTTCTAGTGTCTATGACACAGGAGACCAACTCTTCATCTGAATGAGTAAGCTTAAGACACAGCAATAGGGAAACACATGGGAATTCCATCAAACATGCGAATGAGTTCTTGAAACATTCCTGTGATCCTTCAATAAATATTTGTAGAGGAGATGGTTTTGCTGCCAAATGCTGGGGATAAAATGGTGGTTAAAATACTGGCTAACATCCTTGAGATGGCTCAGTTCTGAGGGGCAGGAAACAGACCCATGAACAAGCAAAAGGGAGTGTGTGCCTGGCTTGTACCCCCTCTGGCTCAGGGCAGGCCTCCTAGTAAGGGCTGAGGGAGATCAAGAGCGCTCATGAGTAAGGAGGAGGGAGCTGGGAGAAGACAGATAAGAAACAAACACAAAGCCATCTGTGGACACTGGGACAGAGTTCTGTGGGGTGTGAGGGCAATAGGTGGGCAATCCATCTTTGTGTCTTTGATTCTTACACACAGCTCAAGAACAACTGTCTGAAGGCAAAGGGACACGTTTCTTGATCTCATGTAGAATCACATCTGACATGTTGATTGGAATCTAAGGCACAATGTACATTTGGTTGAAGTTAACTGTGGAAATACATCTTAGGTGTCATGTAAGTCCAACATGGCCAGTATGTCCTCAGATGATTGGACCAATCATGCTTTATCGGATCAAGCCCAAGTTTAACCAACTGGTTTCTGTTGTGGGGTCTGTGATATGTAGAATACTAGGATCCCTGTATCTGTCAGTCAGGGATATCTGACTATAGTTCTGTGTCTCCACACCTAGAGAGAATGGAATTCTGGCTCTCCTCTCTTTTTTCTTTTCTTTTCTTTTTCTCTTCTTTTCTTTTCTTTTCTTCTCTTCTCTTCTTCTCTCCCCTCCTCTCCCCTCCCCTTCCCTCCCTCCCTTCCTTCCTATCTTTCTTTCTTTCCCTTTTTGGTTTTTCAAGACAGGGTTTCTTTGTGTAGCCCTGGCTGTTCTGGAACTTGCCGTGTAGACTAGACTAGCCTCGAACTCACAGAGATCCACCTGCCTCTGCCTCCCTAGTGTTGGGATGAAAGGCGTGCTCCACCGCTGTCCCTGCTTGGCTACCCTGTGACATCATTGAGAGCATTAAGAAGAATCAGACCCACTCTGTGTATTATGGACTCTTGGTGGACCTGTCTCATCTGCCACAGGCTCATTCCAGAGCAGGGGCAGGAGCCCTTGAAAGGCAGAGGTGCTTATACCATTATTTGTCTCACCTTCAAAGGTCCCAGTCTAATAGCTGGAATTCATAAAAGCCAACTGTGAGAATGGTGTGACTACAGACTCTGTAGTATTTCTGGGTTCCCAGTGTTTTTATAGCTCCCAGTGCATACTCCAACTAATTATCAGGCAGTGACTTTTGTGGACTTTTTCGTTTGTTTTCATGCTGGATTTGAACCCAGGGCCTCACACACGGTAGGCAAGTGCTCTCCCACTGTTTTAATCCACATACTGCTTATGTTTTAGTCCACATACTGCAAAGGAATCTTGGTCTCAGAGGCGACAAAGTAGCCCATCTCTCTCTGTGAGGAAGTTCTTCAGCCAACAGTGGGGCTGATATAAGTAACTAAGTTGGGTCCTTTTGGCTTCGGCTGATAGGATTGGGATTTTGAATGTGAATGGATGTCACTTGGTATTTAGGTGGATTCTGAACAGAGATCTGAAAATTTCCCAGGCCATGGATGCAGCAATAAGAATTCAGCTTTGGGCTGGAGAGATGGCTCAGAGGTTAAGAACACCGACTGCTCTTCCATAGGTCCTGAGTTCAATTCCCAGCATCCACATGGTGGCTCACAACCATCTGTAATGAGATCTGGCGCCCTCTTCTGTGTACATAATAAATAAGTCTAAGAATTCAGCTTCTTCAGGCGGCAACATTGAAATGACACTCGTTTGGATGATGCGAAAACAAATTTTGTTTCCTGCAGCCATACCTCTTGTAAAAGCTTTTCAGCCACCGTAGCCATCTTGTGTGTATCAGGGGCAAAACAGCTTAGCATGAATGCCTGTCAAAGAAGACCCACGGCCGCTTTTCTCTCTCTACCACACGCTGCACAGAGAACAGTTCTGTACGCTTCTGCTCTCCCATCCTACTTTTCTCTAAAATCTCTCGTGTGAATGCTTTCCCTCCCTCCCTCCCTCCCCACCTCCCTGGAACATCACGTCATATGCCTTTGATCATTCACATCACATTCTCCTCCTTGGACATTCACAGCACACACAAACATGCACACCAAAACCTATCAATATTCTTACCACACATACTCGTACCCTTGGATGTTCACATCACACCCAGACCTGAGAATGCTTCTCCTGCCACACATGATATAAACCTCTGAGATTGATCTGACACATCTGTCCCTCTGATACATTTAGACTCCCATACTACATTCACGGGCATACATCGCTTCACGCATACCTTGAAATTGCTTCGATGGTACGTGTGCGCATTCCTGAGCATTCACATCACACTCACGCTCATGAATATTTCACCTCACACATCTCAGGTCCTTTGCCTGTTGCTCTCAGATGCCGTGTGTGTGTGTGTGTGTGTGTGTGTGTGTGTGTGTGTGTGTGTGTTTGGGAGAATGTGTGTGATAACCCTGGTAAATACCTTTCTCAAACTTTCTTGTTGACTGGATTCTCACTGGATTTAGTAAGATGTAATGGCAAGCGGTTAAAGGCACGAGAAGCTAAGTATTCTTTCCTCTCTGTGCTTACGCTGCCTGCTCAGCATCTCAGGTTCAGTGGGCAGCCTTCTTTGTGGGTCATGTTCCGGCAGGATGATACACTCCTGGTAGCATCAGTCTCTTCCATTGTCCCCAGACCTAGGGGTGCTGGGGTGGCTTTACTCTTGCTACTCTCTGAACTGCCTCTCCACACCCTGTTTTGTTTTTCAGCTCTCCTGACAGCTTTGTCCACATTGAAAACTCCTTTGAACTATCTGATGTGGGCTGCGCGATGTGGGCTGCGTTTTCCTAACTGCATCTTGATGGATGTCGAGCCAACACCATGATAATGATGGATTCCATTGTGACACTTATACATGCGTGTAATGTGTTTTGATCATATTACTACCTCCTTATCCTTCTCTTCTTTCCTAGTAATCTCTCTTCAGCTTAGGGGACATCTCAATTTTTTTCTTTAGAGTCCATATATATGAAAGAACACATGCAATACTTACTTTTTGAGTCTGACTTGTTGCACTTAACTTCCATTTCCCCATAAATGACATGATTTTGTTCTTTGTGGCTGAATAGTGCTCCATTACGTACACATACGACACTCTCTATGTTCATATGTGAATGGGCATCTAGGCTAATCCCACATTTTGGCTATTGTGAATAGTTGATGATCAACATGGCACTCAGGTGTCTCTGACATATGCTAATTTTGACTCCTTTGCAGAGTATAATCAGGAGCAACACTCACAGGAGAACATTCTCAGGCCTAGCCCACAGCCTTTCCTCCAGCTGTGGTCAGATCTTTGTTGAATTGAACCCTGCCTGGTTCATACTATTCAATATTTGCTGAGTGAATGTGTCCAGTGAACACCCCTCCCCGCCACTGGTCCAGTGATTTTCTGGGATTCAGGGACCTCTTCTGCCTTCTTTACGTACAAGGAACAGTAACAAGTCCCTATCTTCTTGGGTAGAGTCCATTTGGAGAATGAACAGTGCCTTTGTGGAAACTGAGAGGGCATTGCATAGGACCAGATTTTTGCATCAGTTGGCTGGATGTGGCTTCAGAAGCAAGTGGTTCATCACAACCCAGATCTTCAGAAAAGAATGGGGTCATTTTTCTCTCTCCCTAAAGATTTACTGTGTCAGAACTGGTCACTGAATCTGAATCTAAACTCACAGCTCTGACGTGTCCTTGGGCAAACCACAGTTTGCTTTTTGGCTTTCATGTTCTCCAAATTATGAGGTATGTTGCCAGTCATTTATTACTGTTTTCAAAATGCCAAGGGAACTGTTTAATCTTGAACAAGTTTTATGCCAGCATGTGGGCCTCCTTTTCTTTATTGGCAGTGTAAGGAAGTTGGATTCAGAGCCTGGTCAGGGCAGCTGTTGGTTCCTGAGCATCAGGGAGCTGGTGGGTCTCTGCAGTACAAGTCATATCCACAGGGGGGTGCCACACACAAATGTATATATCGCCCGGGTACTCCTGGCCAAAAGCTGGGCTGTGGGTCAGAAAGCTCACTGGTTTCTCTCTTTTCTGATGCTTTCTAGCATGTTATAACCACCAGGTGGCCAAACTGAGTCAAGACACCGATGGCCACCGCAAACACGCAACTGTGTTGCAAGGCAGAAGTCACCAACCAAATCGTTAATGCATTAGCTTAATGCATCAGAGGGAGCTGACAGGATTAAGCAGAGATCACTAAGAAGGTGCGGGAACTCGGGAGAGGTAACATGTGAAAGGGTAGGAAGAACTGGGGAGAAGGGCATGGGTACCAGCATGCATGCAAGCAGGTTGCCGTGTACTTGATTTGATTTCATGTATTTTTCCCTAGAAGGGATGACTTGCTAGATTGGCCCTGTAGTCCAGTGTCCCAAATTTATCTGGTACTCACCAGAGATGATGCCAGAGAAAAGCAGGGTTGAAGTAGATCTCTGATTGACAGATGAGGGAGACCAGGGCCGGGGAGTAAAGTGGCTTGCTAGCTAGTCCTTGGCAGAGTTGGATCTTCTGTCTAGTCCTCAAGCAGAATGCCAGGCTCAAGCAGGACACCCAGGGTCCTGGAAGCAGTCAGAAGAGTGGGGTACCCTAGCATGGAGTGGGTTTGGGTGATCCAGTGTGTCATAGCTCTTGGCGTATGACGGGGAGGCAGTGCTGACCTTGGCTTCACATGCAGCAGAGAGTGAAGCGAAGTGGGCTCTTTGAGCCACCTGCTTCTAGCCCTCTTGTTATATCTGGGGGTAATGAGGCCAAGAGAAGGTTTGTCACCCAACAAAATCTTAGGATGGAGTCAAAAACAAGAGACTAGGAATCCTGATTCCCACCCCGGGCTTTTGCTCAGACATCCTGTGGTGCCTGCTAGGTTCTAGTTTGGGATCCCTGGTGTTTACTGGGAGCCTATGGGCCTCCCTGATTGCCCTCAAATACTAGCCTCCTGGAAGCCAGGCCTATCCCTTGGCCAGCATCTCCTCCCCTGCTGGCCAAGTTCCTTGGCCTTTTTGAGACCTGTTGGGTAGAGCAGGAGATTACCCAGCATGCCAGGCCTGTGGAGGCCAGAGAACCAGGTCTTGGCTCTGCACAGCTTTTCCTGGGATTACAAGATAATGCATTTGAAGAAACATTAACTCATCCAAGTTTATGGATTATATGGAAACAAAATCATAGTAATCTCCTCAGCCATCTGGTCCTCGATGCCACTTAGCCAGGACCTCCCAGAAAACCCTCTGGCCCCCACACAGGCCTGGGGCCAGGGATGGCCATTTTCCTCATCCCTTTGGCCAGGCCAGCATTTTCCAAGGTGCTTGGATAGGCCAGGACAGTTTGTGCCTTCAGTATCAGAGAGGTGGGCAGAACAGCTGTACCAGAGCAGGGACGTGGAAAACCATTCATTACCAATAATGCTGCCTATGGGCCGTCGACCTGTTCTTGTAATGAAAACCCGGCTTTGCATTTTAGAAAGCATCATTAGGCACACTTCTAGGCTTGGAGTGCTGGGAGGGGAATTTTTCTCCAGATGAGATGCTCAGCTTTTCCGTCCTTCTAAAGAATTCTGAGCAATGGAACCCTAGCCCTTCTCTGCCTCCAAACAAGGGGACGAGGGTTCTCTGCAGCTGGGAATTTGTATTATGCATTCATGGCTGACAGATTGCAGAGTCTCCTGAAGCTTTGTAATAGGGAATTAGAGGCTCATGGCAATGTTGTGCAGGGGCAAAGCACCTGCAATTTTGGCTCTTGCACACAAAGTGTGAACTCACCTGTCTCTGTATGACTCTTGGCAAGTTCCATACTTTCTGGGGTCATTACGTGGAATAAGTGTGCCTACTTAAATTTATTTGTCTATTTGTACGGGTACAGCGGTACATGTGTGGAAGTCAAAAAACAGTGGAGGGAAGTTGGTCAGTGTTCTCTTTATACCATGATATGGTTCGTTCGTTCATTTGTTCATTCATTCATTCATAGACTCACATATACTATGTAAACACTTTAGCACTGAACCCTCCCCCCCCCCCATAGCCCTTTAGTGTCTGTCTTTAAAGAAGAATCTCCATTAGAAGATTGGCTATTGCCAGGACCCTGTTCACCCTGTATATGAATGTAGTTGGAGCTGATAGTCCACACCAGTGGCATGCTGGCAAACAAGCAGTTGGAGGTGATGGATGGGTGGTAAGTGTTGTTGAAACCACCTCATGCTGATTCCCACAGTGCAAATACTCCCACCAGCCTTGACTTTGAGGCCCCACTAACTAGGGAGCTGAGAAGAGGTATACACTATGAGCTTCCCGGTGGTTTCAGCAAAGCTCAAGCCTGCTACCCACAGATAGGAGAAGGCTCTTTAACAAGTATTACATGGTTCAGATGTAGCTCGGGGGGAGAGTGCTCGTCTTGTGTGCACAGGGCCCCGGGTTTGATGGCAAGCACTGCAAATAAAGCGACAGGTGTTCATGCTGGCTGGTAAATGGTCGTTTTCTCAAAAGCCCCTCCCTTGCTCCGTTAGCGTTGGCCCTCTGCCAGCGAGCATCTTCATCTCTCGGTGATCCAGCCACTACAATGACAAGCCCCTGCTTCAGTGATTTAGCCAATGTGGTTTCTGATTGGTCAAGACTGTGATGGACCAGTGAATAAATGATTTAGGTATCGTAGGCCTGTGTTCCCAAAGATGTCAGGTCAGTCTATCTAGTGGCCCTGATTTATGGGCATAATGCTTGGATATTACTGCCAGCTACTTTGTGAGGCCCCTCCCCTTAAGGTCCCTGAGATGGCTATAAGACAAAGGCCAGGCATTGTATCTGGAGTCTGAACTGGTGTAATAGGGGATGTCTGTCTCCTTTAGAATAGAATTTGTATATGGTTTGTTCAAATGATTAAAAATGCAATCAATATGACCAGCTTCGCTGGCTTGGAATAATATTTCTTTTATTTCTCCAATTAGCTGCTTGAGCAGACTTGATTATTCAGAAGTTTATTTAGGGTAGCTCTTTTGAGGCTTCTTGCCCCATTGACTTGTTGGCTCCTTATGAAGGAAGTAGTCTTATTTTCAAATGCCAGGCAGGAAAACAATTCAGGTCAGATCAGTTGGCTAGCTGGCAGGCTGGGTTGGTGGCTGCTATTATGCTTTGCTCAGGACTCACAGCCTGAGTGATGTGCCACAGTAGTTGGATTCAGGCAACATGGAGCCAGGCAGGGGGTAGAAATGGGTGGGATGGGTTGGAGGTGACAATACTGTGGCAGGTCTGTGGTGAAGTGGTGCATGTGTTTCACCAGCTACCTGTGGCTCCATGGGAACCTGGGCCCTACATCAACAATCTGTCTTGTATTTTCAAAAGAAACCACATATATGTGGGGATTTATTTTTGGGACATAGTTGGCATCCAATAAAACACAAACGTAATGGGTTCTCACAAATGTACACATTCTGTGTATGTAACCCTCATTCATGTAAGGATCTGGTCAATTTCTACATTGAGAAATGCCCCTTTGCTTCTTTCTGGTCATTGGGTTCTCCTGCCCCCACCAGAGATAACTATTGACTTAAAAAGACAGAGATGAACTTCCTTTGGCCTTGGGGTTCCTGTGGCAACTGTACAGGCTGTATTCTTTTGTAATTATCCTCTCAGACACTTTCTGATCTGTGCATATATTTTTTTATTTTTAAGACAGGGTCTCACTCTATAATCCAGGCTGGCTTTGAACTCATGATCTTCCTGCTTTGGCTTCTCAAGACTTTGGCTTTCCAGGCCCAGCTCCATTATCAGGTTTTATTCATGTTCCACACACCACTGGGCCATTCCTTTCTGGTTCTGAGTATGACCAAATGCCCACATTTTTCTGCACATGCTTTTGCTGAGGAGTACACATGTGGCTTGTTTCCCCTTGTGGGCTATCATGACTAAAGCAGAGCTCTTTTTGTACACACATGCATTCAGTTTATCTTAGATGTGCACATACACACGAGCAGGCAATAGACTGGTGCAGTCATTGATCATTTTCTTTAAAGATGACATCATTTGCACTGCCACAGTATGTGTGAGTTCTGGGGACTATCCTTTTCATTGGCATTCTCGGCCGGCCAGTCTAGTGGCTGTGTAGTGGTATGCCAATGTGGATTTAACTTGTGTTTCCCTGATGAATGATGGCTTTGATCATCTTTACATATACTTACTGGCTAGTCAGTGTCTTCTTTTGTAAAGTTTGTTTTCTGGGGCTGAAGAGTTAGTTGTAGATTTCTTGTCTAGTAGGTGAGAGACCCTGGGCCAACCCGTAGCATTGCAAGAGAAAAAGAGAAAACAAAAACAAACAAACAAGCAATCAAAACAAACTTCCTTTCAACTCCTTGTCTTCCTTTTTTTTTTTTTTTAAACTTGAGGTAATTCATCATCATCATTATTGTTGTTGTTTAACATGTGTGTGTGTGTGTGTGTGTGTGTGTGTGTGTGTGTGTGTGTGCATATGGAGGACAGTCTGTGGTAGTTGGTTATCACCTTCTGCCATGTAGATCTGGGGGCATCTAACTCCAGTCTTCAGGCCAATAGCAAGTATCTTTACCTGCTGAACTGTCTTGCTGACCCTTATTAGTTTTTATTACATGTACATCACACACACACACACACACACACACACACACACACACACACACACACAGAGTTGTGGTGGTATTATGTTCCCCAAAATATTGTGTACCCTAATAATTTTTTCTGGGGTCAGAGAACAGAACAGCCCCTAGATAGACATAGAAGCCAGAAAATAGTGGCACACACGCCTTTAATCCTGTCACTTGGGAGGCAGAGATCCATCCGGATCTCTGTGAGTTTAAAGTCACACTGGAAACAGCCAGGCATGGTGACTCACGCCTTTATTCCCAAGAAGAGAGCCTTTAATCCCACGAAATGAGGGCAGAAAGCAGAAAGGTATATAAGGCGTGAAAACCAGGAACTAGGCTGTTAAGCTTTTAGGCTTTTAAGCAGCAGTTTAGCTGAGATCGATTTGGACAAGGACACAGGAGCTTCTAGTCTGAGGAAACAGGATCAGCTGAAGAATTGTGAGGTGAGGAAGCTGTGGTTTGTTCTGCTTCTCTGATCTTCCAGCATTTACCCCAATACCTGGTTCCAGGTTTTTTTTTTTGTTCCTGGATCTCGATCTGTAGACCAGGCTGGCCCAGGTTTGTTTTTTATTAATAAGACCTTCTAAGATTCGTGCTACACACAGTTTAGGTTTTATTTTGTTAGTGATGTCTGTTTTAACCCATTGTGGTCAGAGAACATGCTGTATGATTTTAATCTTTTGATATTTGTTTTTGTTTTTGATATCAGTTTTTGTTTTATGGGCTATTTTGGTGATTCTTCCTTGTAATTTTGGGTAGGCTGATTTTTGGTACTGGCGATTGAACTTGGGCTTTACAACATACTAGATAACAACTCCACTTAGCTACACTCCCAACCCTCTTTTATTGGAATTCCACAAAAATTATAATCCAGAGATGTTGAGTATTGTTTTCTCTGGATAAATCTCAATTAAATCAAAGTAGACATATCTGTAGTTGGTGATATTGAGAGTTCAATTGTCTCTATATCTCATGACTTTTTGGTTAGTGGTTCAATCCATTATTGAGAAAATATATCAAAATAGCCATGTTTGTAGATTTGTTTGTGTTTCCTCTAGCTTATATTGTATTACCTGTATCTTTTGAAGCTCTGCCTTAGATGCACATTTGTTCATGATGGTGAAGGCTTTCTGATGAATTGATCTTTTCATCATTACAGTGAGCCTCATTTGCTTCCAGTGAAAGGGCTGTTTGCTGAATACAGACAAGATTTTTTTCATCTCTTTACTTTCAAGCTGTGTCTTTACCTTTAAAGTATGTTTCCCAAAAATAGCATGGTTCAAGCTTGTTTCTTTATCCAAATAATTAATGACAAATTCTACTTTTCTTCTTCCCCCTCCTTTCCTTTCACCTCTTCATCTTCCTTTTTATTTTTGTGCCTTCACTTCTGCTATTTTTATCATTGACATGGCTTTGAGTTTACAGATATTTTCTTTTAGTCTGCTCAATCCATTATGAAATCACTTATTCATTTCAAAGTTAAAATTTTTTCCCCTTAGGTCTAGAATTTCTATTTGATTATTCTCTAAAGTTTCTCACTCTTAAATGCAGTTCTTTTTTTTTTTTTTTACCTTTATGCTTTCCACTAATTTCCTAAAATACTTGTTATTGTTATTTCAAAGCCCTTGTCTGTTAATTCTATTATCCAGGCCACCTGTAGGTCTGCTTCTATTGACTGTTTCTCTCTTGATACCACTTGTCATTCTGTTTTACATTTATGAGAGTTTTGAATCACAGGTGTATAAAATGAAAGTAGTAGAAATTAAAGCAGGCAATTTTTGCTCTTGGAAAGGTAATGTTTTTTATTCTTTCAGCAGAAACCAAAATAATGGAGCCATTGGTTTCAGATGTCTTGAGTGGTGTCCAACCTCTCCATTGGAAGCTAAATGATTATATGATCTCAATATGATTTCCTGTCCTGGCTCCGTATTTTCATTATGTGGAAGGGCTCTTGCTCTGCTTTCTAGCTCAAGTCTGCACGCTACTGTATACTCAGTGAAAGTCCTATGGGGGAGAAAGGTCATTCATGACTGTCATCTCTGCATTAAAATTCAATATGCCATTCCAGGGAATCTTGGTTCTCCTTAATTCAGTAAAATATCCCTAACACTGCAGGCTGGCTTCTCTGTAACCCCACAGATAATAAGGAAGAGTGAAATCAGCCTCTAGTCCCTATTGACTTATGAAAGACCTGTCTCCATCTTTAGAATTTAGCTCCTTTAGATTTCTATTCATCCTTAATTCTCTGTGGGCTTGACTTTTTAATTCAGCTGGCATTTTCTTATTGTTACAATGGGAAAGAGTGGCTATCTTTATGGGTTTGTCCAATTTGTCTATAAGCCCAGATCTTGTTCCTTTAGTGTGAAATCATTCCATTTTCAAGGTAACAAAAAATTTCAAGTATTAAAAAAAAAAAACACGCAGAACAAAGAAATGATTCTGTGAGCTAGGATAGCCCCTGAGACTTATTTTGGAGTCCCTGGTCTATTTTCCTGAAGAAACAATGTAAAGGTTTTTATGATGTGCTGGTACTTAGGCAATGATGAACTTGAGTTCTTCATGTCCTTCCTAAATGTCATGGTAGGAGAAAATGCTAAGAATGTGCTTGATAAGACAGTGGGTACTCACAGACACACCTCCAGCCACTGAAGACTCTGGATTACATCAAGGCCTACCTTAAGTCCAAACTCTTCTAGGAGAAGAGGAAGAATTTAGGACACACACACACACACACACACACACACACACACACACACACACACCTGGGAAGCTAAATTGCCAATAGTCTCAAGCATCAAATGCATTGTACTGTATAACCCCCACATCCTGGACATCATACCAAGCTGCCTTTTCTCCAAACCCAGTCTGTGCCTGTGAGGTAGATCAGAATGTCTCACAGAGGACCCAAAGGGTAGGGGCTGATGGGAACTGAGCCATTCCCAATTGAAGCCCACTTCATTCCAACTTCATTACCTCCTGTGATTGAGATCATTTCCCCATCCATTTCATTGGGAACAGTTAATCTTAGACTTCTCTAATGAAACTTTTAATAAGTCCAATGATAAAACTCTTCATAGAGTATATCATTCTTTGGGAGTTAGTTAGAGTTCTGGCAAAAGCTTTTCCCGGAGGCTTGCAACTGATCAGCGGAAAAAGAAAAGCAGTAATCTGTTCTTTTGAGAGTCGGGGGCAACATGATGGGTAGGGAGGTAAGAGTGAGCACATGGGGATGCTGGGTTTGTCATGTGTCTCCTCCCTTTGGCCTGCCACACTGATTAGAGGTTGTTGCTGATGACTGATATCTGGAATAGCCCTTCATCTCAACTCAGTGGCATTTTCTTTTTCCTCATTCCCAGTCTTTTCTTCCCAACCCTCTGCTTCTCTTCAGTATGGTAAGTTTCAATTCAGCATTGGAGTTCACGCGATTCCCCCTCTGAGCTGGAGAAGCTGGTCCTCTGTGGTTTCTCAGAGTTCTTACATTTTTACCTTTCTCGAAAATTTAAAATCCTCAATTAATTAAATGCACTCAAACACACACAATTTTAGTTAAGTAGATAAATGCTAAAAACAATGTAATTCTCACGGATATCTTTATGCAGTGTGTTAAGTGAAGAAGTGACATGCTTAATGAGGCACTTTGCAGAAATCCAAAGGTTAATTCAGAAGATTAAATAAATACTCGGAAGTGCACACACAATTCTTATAAACAGTTTTATATATGGTTCAAAATAGATGACACATATTTAATAGCAATGCTGTAAAATTCTAAATCTAATTTGGAATTATTAAATAAACAAACGCTCCAAAGCATATCAATTCTCTCAGAGGCAGTAACCAAATGGACAGGACTGTTTTTCAGTGGGTAACGCTGCTTTAAAAAACGCAGGCTCGGGAGGGATCATGGGGGAAACAAAACCTTGGATTTTATGTCATCAATAAATGAGGTTCAGAGCTCAGCTCAGACCTGGCCTCAAACTCAGTAGAGGCATGGAGGGGGCCAAGAGGTGGGAGTTCTAATAGATCCATCATGTATAGCACCACAGTGCCTAGCTTAGAATTCATTCCTCCTTCCAGGGTTCTGTGACATGACATGGAAGCAGGGCCAGGCCTATATCTGTAGGAATTGAATCTTGGATGGCTATTTTATGGAGTGGAAAATGGCTTATTGTGACTGAGTCAGTCAGGGCTGGGGCAGTAGGGACCCACATCCTGGTGTTGATGCCCTCTTTCCCATAGAGGAAAGAGCCCATATTTGGGTTGAGAAGTCCTGAGGTTCAGACTCCACGTCAACACTCACCAACAGGCTGTATCAATTAGCTGCACCAATCTTCAGCCTTCATTCGTACAGAATGAGGCTCATGGTGTTTTTCTTTGAAATCTATAATGGATATGGGTTCTTGGTAAATCACGCAAAGTGCTGCATACAGTGTTAATTTGGATCTACTCCACCGAAGATAATCAACTCATTCCAAAAAACAAATAAACAAACAAACAAACAAACAAACAAACAAACAACAACAAAAAAAGCAGGCACTAAATACTTACCATGTACCTGGTAGGCATTTGGGGGTGGATGGGCAGAATGGTGAATAAGAATCACCCTTGGTAGAAGGATATGATGTTAACCCATGGAGGTCTTTCCCCCTGCTTGATGTCTGCATTGGAAATGCACTTTGACCAATATTCCAGCCTCATGTAACTTGGCACAGTAAATGCATCCATCATCTTTGCTTTCCAAGCATATACTCCCCAGCTTCTGGCAACAGCGTTTGTCCACCCAGGATAGGGTGGAATGTGGCAGATCAGTTCCGTAGAGACCCAGGCGAGTTCCTGGCATGCCTCAGGGTACTTTCCTGTGGACTCATTATTTCTCTAGTTGGGAAATAGGACTGACTGCCATTTCCCTGTTATAGGAGGGTAAGTGAAAGTTTAGAGAGCTAGGACCTGGCTGCGGTGGCTGTGTAAATGAGGGTGTATCTGTGCCTGCCCACACCGTGTTCATCAGATAGAAAACGAAGTCCCTGGAACAGACCCCGTTTCCATCGATTAGGCTGGGAGCGGCTGTCTGACCTGATTTGTTCAGCTCCTCCATCACATCAATTCACTCATGAATCTGAAATACAGACGCTGAGAAGATGAGCTGCTGAGTTGTGAGGTTGAGGAGGGGTGCCCCAAAGAGTCTGAGCCGGTCAGCCTGGCCCCAGGATGACCGTGGAAGAGCCAAGTGATGGATGAGCTAGAACCACATTATCTAGATGAAGTCATTTACAGAGAGGCCTGGGTACAAAGGGACCACTCGAAAGCAGGAGGGAGGGAGGGAGAACCCGGACAGTCTTTCTAGCTCTCGTGGCTGCCTTCCTTTCCTCTTCAGCGCTTCCTCAAGGACCCCATAGTTTTCACTTAAACACTACCAATTACGCTAGTTGGGGAGGGAGTTTCCTTTCTTTGCAGTTCAGTGATTCCTGGTCAAGATGGTGTCTCACATGCCGCTGGACACATGGGTGAGTGCCCAAGGGCTGTGGAAGTACATGGGAGGAAGGAGCCACAGCTCAGTGGACCACAGCCTGAGAAAAGAGGTGTAGAAACAAATGCTTCTGTCCTGCTGAGAATGCCAGGAAGGGGCTAGCTTCTCGACACAGCTGGGATGTCTGTAAGGGAGTGTTAGCATCAGGGATGGAGGACAACCAGCCTGAGTGTCTTCTGTGAAACCACATGGGACGTGAGTGTCGTCTGTCTCCAGAGTTATCACTTACTCCCTTCCTTTACGGCTCTGGTGCTCCATTGGGCTGGCCCAGGATGCTCCCTGATTCCCCTTGGCGCCCTCCATCAGCCCTGCATTGGTTCAGCAATTCCCAATCTTCTTCTTTTCTTTTGATGGTAACACCTGCATGCTAGTAAAGAAAGAGCTTGCCATGTAGGTGACCAGTACGTTCTGATTTGTCTCTGGGGTTTCTGGGCCTTCCCAAGCTTCTGACCTCCACAGTTGGAACCTAGCCGACCCTCGTCGGTCTGGGACTTTGTTTCATCTCCTGTTCTGCATCAAACACATGGTACGTGCTTAGGAGACATTTGTGGAAATTAATTTAGGGGAATATACTTGACATAATAGTATGTTCTTCTACGGGCCTTTGGTAGTCTGAAGGGATCTGTAGAGCCCCGAGGGACTGGAAGAATAGAGAAAAGGAAAGAGGTGAGTCTTAGCAGCAGTTAGGGATGTGTTTGGAAGGAGGTAACTGAAGACATGTTTTGGCAACTACATTACTTGGGATAGTTCAACTGCCAGAGCAGAGACACCAAGACTGGAGTGTCTTCACATGATATAAGTTTATTTTTTGCTCAGATATATGTGTGATTTGAGTGTTTGACAGGTGGCCTGCCATGTGGTAATTCAAACACCCAGGCTCCCTCCACTTTGTAGCTCTCCTCTCCTCTAGGACCTCAAAATACTCTGCTGGAAGCTCTACATTAGGGAGAGAGAAGGTGAAGGAAGGATGGAGGGAGAGGACAGGAGGGCAGGGACCAGGAGGATAGAGGAAGGCAAGGAAGGCAGGGAGAAGAAGGGAGAGAGAGGATGGAGGGAGGGGAAGCAGGGGGAGAGCGAGAGCATGCTAGCTATCTTCATGGAAGACTTGCATGGGCCTAGATGTGATGTCTTTCGATTCTCTGTTGCCTGGAAATTTGACCTTGTGACTTCTAACAATGTAGGCCATGCAGAGAGAGGTCATTAGATGACTACATTCATGACTGCTGACAGTTAAGAGGTGGGGACATGCTGAGTAGCTTGGGACCACTGGTGGAAACTGGGGTCAGGCAAGAGGAGATGGAAGCAGGGAAATGATTATGGTTGAGACAGCAAGAAAGGAAGGAGGCAGGGAAGGCAGGCTTCTGATTGGCTAATGTGAACAATTTCAGTGGCGTGCCTTTGGAGACACAGGACCTATTATTGTGTAATACCTAGTCTTGGGTAACTGGGATAGGAAAATGGTGTTCTATGCCATCAGAGCCCCATAAAGCAAGTGCTTGAGGTTTTGGGTTGGTTAGTTTGCAATGAAAGATATCTCTAGGGGGGAGGGGTTGTTCACTAGCTCCAGGGTCTGCTAACTTTGGAGGGGCAATTTCCCGCAGGGCAGTAAGGTCCTAGGTGTCAAACTGACATATTAAAAGGCTGTGCTTTGTTCAGAGACCACACTTAACAGTAGGAAAGGCAGGAATATGTTACCTAGCTGTGTGCTCAGGAAACAGAGGCATCTCATTGTGGCCATGAGCTCATTTAGGGAAGGATCTTTGCTGGGTGGGAAGGGTTTGAGGTTTGCATTTAGAAGAGAACTGAACACCTGGCCTTGGGACAGGTAACTGGCAATGTGAACCTGACACCTTTTCTCAGAACATCAGTTTCTTTACCTTTAACGGGGTAGGTGTGGGGTAGGTGGAGGCTGGTTATCAGAGCCACATTTCACAGGTTGTGAGAATCAAATAAGATGTTGTATAAGACGCATTTGGCAAACTCCAGTGCTGTTCAAATGTTAACCGTTTTGTAGTCTTTCCAAGCTTCTGGGCCCAGTGTGCTTCTTCTCCCCATCTTGGAGTGGAATTCTGCTGTCTCCAAGGGACCCCGCCCTCCAGCCTGCTTGGAAAGGTACCATGTAACTGCAGGGATGGCTTGGCTCCCCAGAGTCACACACAGAGGCTCTGAGGGTCTTTGCACGGATGGTACAGGCTTGGCAGCTGTGGCCTGGAGATTTCAAGCTGCATCCAGCTGGGAACACGTGGGGCTCCAATGAGAGATGCTGATGACTGGCTCTGCCAATGCTTTAAAAAAAAACAAAACAACCCATTCTTTTGCTCCATTTTAAATCAGTACATGCTCATTAAAGAAGTTGTGTTAAATATAGAAAAATACAGGAGGTAAAGTAGTCAAGGCATTCAGGACACCACATAGTCACGGGTGACATTCTGCTTCTGTCCCCACCTCCCAATTTGGTATTTCCCCCCTTAAAATGGCTTTTAATTCATTTATTCCTAATCAGAAATTCATTTTGATACACAGTACATGCAAAATTTCAACCTTACAGAGGATTATGCAGGGAAGAAGCATCATTGCCCGCTCCCACCCCTTCCTGGAAGACAGCCTTGGTTACCAGGCCTGGCGTTTCATTCCAAAGTTAATCAATGCACACATAAGTATATGCATGCATATTCTTTTATTTTTATACACATTCTAGCATAGTATATACCCCTTTCAATAACTTGCTTTTCCACATAACAATATATCCTAGAAAATATGCCATGCCAGTTCGTGGAAGTGTCTTCTACATTTTAAAGGCTGTACAATACTCAGTCATGTGGATTATATTGCAGTTTATTTAACCAGCCTGATATCAAAGGATATTTAGGTTGTTTCTACCCTTTTCAATTTTTTAACGATGGCACTATGAATATTCTTAGGCATATGTCATTTCTTGCATGTGCAGGCAGAGCCATGCCATAGGATAATTTTCTGGAATTGCAATTACTGGATTAAAGAGTCTACACATTTTAAATATTATGGTTTATTGCCTCCATAAAGGTCACATGCATGGAGAGTGAATATGAATGAGAGTGTCAGCTTCTTCAAAATCTTGCCAACAATCTGTTATTAAGCTTCGTCAACTTGGCCAACATAATAGGTAAAAATGGCATCCCATTTGAATTTGTAAATCCTTTTTCATGTGTTTAAAAATCCATTTCATTTCAGTTACTGTTAACTGTTTTATCTTTCCCACATTCTCCCATTGGACTATTGATCTCATTGATTTCTAGAAGCTCTTTGTATATTATGCAAGTTAACTTTTGTCTGTGATGTGTCTCACACATTTCCTTCAGTTTTTTAATCATTTTTTTTTTTTTTTTTTTTCGAGACAGGGTTTCTCTGTAGCTTTGGAGCCTGTCATGGACTAGCTCTGTAGCCCAGGCTGGCCTCGAACTCACAGAGATCCACCTGCCTCTGCCTCCTGAGTGCTGGGATTACAGGTGTGCGCCACCACCGCCCGGCCAGTTTTTTAATCATTTTAAGACTCTGCTGATATTTTCTTGTGTGTGTGTGTGTGTGTGTGTGTGTGTGTGTGTGTGTGTGTGTGTATGTGCGCATGCACGTGTGCATGTATATGGAGGCCAGAAGTTAACTTTAGGTGTTGTTCTTTGGGAACTTTCCACCTTGTTTTTTTGACACAAGTTTTCTCATTGTTACCCATAGCTCTTTACTTTGGCTGGGTTGGCTACTCAGTCTGCTGGGATTCTCTTGTCTGTGCTTCCTTAGGGCTGAGATTAGAGTAGGCCATTCCATCTGGGTGGGATTGGTGCTAGGAGCTGAACTCAGGCCCTCCCATTTGTGTGGCAGACACTTTACAGACTTCACCATCTTTCTGGTCCCCAAGCTTTATTTTTTTGAGGTTAATGTAGTCAGTCTCTTCCATCATAGGCTTGAGTTTGTATCATAGTTTTGTGTGTGTGTTGTGTTGTGATCAAACCCTAGGCTTTGTATATGCTAGGCAAACGTTCTACTGTGCTCTCCCACTGAGCTATGTTCCCACCTTTCTGTCCAACTTCGAATGAATCCACTGAGGAGGGGATGGTCACAATGTAGAACCAGGGGTCATGGGGGGTGGAGGTTCAGGAGAATTTACTGAAGTACACTTTGTTAAAAGATAACATAATAGGGGTTGGAGAGATGGCTCAGTGTTTAAGAGCACTGACTATTCTTTCAGAAGTCCTGAGTTCAATTCCCAGCACCCACATGGTGGCTCACAACCATCTATAATGAGATCTGGCGCCCTCTTCTGGTGTAAAGATGTATATGCAGATAGAGCACTAATGCATAAAATAAATCTTTAATACCATAATAATGTCTAATAATTTGCATATCCATTTTAAAAAGAATTAAAGACCCTTTGTGCTCCATGAATGTAAAGTTTCATCTGGTACTTTCGTGGCTTTATTTTATATTTTCAAATGTTTCTTCTATCGGGAATTTTTGATGGTGTAAATAATAAAGCTAAGAGCATTTTTTTTTTTTTTTTTTTTTTTTTTTTTTTTTAAGATCAGGGTTTTGTTATGTTTCTCAGGATGGTCTGGAGCTGACTTGGGAGCCCAGGCTAGCCTCACTCAGAATCCTCCTACCTAAGCCTCCTAAGTGCTGGCATTATAGGTATATACCATCACATCTGGGTTAAGATTTTTTTAGTTTTGTTTCTAAGACCCATTTTTTTCCTTTCAAGTTAGAGTCAAAGTTATCCCATCTATCAAACCCCACATCTCTGGTCTTATCATGTATTTCATCTTTAACAGTACATGGGCCCATTTCTGGAATGTGAAATCTGCTTCATTGGTGGGTTCTCTAAAGGAAAGGAACAGAGGGAGGGAGGGATTATCAGGGAAGGTTTGTGGGGGGCGGGAGGTGACATCTCTTGTGAGGCTTGCAAGATGAGTGAACTGGCCCAGTATGGGAGGGTGGACTGGCCTTACAGGAGCGTGGGACACATGCTGGGGGGCTCTGAGGTAGGAAAAGCCTTTTGACTAGTCTGTGGGAGGTGCCTTGACAAATATCCAAACAAGGTGGCGTAGGTTACAGAAGCTTTCTTTCCTCATGACTCGGGAGGCTGGAAATCCAAGGTGAAGGTGCCAGCAGGGTTGGTTTCTGGTGTGGCTTTCCTCTCTCTTGGCTTGCAAATGGCTGCCCGGCAGAGTCCTCACATGACCTTTCTTTGGGTATACATGCTCATGGCATCTCCTTACAAGGAAGCACTGTTGTATTGAGGCCCTTTGTTTAAAGGTCATATTTCCAGGTACCATTGCATTGAGGGTTAGGGCTGCAACCCGTGATTTCCAGGGGGGAGTTTGCACAGTTGATTACGTAATAGATGGGGTGAACTAGAGTAAAGTTTCTTAACTTTTCCACCCATGACCTCTTCTCCTGGAGTAAGTTTCACACGACTCTACGCATGTAGTTATGTAAAATACCTCCACATGTTGAACATTTACTGACAACTAATCACATCTTTGTTTTAAAATAATTCTTTGGTATACATATAATTTTACCACTTATCAAAGACAAAAAGCAAGTTTGCATATTAATGATATGGATGTGCTTGTTTAGTTTTATATCGTATGATAACCCAGATCCTGGTTACTGCAGGTGAGAGAACCTCTCCATTGTTTGTCAGAGTTGAGTTGTAGTTCATAATTATCAATACTGAGAAGAGCACTTTGTGCAAATATGTAGTACAAGAGGGCAAAGATGTATCTGGGGCCATTTTAGAAATTATATGAAACTGTTTTAATCCTAAACCAACATTCACAGAATGATTTATTCTGAGGGTCAAGTCAGAAACTCAAACAGCAATTTTAAAGTCAAGCATTTGTACACAATACAATCCAAGTATATACTAATTTAATACTTACACGATAGGTAGTGATGGTAGGAAAAGAGAGAAAATCTTTGTTTTGCATAATGAAATAATTGTGTTTCTATAAGACCAGACAATTTTGTACAGTTAAAAACACTACAGGGGCCGGGGCAGTGGTGGCGCACGCTTTAATCCCAGCACTAGGGAGGTAGAGCCAGACGGATCTCTGTGAGTTCGAGGCCAGCCTGGTCTACAGAGCGAGATCCAGGAAAGGCACCAAAACTACACGGAGAAAACTGTCTTGAAATAAACGAAAAAAAAAAAAACAACAACAAAAAAACCCAAAACCAAAACCAAAACCAAAAAAACAAAACAAAACAAAAAGCAAAAAACAAAACAAAAAAACAAAACTAAAAAAAAATAAAAAGGAAAAAAAAAAAAAAGAAAAAGAAAACACTGCAGAGGCCAGCAAGATGACTTAGTGAGTAATGAGGCTTGTTGCCAAGTCCAATGACCTGAGTTCAGTCCCTGGGACCTACATAGTAGAAGCAGAACCCATTTCTACACATTGTCCTCTGAACTCCATTCATACACTGTGGTCACTGTCTTGCATGCATGTGCACACACACACATACACTCACTAAAATATTTTTAAAAAGTCTTCTGTAATTCATAGCGATAGTCTGGAATAAGAGCTGAGATGTTTGGGGCAGTCAGTGTTCATTGGCACTGGGCAGTATGACGGCATATGCAGAGCAAAAACCACACGCTGTGTGTTCAGGGCCCAGGCTGCCATGAACTCATGTGTCGCAACATGGGGGTGCCACCAGAACACCTCGGATTCAACATACATTTGATTTTGAATTGGCTTTTGGTCAGTGTGTATTGCCAAACGACTCTGGTCCTCCCGTATTCAGTTCTATAATCCCGTGTGGGGGTGCCAGGCATGGTTTAAGAAGCTCGCATTGGAGGAACCCACAGACAGACACTCTGTGTGACAGGCTCCCAAGTCAGAAGCCTAACATCCCAAGATGAGTGGAAGTGGGGCAGGGGGTTTGCTCAGGACTTGACTGAGTTAAAGATTTGTGTTTCATCCTGTACCAGACCTGCATCAGAACTTATGATGGATCTCAGGTGGGGAGAGGCTTAAGTCATACTAAGTATCTCTCTCTCTCTCTCTCTCTCTTTTTTGGAGCTGAGGATCGAACCCAGGGACTTGCGCTTGCTAGGCAAGTGCTCTACCACTGAGCTAAATCCCCAATCCTTAAAGGTCTCTCTTTTAAAGTGCTTGTTGAACAGATGAAGACAGCAGCCGTGGCTTCCTCATGCAGTCCCGCGAGGGACCTTTCTTTTCTACCTGAGGTCCCAGGACAGCCCTTCCCTCCCATGGCCTCCTCATGCCGAGAGCACTGAGACCTGTGTATTAGCCAGTAATTAGCTTTTAATTAGAAAAGCATGGCTTTGCTTCCATGAAGGAACAAATACCTTTAAAAATTGAATTACCATAATTGAATAAATCTCTTACCAGATAGTTCTGAAAACTCTAGTTGTTTCATTATGAACCCCATCGAGCAAAGCTGCATGGAAATGCTGTTAATACAGCAGCTGCTGGAGCACTGTTTGGCATGCGGTTGTTTTTATCATGAATGGTGGCTTGGTTCTGAATGGTACAGGGTTTCTCATTTGCTCCAGGATTTCCTGTGGGTGCTCTCAAAGTGTGAGTACCTGCTGCACCCAGATAACCTTCTGAGTCAGAATCTCAGAGTTGGGGGCAGGGCTAGGCCAGGGCTAGGAAGTCTGTTGTAAAAGCTCTCCAGGAAATTCTCAGGTACTATGCAGAACTTAGAAGACAACTGAGACTCTCTCTCCCACCAGCCAATCATGTGGAGGATTCCTAGACAAGCTGTCCTCATTCAGGGTCCCTAAGCATGTATTCAACTGAATATTTGGTTAAGATGCAACCACAGGACACTGGATAGTCCATAAGGATTGGGAATACACGGCAGTCTCTGTCTTCCTGAGTTTAGTCTAAGATTAAAACAATTGCATGAATGAATCACATAAGAGTATTATGCAGGATTCTATGGGAGCCCAGAGGTGTATCAAGGTTTTGTCACCCATCACCAGTCCTTTCATCTTTGTATGGCTGCTGTGAGGACCAGCCTTCAGCAGCTCAGGGGTTGAGGGGGATCCTGGAGTCTGCGAACTAATCACTCAACTTGACTTTTCTATCTAAAGGAGTAAAACTTAATTCTCTGGGGCCAGCAAAAAAGGGAAACACACACACACACACACACACACACACACACACACACACACACACACACACAACTCCAACAGGTCAGGATCTCATCTAGGGTGCTGATGAAAGGCAAGCCTTCAGCAGGTCAGAGACACTGAAGAGGAGATGCAGAGTAGGTGAACTACTGGACAGACAGACACACGAGGACTTTTCTGAGGGCAAAAGATTAGTTCTTCATTTTATTATTCTTTCTGTTGCTTGTTCTATTCTATTCCTTTTCTGTTCTGTTCTTCTACCATGCTGTCTCCCTTCTGTCTCTCTTGATATCTTCCTTCTACATTTTTCCTTCTCTTATGTCTTTATTTTTTCCCTTACAGCTTATATACCCCAGGAAAAATTTTCAAGCAACGTAAAAATTGCATTGTGGTTACATTTTGATTTTTAAGCGAATGATTATGATGAATACAAGTAAAAACATTTTTTCCATATCCTTTACATGATTAAACATTTTACACATTACAGGTGAAAACCAAGTTGTCCCAAGAACCCACATACATTCATACCCAAGCAACTTGCTATGGATTAGCAGAGTGTGAGAAAGCAAGGTGTTTTTCTCAGCTAGTTCTTTCGCTGGCAGGCTGCAATTTGTGGTTACAAAGAAAGGATCAATAACTTTATTATTTATGTGAAAAGGTAATCTTAAAAGAAACCTTGAAAGAATCACAAATCTAATCTTTTGTATATGAAAAACAATCAGTTGATTCTACTTTAAATCCTCAGGGTACGTGTCCACTCATCAGTTTTTTTATATCAGGAATCTGAGAGGAGTCATGGGTACAGGGAATTAATTATTACCCTTGATCATAAACCTATCCTAGCAAGAAAGGTATGCCAGCCAGCAATAGCCAGGTTGCCATTGTTCCTGTTCCCTGATCTCAACAAGTCCCTTGTTCAACTATTAAAACTGTGTCTTTATAAACTTTAATCTTTTCCCAAGTTTTTCTACCTCAAAGCCATTAACAAAAACATCTTAATCTTACTAACAATTCTACATGTCTAGATTCTTTCTAAGGGTGGCGACTGAATCATTAATCTCCAGCAGCAATGTTAGGGAAAAGTCAATCACTATTGTTGTAAGTACCAGTAACACTGTCCAGTGAGGGACTAGAAACCCCCTGAGAGTTTTCATACAACTCATAAATTATGAGGAATGTGGTGACTGTGAAGGTAACAAATAGAGCTGGGCCCAATAAAAGAATGAGGTCCTCAGGTCAGGTAGTCTTCGGGGCTTTACCTCTCCAAGGCTCATTCAGGAGTGGCTTTGCTAGCTGTGTTCCAGGAGTTATAATTCTGCCTGTTGGTCCCCCTGCATGGCCCCTGACATCTTCAGCAGGTTTTCAAGCTTTGTGGAGACCACTGACTGCCCACTCTCCATATTCAAATTGTGGAAAAAGCTGAGCTCACCATAGAGGCCAACTGAGGCTGAGGGCCATAACTCAGAGCCAAGCAGAGAGGCAGCCAGACTTCACTCCTAGTCTGGGAAAAAGCCTCCTTCCTTCTGGCTGTGAAGTGAGAGAGTCTGAGGCTCAGAGCTGCCACTGTTTTCTGCCTGCCCCTGGAGAGTGTGCTGGACACTTGACAGTCCATGAAGGAGAGCAGCTGGAGTTTGAGCCTTCCTGTTCTTAGTGGCACCATTTCATCCCTTTGTTATATGTGTGTCCTGAAGCTTGTCCATCCCCTGGAACCTGTAGACACTTCAGTTATCAAATTCCTTTTGCTAAAGCCAGTTTGGGCTGTGCTTCCTATTATGATCAAAATATTGATGATTTCACTTATCAGGACACTGTGTTAGTAGCCTATTTGAGTACTTATTTCACAGGATGCTCAAATTCAGATGCTCCTCCAGTTAATGATGTAGTTAGATTCCCGTAAGTTCATTGTGAATTGAGACTCTGAAGCCCAAATGCAATGAACCCACTTGGATGCAGTTGCGAGAACATCCCATTTTAGCTACGCAGCACATAACAGAGCATTGCTGTTTTTCTTCAGAATTGCAGAGCCAACTGGGAGCTGTGGTCGACCCTGGCTAGCTAGCCTGGTGAGAGAGTGGTCCTATTGCATTTACACTAAACTCAGAAAGATGAACCATCATTAGGCGGAGGACTGCCTGTACTAGTTTAAGGACTTGTGTTTGAAAATTAAGTGCTTGAAATCCATTTTTTAAATCAGCAGGAGCTGGTAAGTGGCTCAGTGTGTAAGGGTGCAGGTTGCCATGACCTCAGTTTAGTTCCCAGGACCCACATGACAAAAGGGGAGCCCTGACTTCCACACGTTGTTCTCCTACCTCTGGTTGTCAAGATACTTCTGTCAGTTGCTTGCCTATGTTGTATCTCGAGACTTCACCACAGCCTTGGTTCCAAGTGTGCAATTCTGGGCACATAGATGCAAATAAGTAAGTAAATAAATAAGTAAAATATAAAAAATTTAAAATCATCAGTAAAATAAGAAATACTTTTCCAGTACAAATGTCTATAAAACATGTGATACTGCGCTAGCCAAAGCATTGATTAAAATATTATCAGCACACAAGCGTTAGTAGTCTTGTATCATTCTGACCAGAGAGGTTGTCCAAGCCCAGCTCTACTGCTTCCTCTTCATGCATCACATTAAGCATTTTCCAGCCTTGCCAATGGCATGCAACTCATTTGACAGAGCTAAGGCAAGAAATGAACTCCCATTTTAATCTTTGTCTACCACTGAACAGAGGAATAGAGTTTCCTTGTCATTCAGGTAATTTTTAAAAACTTAATTTATTTATTTTACATCCCTACTGTTTTTCCGCTCTCTACTCCAACTCCCTCCATGCACCTACCCCCAGCCCCCCCCCCCCCCAAATCCATTCCTCCTCTGTTTCAGTTCAGAAAGGAGCAGACCTCCCATAGGTATCAACAAAACATGGCATATCAAGTTGAGATAAAACTAAGCACCTCCTTTTGTATTCAGGCTGGGCAAGGCAATGTAGTATGAAGAATAGGTTCCCAAGAGTCAGCCAAAGCATAAGGGACAGCCCCTGCTCCCATTGTTAGGGGATCCTGCAAGTAGACAAAGCTACAGAACTGTCACATATATGTAGAGGGCCTAGGTTGGTCATATGCAGGCTCCTTGGTTGTTGGTTCAGACTCTGTGAGGCCTTATGAGCCAGGTTAATTGTTTCCGTGGGTTTTCTTGTGATGTCATTGAGCCCACTGGCTCTAACAATCCTTCCTCCCTCTCTTCAGCAGGATCTCCCAAGCTCGGCCTAATGTTTGGCTGTGAGTCTCTGCATCTGTTTCCATCAGTTACTGGATGAAAGCTCTCTGATGACAATTGGGGTAGTCACCAATGTCACAGGAGAAGGCCAGTTCAGGCTATGTATCCACTTTTGTTAGGAATCTTAGCTGGAGTCATCCTTGTAGATTTGTGGGAGTTCCCCTTGCGTTAAGTTTCTACCTGACCCTGAAATGCCCCCCATTTCCAGTCATCTCTTTCAGTACTCTCCCCTCCATCCACCCTCAAATCTGATACCTCAAATCCCCATCTCCTCCCTCCTCAATGCTCTCCCTCCTCAGCCTACCCAGGAGATCCCTTCTATTTCCCTTCCCAGGGAAATCCAAGCATCCCCCTCTTTGAACCCTCCTTGTTGCCTAGCCTCTCTGGATCTGTGGACTGTAGCATGGCTATCCTTTACTTTACAGCTAATATCCACTTATGAGTGAGTACATACCCCGTTTGTCTTTCTAGGTCTGGGTTAACTCACTCAGGATGATTTTTTTTTTTTTTTTTTTTTTTTAGTTCCATCCATCTGCCTTCAAATTTGGCCTTCTGGCATTCAGGTCATTTAAATTTTATTATTATTTATTTATATGTGTTTGTATGTGAGTGTGTTCATAGATATGTATATGTATGAGAGTATATGTGTGTGTCTTTGAGTGTGTGTGAGCATGTGTCCTTTTATATGTGGAGATCGGAGGTCAACATTGGGTGTCTCCTTCACTTGTTCTCTGTGTAATATTTTGAGACAGGGTTTCAGTGAACATGCAGCTCACTGATTCAGCAAGATGCTGGGATCCCCCTGTCTCTGCTTTACCGATTTTAGGATTCCATGGGTTCTGAGGAATCAAATCCAGGACTTCAGGCTTGTGTGGCAAGAAATTTACCATCAACCATCCTCCCAGAGACCGAATTTAGGCCATTTAAAAACATTATTTTTTAGTTTACAAGATAGCAGATGAACTTTAAGTCAGTTTTTCTTAAAAAGGAAAGCTTTCTTCCCTCTCTCCCGCCCTCCCTCCTTGCCTCCCTCCCTCCTCCCTCCATTTCTCCCTCCTTCCCTCCTTCCCTTCCTTTTTTTTTCTTTCTTTCTTCCTGTTAATTTTTGTAGCACCGGGGATTGAACCCAGGGCCTCACACATACTAGGCAAGCACTGTTCCCTTGACATACATCCTCAGCCCTTTTCGTATTTTTTATTTTGGGCCAAAGTCTCACAAAGTTACCCAGGCAGATCTTCAATTTAACGGTCCTCTTGCCTTCAGCCTCCTAGTGGCTGGGATTACAAGCCTGTGCCACCAAGCCAGGTAGACTCTCATCCTCCATGTCAGTACTGCAGGGCGCCAGAGAAAGGGGGCTATGCAGGGTACTTTATGAGTACCTCAGGCAGAGCTTACCAACCACTTATGAGGCTGTTTTGGGGGACTCTGCTTTTAACTTAGGTAACACTAAGGCTCAGAGAGGACAAATGTCCTTTCCAAGTGGCCACTAATAAGAGATAGAAGAGACTTCAGACTGTGCCTTCCCTTTATAGGTAAGAGACTTTTACAGTGCACATGTGCTCGCACGTGTGACTGTGTGGGCACATGTGGATGAGTGTACACGTGTGAGCAAGTCCTTGTGTGTGAGTATGCACTGTGTTTTTCCAGGCACCGGTGGGCAGAAACAAAAGCCTTTTGTCTCAGAGGAGAGCAAAGTAATAGGGTGACAATGTTTCCTTTTCTGTCCCTGGCTAATCTGCCACAGAGGATGCTAACATGAAGAAGTGGTGGATTCCACATTCCTTCCCTAAGGACTGGTTCAGGATGCTGTATTAGTGTGCAAGGCAAGGCATGGTGGTCAGTCATCCCAGGTTTACAGGAACAGCCTCTGTCCTAAGAGGGGCGGGTCCAGACAGCAGAGAGGGCCCATTCTTATCCAGCACGAGGTGACTGAATTATCAGCAAATCATAGTACTCTTTATTTTTCTGTACAGCTTCTGTGTAGGGTGGCTGTTAGTGTGTGGCCCAGAGCTTGCCAGTGTGTGTACATTCGGGGGTTGACAGGAGCCATTTGGCCAGGCCTCACACTCACCGAGGGCTTCAGATGTAGACTCTTGATATTATCCCCAAATGAGGTTACATGTGCAGTCCGAGAGATAAGCTGACAAGACGTGGAGGAAAAGGCATTCATCATCTGCTCTAAGCACATTGCATTACCGAAGTATGCCGCCTGCAGTGCCCTAAGAATTAATAGTTCATAAGTCCTTTAATATTTTATGGATAGCACAATTATATGGTATTTAAAACATATAAGGATAATTTGTTAAATGTAAACATCTCAAACAGGCACAGATTTTGGAGCTTGGTGGTAGAAATTTCGCATCCATGAACATTTTGCAAACTCCCAGATTGTACAGGGTGTGGGGGTTCTAGTCACTAGTGAGGACCCCCAGGGTGTGGAATTCATGTCAGTCATTGAGGATGATTATTGACTTGAGAGCCTGTGAGACGGTGGAGTGTGTATGTGGGCATGCTAACATTTGCATGTATAAGAGTATGTGTTTCTATGCTGCTGGGAGACCAAGGTACAACCATCCTTAGCTTGTGAGGATTGGGGGTGGGCAGATTGGGGGGGGCATACTGTCAGATTTCTGCAAACCTACGACATCAGGGGCATAACTTGATTTGGCGATTTGGCCCGAGTAACCCTCTCAAAATAGAAAAATCAAGGGCCCAGCATGGAGGCAGCCTGTCTGGGCTCAGGCTGGTAATGAGGACTAACAAGAGTTGATGGAGCCTGGGAGCGATGGGCTGAGATGGCCCCGAGCTGCCTGGCACCCCGAGTCCTGCAGTCATCAAGTGCTGCCCAGCCTGGCCTAATGCTATCACCCACCGAGATTCTCATTGATAAGGACTCAGAGAAAGGGACAGAACATCTTTGCCAGCTCCTGTGGAAAGGCACTGGGTTTTGCAGAACACAGCAGGATGCTGCCCTTGTGGGCTGCTAAATTTGGGGTCCCTACCCCTTTCTTACCAAATGCCCATAGAACAGAGAGGGTCTTCCCTGTCCTTTAAAAATGTATTTTTTTAAAAAAAATTTATATAATCTTACTCATGTTTATTTTAGGAAACTAGAAAATACAGATTGTCAGAAAGGAAAAAGAAACAACCTTAGCCAGAATCATCATTGTACACAGAAACTTCTCAGGCCAGGAGTGGGTTAGGTTCTGAAGTCAGCCCATAGAGAGAATCATCAGCTGGGTAATTCTTCAGGGATGTGCTACACTGGGGGCAGACTCAGCATCTCCTGACCTAGACAAATCAGCCATTTTCCTCTGGGCTGGACAAGATCACTGTCTTGCTGGTTGAGTTCTAGAAAGAAGCAGTTGACTTGCATTAGGGGGACAGATCATGTACACTTCCTGAAATACGAGCATAAAACCGAGCAGGGGAGGAATCTCACATTTTGGAAGGCAATTTGGAAATGAATGGAACTGAAATTCCAGCAGCTTCATGTGCTCAGTGCGTAGACGGTCAGGTCAGATCTTTTTCACTAACAGACTCTTTCTGTCTCTCTGTCTCTGCATCTCCCTAGCCCCTACCTTCTAGAGTTGAATTAGGTGAAGTTAAATGTATGCATTATGTAACTGCATCTTTTCCAACTTTTCCATGTGTATATGAATAAATCTCTGTGATTGACAGGAACAGGATCCCATTGTACATAATCTCCTCATCTATTGTATCCTGGATAATAAATATAATATCTATATTATTTTACTCAGGCATGCCACTAGAGAAATAATCTCATAATCCATGTAATTGTGTAATCAATCCTGTGTTGCAGGGCAGTTGTTTTCAAACCTTGGTTAATTGCCTCAACATTATTTCCTTCCACAAGAATCTGCTTTCCCATGCAATTACTTTCCTAGAACAGATCTTCTCAGGGAGGAATTCTGTGTCCAATACATTTGCAATTTCAGCCTGTGGTCACAGCTAGTCTGCAGTTTTGATGCTTGTCCAGGGAAGAGGAATAATCCAGTTTATGTGGATCAGTAGCCAGGAAAGAAGTATATTGGTCACAACTGTGTGGTGAAGGTTATATGACTACATCTGAACTCTACTTATCTTGTGGTCATTCATCTTCAAGATCACCATCATTTCCCACCAACACGGGGTTATTTACTGTTTGCCAGTAGGATGAACTAGGCTTAGGTCATCTCTGGTTTCCTTGACATAATGAAGATGATCTTCCACATTTATGGAGTGCTTTACAGATTTCAGTGGTTTTTACCTTGCCAATCTCTCACACACAGCAGGCTTTATTAGTTCTTTATTGAGAAAGGAAGAGACTGGAGGTGTGGGAAAGTGTAGGGAGGCTCTCAAGTTCACAGACATCGGAAACAAGCCCTGGAGTTCAGCTCAGCAAATAGAAAGTGCTAATGGGATCATAAGCCTAGAGGAGTTGGGGATTCCACTGTAGGGTATGGTGGCTACTATCCCACATATAGCTTAATGCTTCTGGAAGAGCTAGAGCTTCCCGTGTCATTGCTGATACCATTTCTACCTGCCCTCCATACATTACAGTTTTTCCTTTGTCAGAATCCTGATTCGGCTTTTAGAATTATTCTTTACCTACATTAAAAAAAAAAAGACATATTCTCATATAGGCCAGTCTATTGTGTAGCCAAGGATTACCTTGAACTCCTGAACTCCTGAACTCCTTACCTCCACCTCCAAAGTGCTGGGATCACAGGTATGTGCCACCATGGCTGCCTGGTTTGAGAAGGATTCTCAAATGGAGTGGTCACTAAGAGAATATTTCACAATTTTTAGAGTGATTCCTCACTCGACTCATGAAGCATCTGCACTGGTGCATAACTTTAGTGTCTGCCACCCCCATTTTATAAGGCTTATGAATAATGAAAAATGGGAAGAGTCCATTCTTTACTCAGACTTCACTGTGTTCTCACTGTTTAGAGCATGGATGCTACCCAGGTCTGAATAGTCTCTACAATCCTGATGGGCAGCTCAACTTCACCAGTTTTCCTATCAGGTTTGAATATTGTATCTCTGCCAGGCCCGGCAATGAGACAGAAATTGTTTCTCAAAAGAACATTTGCCTTCAAGAAAGGACAGAATTTTGCTTCAAGACCCCAGATATATTAACTGTATTTATCCCATTGGGGCTAGCCTCAGACATATTGCTTTCTGTTAGCCTCAGATCTACTGATACTGGAGGCTCAGTATTATTAGAGTTTTGCATTGCATCTTGGCCCTCCCCCAAACTTCCCTTGCTCTGTAGCCCACAGAAAGTTGGCAGTCTGATGGGCTTTTGATGAATGGGCATGGTGCTATGATCAAAGTATGGTGAAATATGTTCTGTTGTTTTTAAAGTTGAAGAGAACCATCAACAAACATTGCCTTCATTTGGAAGTGTTCACATGTGTACATCAGTTTGGACTCTAAACTTTGGACCCCAGAAACTTCATGGGGTGATACCTTCCTGAATTTTCATGAAATTTGTTTTCCACGGGCTTGGTGGGTACTTACTCTGAAACAACCAGAATATTTGGTACTTTTTGTTTCCCAGCTACTATCAGCATAATCTATCAGTGTGATGGTCTGTGGTCATATGTAATAACGAAAGTCCTTTCAGATAAAGTAGCGCACAGACCCTGAAGGTGATTCATTTCCTACATGTGAATGTAAATGTGCATTGTTTGCTCCCTGTCCCCACTGACTGAAAGTGAAAGCCAACAGGACTTTGGAACCTCTGTGCCCGGGGATAGAGAAAAACATACATTGGAGATTATGGCTGATGTACTATTTTCCAGGGATCAGGCTTAGTTACTCCTCAGAAAATGGAACACACCTCGAATGGTAGCTGTGATTGGAATGATTAAATATAATCACGTACTATTATTGTTCAAGATTTGTCTTTTTCTAAAATTTACAAAGGCCAAAAGGGAAAATTAAAAGGGACCTCCACCTTTGAAATCTTTAATGGTGGCATTAATCCCAGACTTGCCCGCAGGAATGCTATAACGAATGTTTTGTCATTGTGTTAGGAAAGAGTACTAAGGGCACTTGCTTGACCCTTATTGCAAAATAGCCTTTACTTAATAGCACACAGGATTAACACAGGAATCCTGACTGTGGCTGAGCATTACTTTTTTCAACTATATAATCATAAAGTGGCCAAATAACGATGTTGGAACTCATGGCCAATTCCACTTACCCCTGGTTTCCACAGTCTCTACCTTAGCAATGGACTGCAGCGATTTACCCATTACAAGTGGTAGCTGAAAGCCAGGGTTAACTATGTATTCTTCTTCTGTGCGCCCTCGAGGGAACAACTACCCTGAAAAACATTTGTATGTCCTTTTGGTAACCATTAGGTGAAAGATTGATAGTACACTCTGCGGTGTTACACAATTGTTCTTCAAGGGTACCCAGTCTCCTTTTCAATCAGAAAGCTTTGGCTCTGTGAACTGATTTCGGACTGGGAATTGGGTGAGAGGTAGGGAGTCTCTCTAATGGTGGCTCGAATCAATCTCCTGCTTATCAAGTCTAGCATTTTTTTTTTTTTTGACAGGCACATCGAGTGGAACCTTAGGGGGCAACACATTCTGCCGTTGCAGAGGCTTCATTATTTACGAGATTCCCTATAGGCAGACCATTCTGTCCAGTGCTGGCCCTACTGCCGGTTCTGAGAAACAGATCTACCTTTCCTCTGGCAGCTGAGGACACCTAGAACTTTGCCGTTCTGTGTTCCAGGCATTGTTACTTAAAGCAAGGGGCTCATTTTGATGGCTGCGCCTCCTGCTTTTATCGCTGACGGTGAGTGCGTATCCTCAGAGGGGATTCGAACCCTGCCTCTCTGCTTCACGTCTCACAATCCTGGTGCCTCCTGCACTCTCTTGTCTCTGGGGCAGGGCTGTGAACACGACACCGTTTCTCACCAGTGCTTATAGCCCCTACTCTTTGGGCTTTCCCCCTTGCTATCAGATTCATTTCAGTTATAGACTCTGGTTTTCAGTCTATCAACTCAACCAGTATATGAATACAGAATTTGAATCTAGAATCTCTGGCAGATGTCAGCATATGATCAAAACTTATGTTTTTCTCTTCATGCTCCAGATCCATGAGGCTTCATTCCCACACATGTTCTTTATATAAACATATCCTAGGCTGGCCTCATGTATTCCAGGCTGGCCTCAAACCCACTGTGTAGCTGAGGCTCACTTTGAATTGCTGATCCTCTTTCCCTGTAAACACTTCCTCCCAAGTGCTGGGGACATAGGCATGTGTCACCACATCTAGCCCATACTGTGCTTTTAACTTTAAAGATGAACATACAGTAAAATTGACTTTGGGGAATATAATTTCATGCTTTAACACATATACATTTGTGTAAGCACTACCAGAATAAAGGTACGGAATAATTCTACCACCTCTAAATCTCCATGTACAATGTCTTCCTATTTACACTTGTGTCTCCTAATCCAAGTCATTGATCTCTCCATCACTGTTTTGCCTTCTTGAGAACGTCATGTGAATGGAATCATGTTCATGTAGCCTTTGGCTGGCATTTCTCATACAGTAAATACATTTGAAATCCACCTACATCTGTGGTATGTATCAGCAGTCCTTTCTTGTTAACTGCTGAATAGTTACTGTATGGAAGGACCATGTTTGTGTATACATTCATCACCTGAAGACCAGAAGGTCTAGCTGTTTCTAGGCTGTGGTGCTCATGATCAGAGCTCCTACAAACATCCATGGACAAGTCTTTGTGTGAATGTTATGCTTTCCTTTCTTTGGGGTAAGTGCATCAGGAGTGGGGTTGCTAGGTCCTATGGTAAGTGTATGGCAAACTAACGGAGAACTGCTACCCTGCTTTCTAGAATGAACATATGCTCTCACCCACATCTGAGGGTTTCAGTTGCTACCATTCTCCCTAGCACTCCGTGTTACCAGTTTTTGATTTGTGTTAGATATTCTAATATGTGTAGCACAACTTGGCTTTAGTTTGTGCCTCCTTAATGGATAATTATATATTTTTCATGTGCTAGTTTTAATCTGCATATTCTCTTTGCCCAAGCATTTTGTATATTTTATGATTGGGTTGTCTGTTTTCTTATGGATGGGTTTTTGAGAGTTATAAAAGTCCTGGATAAAGAATATTTGTCAGATGTGTGGTTTGAGGTTATCTTCTTCCAGCTTATAACTTACCTTTTTGTTACATTAACAATGCCTTTCACAGAACAAGTTCAAGGTTCAGATGAAGCCAACCCTTCCCTAAGGATCCTACCTTTGGTCATGTCTAATAAACTTTTGTTTAACCCAAGTTGTGAAGGTTTTTGTCTTGTATTTTCTTCCAAAAGTTTATATTTAGATTTCTGATCATTTTGAGTTTTTTAAAAATAAGCTGCGAATTAGTGAAAAACAGAGTCCATGGATTTGAAGGAGGGTGGGGAGAGGTACACGGAAGGGTTTAGAGGGAGAAAAGGAAAGGAAGAGATGTAATTAATCTGTAGTCTCAAAACCAACCAACCAAACAAAAATTCCAAAAAAGAAACAAATAAACCCCAAATAAACCTTTCTTCTTAAAGAAAAAAAAAATCCATAAGGAGTAGGATAAGACTGACTTCTCTTTGAGCTGAGACATCAGGTTGTTTCGGAACAACCTGTTGAAGTAGAGCCTTGCTTTAGGGACCCTGTGTCTGTGATAATAACCAGTTTCTCGATGGGTGTTTGGATATCTAGTCCCACCATTCTTTGGCATTGACCCATGTCCCAGTTATTTCCCAGGATGCCCTGGTGTCAGTACTGAAGTCTCAGGTGAGCCCTCAATAGGTGATGCGAACCTTACAGCTTCAGTTTTCATGGCTAGATGGTCTTCACTGTTATGCTTTTGCGTTCCACACAATTAGCACGTAATTAGCCTGGTTTATTTGTGAAAATTCCTGCTAAGCTAATTTGGGTGGAATTATACTAAAATATAGATCCATTTGAGGGGGAACAACAATAGCTTTATTTATTGAATCATTGAATTCTGAGTCTGAGCTGTTCAGTGAGTTTTTAGATTTGTGCATGTGTTTTTCAGTTCTAAAATCTCTGTGTTGTAATGTCTTCTATTCCTTTTGGCCTGAGATTTTCCATCTTTTGACCTGAGTGGTTTTTTTCTCCCCCCCCGAGACAGGGTTTCTCTGTGTAGCTTTTCACCTTTCCTGGATCTCGCTCTGTAGACCAGGCTGGCCTTGAACTCACAGAGATCGTCTGCCTCTGCCTCCTGCGTGCTGGGATTAAAGGTGTGCGCCACCACCACCCGGCAGACCTGAGTGGACCTTTACTTCTGAAGCAGCTTTATAAAGATTACTTTACAGTCTTTGCATTTCTGTTATCAGTGATATCTTCACATTGGCATCTCTTAATTGTTTGCCCATGTGAGTTGGGTTTTTTTTCTTTGCTAAATAATTCTGGATTGGCATCCTGAATGTTTAAAATATCACATTAGGAGATTTTCAGTTCTCTTGTAAATTCTATGGAGAATGTGGATGTTTTGGTTTCAGCGGGCAGATGACCCCGTTGGGAGCAGGCAGTGAGTTCTAATCCACCTCCCATGGGCTGATCTTTCAATGCTTGTTGGGTTTTTAGTCTTTGCCATTCATGTTGCGGTGCTGTTGGAACCTGGGGCCTTGTGTGTGCTAAGGCAACCACAGAGCCACATCCCAGTGTCTGTGCTAACCAGATGTGTGTCACTAGGTGGCCAGTCAAGCAGCTGGGACACTAGTCATCTGTAGTTTCAGCTCTTAGTTTTTGGTCTTTTGTTGAGGGTCTGATCCACACACGTGGATCTCAGGACTGAGCTTGGCATTTAAAGCCAACTTTGTAGGATCCATTTTCTGGACTTTTTTCTATTTATGACCATCCAGGAATTTTTCAGGTTCCTGGTACTTGTCGTTTTGGTCCCCAGAAAGATGTGACCACACATCCTTTGACTTGATCTTACATCTGAAGCTGAACGACAAAAGGGAGAAGATAGACATAAAAGCTACAGGGTCCCTTACTCCTTTTGGAACTGTATGGTTCCTCTGATCGGAAGTGGAAGTTTCATAAGAAGGCCCACTGTCAGCTCCTCATGTCCCAAGATCATAGCAACACCTGAGAGTCGGAGTGCCAGGGAATTATTAAATGGCTAACAGGAGCCAGAAGTGGAGAGGAGTGAAGAAATTTCTCATGTTCTTTGAGCAACCTACCTTCTGTCCTTTCTTTTTTGACGTGTGTGTGTGTGTGTGTGTGTGTGTGTGTGTGTGTGTGTATGTGTGTGTTGAGTGTCACATGAATGTGCTGCTGTGTGCACTGTTGTAGGATATTATTTTAAGATGTGTTATATTTGTTTATGCTCTGAAACATTTGTTTATTGATGCAGAGATGTGTTGCATTCTTTTATGTTGCATTTGTTTAACTCTGTGAAGCTGTGTTACGTGCCCGCGTAAAACACCTGATGGTCTAATAAAGAGCTGAAGGATAGATGGGGCTGGCAGGCAGACAGAATATATAGAAGGGGAGATCTGGGAGAAGAAGGAGAAGGAGCAAGAGAAAAGGAGGAGGACATCAGCGGCCAGCTACACAGCAAGCCACGGAGAAAGAAGAAAAGATAAGGCATACAGAAATAGAGAAAGGTAAAAGCCCAGAGGCAAAAGAGAATTGAAAGATAAGAAAAGCTGGCTAGAAGTAAGCCAAGCTAAGGTCAGGCATTCATAATTAAGAATAAGCCTCCATGTGTGGATTTACTTGGGAGCTGGGTGGTGGGCCTCCAAAAGAGCAAAACCAACCAGCAACAGTATACCTATGAGTGTTCTTGCAGGGGCCAGAGCAGGGTGTTGGGGGTTTGGTGCCATCACTCTCTGCCTTGTTGCCTTGAGGCAGGGTCTCAGTAAAACAGAAGCTCACCACTTCTGCTAGGATGGCTGGCCAGCTCTGGGGGGGAGGGGGGGTGGGCTGCCTGTCTCTTCTCTCCACGTCTGGGATTTCAGCCATGTGCAGCCGTGCCCAGAGTTCTATGTGAGTGCTGGAGATTTGAATTCAGAGTCTCATGCTCTTACTCACTGAACCAGCACCCTATCTCTGGAGCTTTCTTTCTTGGCTTTTCACAAAGAGCTAGATGGATCCTCCTTTGTTTCTTTCTGTCCACACCTGGCATTTGGTTTTCAGTTTCTGATATTCTGGACTGGGGAATATCAGAGGAAACCTGGAGCATGCTGTAAGTTCTGGTCCAATCTCCAATTTCTACTTCTTACTTTCCAGAGACCCCAGAAAGTCATATGCGTGCAGTCTGGATTTCACATGCATGCTGGCCAAGAAGCATGGGCTACAGAGAGCTTAGTTCATCTTCCCAAGAACCAGGATCCTTTCTTATTTTTGACAATATAAATGGAAATATCTTGCATTTTTTTGCCATACTGATTCTTTTCTGCCAGGTATGTCTTTGTGACAAACTATACAAATGATCATTGAAAATATAGTCTTTGCCAGGCATGACTTTGTAATTGGCTGCCTCTGATTTGGCCCTGGGTTTGGAGTCAAGTGTGAGGGTGGATGAGGTCATACGGAGAACCCTTACAGTATAGTTATCTCACACAAGATTGTTCCAGGGACTTTGTTTAAGGTGAAACCAGTTTTATGACACAGGGAAAGAGAAACTCAGTAGGTTTAGGGCTAGGATGCTCCAGAATAGCACTATTCCAGGCCTTGGGGTCTTACCGTATTGTAACATCTGTCCTTTCAAAAGACATGTTAAGGCTTGGAGTCCAAGCACCGGTGCAGTTTGGCAAACCACAACCTCAGACTAATCCTGGCTTTTAGTTGCACAAGCCTTGCTAGAGATAAGCAATTCTCCCCCGCATCTCGCTCCCCCCAACCCTCGCCACCTTTGAGTAGCCATAGAAACTCAGGGCTCTGACTACCTTGGGTTGAAGATGTGAAAGGCCAGCCTTTCATTTCTACCCTCTAAGCTTACCAGTGCAGTTATAAATCATTGGTTTATTCCACAGTCTTTACACTTCTCAAGCCCCTGATAATATTCTGTCAGCACTGCTGCCATGGCCCCTGAAGCTTTCATTCTAAACTCTGCGCTTCAGGTAGCACCAGACAGCATTTAAGAACAGCTTCCCCACTACATATTTTCGGCTGTTGCTGTTACAGCCTTTTTCATAAGCTGGATCCCTCTGCCATCAGACTTCACAGCCTCCTAGTCCTGCATCCAACTTTCCTCAGAGATCTGCTTCTGCTACTGTTTGCTGTTGTGGAGTAGGTTCTGTGGAAGACCACGGAATTCATGTGGCCAAGTTTAAGTGGGAAAGGATTTAAAATAGTATATGTGGTAGGCCATATTCTGGGAGGATCCCCAAGAACCTTTCCCACTGCTATGCTTACCTTGTCTAATCATTCTCTTTAAGAGTGGGCAGAAACTTTGAATAGGACAGGATATCATGGGATTATGCTACAACATATGGAAAAAAGAAATTGCAACCATAATCCTGATCCCTGATACGTTGACTGTGATTATTCAAAAGCGAAGTTATTCTAGTTGAGTGTGGTCTAACTAGGTTGTGCCTTAAAATATGCAAGAAGCAATAGTGGGTCTTTCTTCTGGTTTTAAAGAAGCAACCAGACTTATTGTAGAGAAGGCCATGTGTTAAGGACTCAAATGCACTCTCTAGGAGTGGGAAGTAGAATGGGTTGGTAGTTAAAATAGAGAGACTAACACTGGGGAATCAGCACAGAGGTAGAGTCCTTTCTTAGTGTGGACAAGATGCTGAGGTTGATCCCCAGTACCACAAAAATCCACAAGGATACAGAGACTTCAGCCACATGGTCACAAGGAAGCTAAGTCTGCTAACAAGCTGGGGGGACCTTGGCAGTGGGCCATTCCCAACCAAGCTTCTTGGTGAGGAAAGAGCTGATGTCATCCAAATTTCAATGAAGCCTGATCTAGGGACTGGCTAAGATGGGATAGACTTTTGGTCCATGGAGAATTTGAGATAATAAATATATGGTGTTTACAGCACAAAATCCATGAAATATTTTATACAATAGAAAAGGAATGTTGTATATCGGCAACCACCTAGAACTTCTAGAAGAAATAAGCTTGTAAATTATACAATTAGAATTGATATCGGTGAAAGATAGGTCCAACCATGAGGTCATTTGTTATAGACAATACTCAGCTGCTGCTCCCGCTTGGCACCAAGCATTTACGAAGCCAAGGACTCAGCACCATGACTGAAGGTCGCTGTCTATTTCTGTAGCACTCAGATAATGTTGTTTTCTTATCTGTGATAGAGAAATGACATTAGTATTTACCCCAGAAGGTAATTATAAGGATTAAGTGAAATTAATCTTCTAAGGTATTTAAACAATGCACAACTCTTACTGTTCCATGTACCTCAGCCATTATTTTAAATAGATGACTAACCCAAGGCCATGGCCATGAAAATTGCAAGTGGTTTAATAGAGACTAGATTAGGCTCTGTCTACACCCCAAACCCCTCCTTCTTATTTTCATACCTCCCCAGTTTGAAGCAGGAAGAGCAATCACAGGAATTCAGTTTCAAAGAAACTTTGCCTGTTTTCATTTTTGGTTTCTCCCAGGAGAAACCCATCTGGAAGGGACAGAAGACATCTTACACAATGGAGCATGAGAGCCATCTGATTTAACGTTTACTGAGTAAATAAGAGCGTCGTTAGCACCCTTATTAACAAGTGCAGAACTCAGGAGCTCTGGAGACAGTTGGGTGAGACACTAACTACGGAGGCTCACAAAGATGTCTGGAAATGCCTCAGATCAGCCTTCTGGCTTTCCCAGTACTCTCACTGTGATTTCTGCCTCTTCTGCCATACACCTTGTTTGAAATATCCATCTATTTTTCTCCTCTACTAATTGAGATTCTCTGCCTGTCACTGTGAGGAAAGGGTGTGAACGTTTGGAACTGCCGCCTTCACTGTCTAGGGAAGGCGTGCGTGTCTGTGTGTGGGCATGTGCATGTGTATGGTATGTACGGAGGTGGAGAATAAGGCAGATGGTTTGATGACGATGCTTTAGACCTTCACTACTGATGCAAAGAAGAAGAATTCTGACCAATGAGGAGGCAGAGTGAAGGTGTTAGTGATGCACTGTGCAAACCTGTGGGTAAGATGACTTACTGCTACCCAGAAGGAATGCACTTAGCTGTGCACAGAAATATGATCATTATAAAACCAGAATATTTTAAACCAATATGCTAATTAAAAGTAAAAAAAAAAGCGGTGGAAATGATTGAGTTTGGTGTTTTCATGGAGAGCCCTGTGGCCAATTGTCACAGAGAGGTGTTTGAAGTCACTCAAGATTTGAGCAGCACATAGGTCAACATACAACCTAGACATTAGTCAGAGCCCTTAATTAAGAGAACTTGTCCTAGCTAATTTAAACAAAATTGGCCTTACTGAAAGGATATTGATATACTTACCAAGTGGCTTAGTTAGGGTTTCTATTGCTGTGGTAAAACACTGTGACCAAAAGCAACTTGGAGAGGAAAGAGTTTATGATTTTGCTTATGATTCCACATCTTGTTACTGTTCATTGAAGGAAGTCAGGGAAGAATCTTAGACAGGGCAGGAACCTGGAGGTAGGAGCTGGAGGATGAAGATGCCATGGAGGGGTGCTGCTTAGTGTCTTGCTCCTCATGGCTTGTTCAGCCTGCTTCCTTATAGAACCCAGGATGACTATCTGTGGAGTGACCCCACCTACAACAGGCTGAGCCTTCCCTCATCAATCACTAATTAAGAAAATGTCCAACAGGCTTGTCTACAGCCTGATCTTGTGGAGGCATTTCCTCAATTGGGGTTCACGCCTCTCAGATGACTCTAGCTCGTGTTATGTTGACATAAAAACTAGCCAACATCCCAAGTAAATGACAAAAATCTGGAGAGCGATGTTTCTAATGGTGAGATCTATGGATTGCTGGTTAGACTGTGGTTCAGTTTGTATGATAAAAATATTTCAAGGAGAATTTAGGAGGTGGTTCAGTGGTTAGCAATGCTAGCTACACAAGCCTGAGGACCTGAGTTCCAATACTGTGTAATAAGCCAGGCATGCCATGCACCTGCAACCCTAGCTCTGAAGGGGGTAGAGATAGAAGGATCACTGGAGATTCCTGGCTGTCAATCTAGCTCTAGGGCCAGTGAGAGACCCTTTCTCAAGGAAATAATGTGGAGGATGATAGAGCAGACACCCGATGTGCTTCTCTATCTCCCCCACCCTCTGCCACAATTTCAATTGATTTCTGGCCCCGGGTTATAGGAGAGCATTTCATATCAAACTAACTCTCCCACAGGCAGTACTTTTAAAATCTTGGAGGGGAAGATGCTGAACATATTTAAAAGCACAGTAGAATTACCCAAATCAGATATGAAATGATGGTAACACCTTACGTGAGGTTCATGTTTATTTTTCTTTTCACTGAAGACATTTTCAATTTTGTCACTGTATGTGATGTGTGGTAGAGTTCATTGGAGTGTGGATTCCCTGATGGACAGGGATTGGAGTGAAGGTCTGCTAGAAGCTGAAGTGGAGGGGAAGTGAATATACAGGAAAAGAGTCATTCTAGAGGGAACCCTGAATCTGTATATAAACTCTCAAATCCTCAACAATTTCAGAATTGTGAAGACAGCAGAGGCAATCAGAGGGAGTTCTAAGGATCCTGTTAAGTGTATGTCAAACAACTCCCACAATTTAGAGATCAGAATCTGGTAAAGATAAGGTTAAAACTCTCTGATAATGTTTGGGAAGAGCCAAAGTCTGGGCATAAAGACTGTTGATAGAGGCTAATGACTATTCTGTAAGCTAAGGGGAAAGCAGAAAGGTTTTACTCAACCATGCTTAAAGGCTCCACGTGACCAAGGCTATCTTCTATACTTTAACTGCTTGTAAGAACAAAACTCAATGTCCTTGGAGGGAAGGTAACAGCATCAGTCTCTCGAGGGTCTCATTCACAATACCCAAGACATAATTAAAATATTATTATGATGATAAGAAGAGAGGAAAATGAGAAAAATCAGCCAATAGAAAGACTCCACAATGGTCCAGATCCCAATTATAAAAAGCAAACAAATTAAAACAATTGTAAAGAATGTATTTAAAAATGTACAGGAAAAGATGAATTTCATAAAGGGAGAGAATAATTCAGGTTAATAAAAATGATCTGATCAGATTTACACACATAAACACACACACACACACACAAACACACGCATGGGGAGAGGGAAGGAGAGGAGATATTTTAAAAAAAGAATATCAAAAACAATGAATAGGAATATGAAGGCATTCAGAATATTCATAAAAGGAGTTACAGAAAAAAAGGAATAAGGCATCAATCAGGTAAGGTAATTATTTGAACAAACATTGGCCAAAATTATTCAAATTTTATCAAAATTAGCAATTTGCTGATCTAAAAGTCAAGTAAATGTCCAAGAAGATAAATACAAAGAAAATGTTATGTAGTCAATCTAATGAGAGAAATTCATAGTGAGGAAAGTTTCAAAAGTATCCAAATTAAAAACAAAAAAGAAGCTGGGTGGTGGTGGTGCACACCTTTAATCCCAGCACTCAGGAGGCAGAGGCAGGTGAATCTCTATGAGTTCGAGGCCAGCTTGGTCTACAGAACTAGTTCCAGGACAGCCAAGGGTACACAGAGAAACCCCATCTTAAAAAACCAAAATAAAATAAAATAAAAAGAGGCATACAAAGGAATAATGATAATGTTAACAGCTGGCTTGTTAAGAAAGTTCTAGAAGAGACTGGGCTGACATTTAAAATAAAGATGCCAGACAGATTAAGGCTGGGAGACCTCAAATACGCATAGTGCTAAAGGACATTCTTGAGGTTCAAGGGCACTGATGCCAGATGGAAACCCAGGTCTAGAGGGCAGAATGAAGGTTACTGGAGATGCTGACAATACAGGAAATATAAAATTATGATATTAAAATCTCTAAAAGACAATACTCTTCACTGGATATACTAGCAATATGTATTTAGAAGAAAATACATAGACAGGAATGAATAGATACAAAAACATATATTCAGAGTAGATTGTGATAATTTTAGGGTGAATGTCATAATCAGAAAGCTGCCAAAAGTAATGCAAAGGGCAATGGCTTAGGTGTCAGCGGGGTGACCAAATGAAATGTCTCTTTTTAATATTGACTAGTTCAAAAGATAGTAGGAGAAGGGGAAAAAAGAGAAAGAAAAAGTGGATAAGCAACTAAGAATAGCAGGATGATGAAATACAAATCCATCACATCAGTGGATTTTTTTTCTTCCAGTCTGGCCTCGAACTCAGGGATCTGCCTGTCTCTGCCTTCTGAGTGCTGACATTGAAGGCATGCACCACCACTTGTGGCAACCATTAGTGGATTTTTATAAATGTCCATGGAATAAACAGTCCAATGGAAAGACATCGATCTCCAGGGCAGAAAGGAAGACAACCAAACTCTATTCTATCCGCAATAAATCCACTTTAAATCTGAAAACATTTGTGGGTTGAAGGTAAAGGACTGAAACTAAACAAATTATCAAGATTTAGTGTTAGAAGACTTATAGGCATGCCAGTAGAAGAAAAGTTAAGAACTACTTCAGAGATTAAAAAGGTCATTTTTATAATAATAAAAAGGCCAATTCATCAATAATATAGAATATAACAACCCCCAGTGAAGGTGCACCTAATAACGAGCTGACGTACACAAAACTAAAGTTGATGGAATTAGAGGAAGGAGAAGAAAAGGCTTTCATTGCAGACAGTAACATCAGGTCCCCATAATTCATAGAACCAGTACGAAAAACATCAGCATGAGAAAATTTGCTCCATGTCCTCGAATGTATACTTGCCATGAAATTCATCTTGATGAACTTGAAAAGACTGGAATTACAGAGATGGTTCTCAGAGCACAGTGAAATTAAATTAGAAATCAATAGCAGCAAGATTCTTGGAAAATCCCCAAATTTTTAGAATTTGAAACTCTGTACCTCTAAATTACTCATAGGTCATGGAAGACATCATAAGGGAAATTAAAAAGTACTTTGATCTAAACCAAAGTGACAACATAGCATGTAAGAGTTTGTGGGCTGAAGGTGAACCATTATGATCTGGAATGCTCAGTCACAAAAGGCTGAGCACCAGTGACTTCTACCATAAGGATCCCCTCCCCCAAAGGTAAACTTAACCTAAAGTTAGTGGTGCAGAGGAAATAGTAACATCAAGAGAAATCAGCGAAATAGGAAATACAAAATAGAGATGACACAGAGAGAGAGCATCAGTGAACTTGAGGAAGACAGATGAATAGGAATTCTGTAGTTAAGTAGAGAGAAATGATTGAATATAAGAAGAGGGTGAGTATCAGGACATTTGTGAGAATGTCCAACAGCCCCAAACCTAGGGAACTAAAGTCCCAGGAGAAAGGAGAAGAAAGATAGTGTTTCAAATATTATAGCTGAAAATTCTCATCTCGTGAGGATAGAAATGCACAAATTTTACAAGACTGGTAACAGACCCTGAGGACACACACACACACACACACACACACACACACACACACACAGTAGGCTCTTCATAGTTCAACACTTGAAAAACCAAAGATAAAGAGGACATCCTGACAGCAGCCATAAAAAAAATGCTAAATTCCCACTGTGGTGACAGTGATTCAAACTCCCAATGACTTCTCCTCATTTACCATGGAGGCCAGAAGACAGAGGGAAAACATCTGTGGTGGGCTAACTAAGAGAGTTAATCCAGAACTTGACACACAGTGATCACACCCTTTAAGATTGAAGGCAAAAGACATTTTCACATACAAGAACAGAGGAGTCATTACCAGTAAACTGGCACCGTATGGGAGCTCTGGACACTTCTTTAGGCTGAAGGGAATTGACACTCTGCTGGAAAAATTGAATTGTTAAGAAGGATGAAAAGCACCACAAACAATAAACATCTGTGTAAATACAAAAGCTGTCAGAAGCCAGATTTGGGTGGCTTCATCAATTATCTCTAACAAGTAGTTAAGAAACAAATGTAATAAGTTTTTTGTTTAAATTTTTTTTTTTTTTTTTTTGAGCTTAGGATCGAACCCAGGGCCTTGCGCTTGCTAGGCAAGTGCTCTACCATTGAGCTAAATCCCCAGCTCCTAAAAATTCTGTTAACACATTAGTTATACACAATAAAAGGCTTCATCAGAATAGTTTGTATGCATATACAATGTGTTTTGGTCATATTCACCCCTACCCTCTCTTCTCCTCCACTCCCATTGATCTCCTCTCTTTCCCTGTTAGTCCCCCTTCCGTGGCCATTTGGTGACCCAATGAGTTCAACATGATTCCTTTCAGGAGCATGAACATCCTACTGTGGCTACACCACTGGAGAAATGGCTCTCCATCTCTATTAACCATTTACTGCACGTAAGTGCTCAGGAAGGAGCACGGGCATGACAGGGTGAAGGTGGACCCAATCTTGTGCAAGTGATTATAACTGCTAGGGTTCAAGAGTGCATCAGCTATCTTATGCCCAGAACTCAGCATCCATACCTCCCTTCCTCTGGCTTTTTCATTCTTTCTTCCCTTTTGCCATCACGTTTCCTGAGCCTAGGAATGGGTGGCAGTGATTCCATTTATAGTCAAGTATTCAACAGTCATTTATTCTCATTATGTTGACTAATTTTGAGTCATTACTGCTGCCTACCTCAAAAAAAAACCTCTCCGACCAAACCAAAGTGACAGCATTACTCATCTATAGGCATAAACATAATGATTTAGAAGGCAATTTGATGGGCATATTATTTCCATTTAGCAAAACAAATAGCTTGACCATAGGGCCTCTGAATACCCCAGCCATGGGCTTTTGATAGACTTTAGAGTCCCAGACATGAATTCCCTCTTGTGGAACACTTTTCAACTGAATCAGAAAGTAGTTGTTTACCACATAACAGATTTGCAGCAGTGGACACTGGTGACTGGTAGTGTGGTACATAGGGTCTTTACCTGAGCAAGACTTGATGACAGTTTTCCAAAATATGACAATTTTTTTTTCAGATAGGAGAGGAAGAAGGAAGTCTTACAAATGTATTCATAAACAACAAGAACAAAGATATTAAAAGAAATTACCCATATCCCCCAAGAATAGAGTATAATAATAAAATATATAAAATCCTGATAAAAATAGTAGCAAATAAAGTCTACTGATATATAAGAATATCGAAGCCAAAAGAGGATTATTTCAAGAATTTAGGATTACCTTGAAAATCCTTCAATTAAATTCATGACATGAATAGAAAAATGGAGGAAAAAAATCCTATGAACAACTTGGTGGCTTCAGAAAAAGAACTGTCAACAGTGAGCATTTGATGTCACCCACAAGAGTGGAAAATTAAGGACCTTCATCTACTGTCCAGGTTCTGTTAGCTCACAGTCTCAGAGACCTTTGATAAAGAAGGTCAGTAGGGGTTCCATTAATTAGAAGCTGCAACTATAACTGGGAAACTTTGGGTTCCTGATGCAAGTGAAGCCAGGAGGGAGAGAAAGTAATTACTATGTAGGACTTGATTGACTCTGAATACCACAAGGAACCAGGTTTTATCACCATCCTGGGGACAGTGAATAGTATGCTAGGAATCAAAAGGATGCCCCAGAGCTGCGTTTTTGTATTTGTGTGTCAGTAGATGACACCTATAGTACAACACATCCAGGGAACCAAGGGCTTAGACTCTTGCAGATGAAGGTCTAGGTCCCATTACTAGAAAATCAACACTCACCAGTCATGGTGGATGCTGTGTGAGGGTGATGGTGAATGCCCTGGCTAGGAGCAGTAGTGTTGATGAAGGAAGCTTCCTTTGCTAACCTTTCTAAAAGTCTTCGCAGGAGAATGAAACTTAGCATCCTGTGACTAGTTGGATCGTGTCTTCATCCTTGGTGGTGGTGTTGGGTGCTGGGTTTTTAGGTGTTCTGTTCCTACATATATTACAGATGAGCATGCAGATTCGTGGCTTATGCTGAACCCAGATTGTGTGTCAGCCCAGTCTATGTAACTGTATCTTCCTGTCCCTGGGCCTTTGCCACATGCCTTGCTCTCCAGTTGAGCAGCCTTAGCAAGAGTTCACACTGTTGTTCCCACAGCATTAAATCCAGATTGCTATTGCTGCTGTCAGCACCAGTACAGATGGAAGATTCTAGCAGGTAGTATGTATAACCCAGGGAGACTGGATACTATGCCATCCAATGCCTTAGACACCTAGAATCTGTTATATTTTTAGAAGTTGCATTGTGAGGCCAGGTCACACATCTCAGAAGAACAACAGGGCAGATGTAGAGACAGAGTTGGCTTTGACAATGGGATATGGAGATCAGGAAAGACCCCAGCACTAAATCCTTCCCATTCCTCCCTCTACTTGAATTACTGAAAAAAAAAATCTACAGATGAACTGTAAGACTAAACCATTGGTTGCATTTGTTATGAAGCACACCCTCTCTGCTAAACAACTCCTTCTTTTTTGGTTCTTCTTTCTCTGCCTCAGTCTCCTTTCTCCTAAAATCGTGTTCCTCAGAGAAATGTTAGCAGGTGACTTCTCCCCCAGACAAGCTGTCTTCTTCAGGGAGGTTTGGGAAAGGCATGCTTGTTGGCATGGAGGATGTTGATGTGGTTGTGATGAGGCTGGTGAATATGGTGGTGGTGATGGGGACTGATGGTATGATGAGTGATAATGGTATGGATGGTGTTGGTGATGGCATATAAATGAACAGTCATGAGAGGCACTGTGGTATTTTAGTCAACAACGAGCCACATATTATGGTGGTTACGTAACATGGTTACATAACAATGGCATAATGGAGCCAAAGGATTTCTAAACTTAATGACATTGTAGCCATCTCAATGCCATAGAGTGGACCTGAGGTGATGGTGTAGAAACGCCAGGCAGTGGTGGCGTACGCCTGTAATCCCATCACTAGGGAGGCAGAGGGAGGTGGATCTCTGTGAGTTTGAGGCCAGCCTGGTCTACAGAGCTAGTCCAGGACAGGCACCAAAGCTACAGAGAAATCCTGTCTTGAAAAACCAAAAAAAAAAAAAAAAAAAAGATGCAGTAACATAGGATTATGTACAGTGCATAAATATTGATAATGATGCTGTGCTATTGGTTCATGTATTTATTGTACTAAGTTTTATCATCAGGATGTCCTCCTCCTACTCAAAAATCGTTTACTTCAAAACCATTACTGTGGAACACCAGCAGCAGCCTCATCATCCTGTGTTTACTGTGAATCTTGATCTCACAAAAAGGCCGACTAGATTTCTCTACATACACTGTTTTGTTCCAACAATGATGGAACTGCCAATGACATTTCTCAGAACCCCTTCCTGTCATTCAGTGATGGTTGACTGTGTGATAGGATGAAGGAAGACTGAGAAACCAGGTTACAGTGGGTCATGTCCACTCACTTTTTGTGTCCTCCTCTTTGGTTTTCTTCTGTAGGGGAGGCTTCTGGATTCCCATCCTCTGGAACCTCAGCATGCCATAGGACTGGCTTCAGGCAGTAAAGAAGCTGTAAGGCTAGCACATGCGTATCATACCTACTTCCCTCCACCACAGTGGCTGCATCCTTGGTGGGGATGCTCCTTCAGCCTAGATCTTGGAGCAAAGGCCTTTTTTAACCCACAGCAGACATGAAGCAAGGGTGAAAGTTTTATTTTTCATATTTACCATTGAACGTTAGTAAGATTTGACCGTAGCATAATCCAGTGTATCCAAACTTAGGTGAGAGAAAGTCATATCTGATAATTGTGCCTTTGGAACACCAGTGACCAACAGGAGAAACCACTACTTCACAAAGTTAAGATTCTGTCCTCCAGAGACTGGGGGGAGGGTTATGAGTTGAAGGACAGCCAGGAATACTTAATGAGACCCTCTTTAAGAGAGAGTGAGAGTAGAAGGCAGGGAGGAGGAGGAGAGAGGGAGGGGAGATGGAGAGAGAGAGAGAGAGAGAGAGAGGGATTGGGAGGGGAGAGAGAGAGAGAGAGAGAGAGAGAGAGAGAGAGAGAGAGAGAGAGAGAGAGAGAATGAATCAGGTGTGTGTGTGTGTGGCACACTTCTCTAATCCCAGCACTCAGGAGGCAGAGGCAGGCAGATCTCTGTGAGTTCAAGGCTAGCCTGGTCTACAGAGCCGAGTTCTTCCAGGACAGCCAGGACTACATAGAGCAATGATTCACAACCTTCCTAATGCTGTGACATATATATATATATATATATATATATATATATATATATATATATATATATATATATATATATATATATATATATGGCTAGTTCTCAGTTCTTATGGGGTATGCTCTAGCTGCCTTGGAATTCAGGGAAGGAATTCAGAATGAAGAGGGTGTCAGGTAGCCTTTCCATGTTTTGCATCCTCCATGGTTAATGTGACCAGTTTTGTCAGGGAGAGCCCGTCCTCCTTGCTTCCCACACCTCCTTTACCAGCCCATGGGGATTCCTTGGTAGACAAGTTTGGGCTGTTCCCATTCCCGCTTCTAGTTTACAGGCAGGTGTGTTACAGATTACGGAAAACATGGTTTTCTCTTATTTCTGACTGCTGGACAGAGAACACAGAGCTCCGTCCTGCGAATAGGGGCTTTCTCTGGATGTTTAGTATGGAAAGAGGGGCTTGGGATGGGATGCATATTAGGAGGTGTAAAGAGGGGCAGAGGGGTAGAAGCTGGCTTCTTTAGGAACAGTCATGGGGTGGGGACTTAGAGAGAGGAGTGATCTGATTGAGTTTGCCGCCTCTTCCTTGTTGCTTTCTCACCCAGAATATATAGTTCTGATTAAAACCAGGAACTGCAAGAGACAGCGCTCTCTGCAGAGGACCGCCACGCTCGCTCCCTTGCTGGCAGAAATAAGCACAGCTAAGCTGCTTTCACAAAGTGGGGCTGCCTCCAGGCGTGCACTCAAACTCCTTGACCTATATTTTCTTCATAAAGGCACGCGTGCATGCGTGCATGTGTGTGTGTGTGTGTGTGTGTGTGTGTGTAGGGGTGAGGATTTAGAAGCTGCAAGGTTAAGGAGATGCTTTCAAACAACATTCGTTCACTAAGCACCTACTCTGTTCTGTCCTACTAGAAGTGGATATGCTTGGAAGGAGGCAATCATGACTTTATTCCATCACAGTGTGGTGAGAGATACAGAGCTGAACTAGGAATGCAAATGGGAGCTTCAGATGGGGGCCAGCCTTGTCTAAATGGTCCAGGAAGAAATGGTGAGGCTGCAATTTGGGCAGTGCTGAACCACTGATTACATTAATACATTGAGTAAGTGGATGCAGGGAATTGAATCCAGGGCCCCGGGCATGCTCAGCATGGCCTTTATTACTCATGACATCTCCCAACACTCTACGGAATGTGTCTATATCAAATATGTACCTGTGTATAGGTGCAGGGATACACACATGTACAGGTGCACACACACACACACACACACACACACACACACACACACACACACAAAAGAAGAGCTCAGGAAATGGAACAAATGAATTAGTCCATGGAGAAAAGTTTTCCATATTGCCAAGTTTATAACCCATCAAGTGCACCCTGATGATTTTTATTGCCAATGAATTAGATGTCAATTTTTAGAATATTAATGTTATGTTTCCCTGCCCTTGGAAGCAGCCTAAGTATAGCTGCCTTCACACGATAGGGCCTTCTCCCTGAATGTCATGACTCCACGGTGCTTGGAGAGAGTGTTTCCTCAGGATGTATCCAGGAGAATATAGTAACTGTATTCCACAGAGATGGCTTCGGCCGCTTCTGCTTTTGGAGCTCTTATGTCGGCTTTTTATAGTTTGCTGTCTCTTTCTGTGCTCTCAGGCTGTCAACTGTCACTTCCTGCAGCTGTCAGCCTGGCTTTCTGTTCCTTGGGGCTCACCACTATCGGCATCTTCCCCACCCCCAAAACACACACACACACACACACACACACACACACACACACACGCACACACGGATATTCCAGTCTGATTAAGGATTGCTTGCAGTCAATGGGTCAATGGGTTTGACTTCTGCAGTCTGCAAAGCAGCCCACCCCACCCCACCTCCCTTTAACTTGAGTGCAGCCCCTGGTCTGGTGACATCAGCTTCACCTGGGAACTCCTCAGCTCCCTTGGGCCTTGCTCCAGATTTGCCTAATCAGGATCTCTAGGGTGAGAAGGGTGGGGTGGGACCAGCAATCTGTATTTAACAAGCTGTCTGGTGATTCAGATGTCCCTTCGTTGAAGAACAGCCCAGAAGGAGGGGAAATAAGGCCTAAGGGAAGGCGGTATTGCGAGCTGCATGTGGTGCAGACCATCAGTCTATGTACTCTGTCCAATCTAGAGACTCCTGAGTTGTGTTCAGTCAGTGCCGTTGGACAGTTTCAGGATAGTTGAATTGTAGGAAGGTGTGATGTTGTATGTGTGTGTCAGCCTGGTGCACACAGAGAATGAGTAAAGGACAGAGAGACAGAAAAGGCCAGGCTCCACAAAGAGGCGTGTCTGTCTTAGCTACTGGAGTCTTCTATGTGTGGCCTAGTCTCAGAGTCCTGATGAGAATTCCTCCAACTCAGAGTCCTAGTGGTCTTCAGGTAGGAGAAGGATCTCCTGACTCCCTCTCACACATGTGAATAGTGTGCCCAGGGATCAGGCCAAGTGTCAGGAACACTCCGAGAGGCACCAGCTGGTGGGGACTCTGCCAGAGACTCTCCACGCAGAATTCTTGAGGCGGACAGCTGGGATATGTGTGGGAGCCTTAGAGATGCATGGATTTGGGTTTGTAAACACAGGCCTGTTAAATTTAGGGTGGGCCTCGGGCCTAGGAGAGCTCCGTAGCATCATTTGGCAACTGCTGCACATATTGAGTAGTTTTAAAACTCTACTTATTCCTTATATAGTTGGAGGCCCGTTTTAGCACAGCTTGTCGTCAGAGGGGAGGGCCTTGGCACAGGGGGTGAACACCCACTGTGTGCCAGGTGCTCTGCATACACCATGCCGTTTTGTCTGCACACCCAGGGGCCCAGGGCTTATTATCTCTGCTTACTGAGAGCAAAGGTCTAGCCCCAAGAAGTTCCAGTCACGTGGGTGTGTTGGATCTGCACCAAGGTTGGATGCTAGAGGACTTCACGTGTAGTGGAGACGGGTAATTGGCAGGTGGTGGCATGTGGTGAGGATCCTCTGCCCATAGTGACAGCATGTGGACATGTTCTTGATATCATCCCTAGAAGCCGAGCTGAAGACTCTCTGTGGCTGAACTGCCTAGTTTACTTACGTTAGTGCTTGCCGGAAAGAGGTTTTTGGACTGCTATCCCATGGGATGCTCTTCAAATTCAAGGCTCCGCTGGACAACTCAGTTTGGGAATTGTCACAAAGCTTTATTTTCCTCTTGGAGATAGTGGTTTAGCAGTAGCCCAGCAGGTTAACCAGTCAGGCAGAACAGAGATGACACCTAGGAAGAGGTGAGAGGAATAGGTTTTGTGGTTGTGGGGGCTGCCAAGGCCAAGTTGAGGTCCCAAGGGCAGGCTGGACCTCTCGGCTTGGAGTGAAGGTGCTGTCTGCATGTGGGATCCCCAACCTTTGCAGGGAGACTTCAACTCTACTGTTAAGACCTTTGGACCCATTGAATCCAGCCAACCCATGTAGCCTTTGCTCAAAGCCAGCTTATTATAGATTTAACCACATCTACCAAATTCTTCATGGTAGCACCTTAGTGTTTTAAGTGGTTTTCACAGTGAATTGCCTAAACTCCTTAAACTAGGTTTGCCACCCTAAAGTAACTCGTATGGGGTTCTTATGAGCAGTCACTCAAAGCCTTACGCGCCGCCCTCTCCATTGCAACGATTACACCAATAGGCTTTGGAAGCGCTTCCTGTTCGCCCCTCTGCGCGTGTAGGTAGTTATTTATTTATTTTTAGAAGTGTCTGCGGTGTTCCAGGTCAAGTAGGCATAAGACTCGTCCGTACATGGATATATGTTTGTTTTTCAGTGTTCTGTCATGTAGGCATGTGCTGTCTTCTTCTGTATTTTAGCCCTACCGACGCATTTGCGTACTTGCGTCGTTCACACCCCGAAGCCCTACTGATCCGGTCTGTCTTGTAACACACTGGCCGCATTCGTGTGTTATAAGCCACTTATTGCCTTCTCTATCACGTGATCCAGGGCCCTCTGGCCTTGATCTACACAAGACTGACTTCTTGCCCAATCCCCCGCTAACTGTGGGACTGGCGCATGCAACCATTCCCCCCTATGGGCTGGCCGTAGACTGTTGTAAAGCGCTGAGATGTGCCTGATTCCACCCCATGTCTTTCGACAGTGGATTTGTCCAGGGTGGCCTTCTCGAGTCTAGATCCCACCTCACAGGGACCATGTACCCCTAGATTAGGGGTTGCACCCGATATCACGTTCAACGATGCACCTTAGTTACCTCTCCACATCCGCCTCTCTCCGGAATTCTCCTCACAACATCCCCAGCGTAGATTATTACTTGGGTCCTGCCTACTTAGTGAGTCAGTCCTTCCCTCTGGCCCCTGATGATGACGTGTGTTACTTTGCTCAGACAGACACTTAATAAGACAAGAGGACTTGAACGCTTCGAGATCTGTTGGGACTGAACCATTCAAACTCCTGCCCTGCTCCTTGCGGACTTTTCAAAACCATTCCCATGCACCACCTTTCACACACGGTAATGATATAGGGCGCATACGTGCTGTACTTTTCTGCACTCTCTCTCTTCAGATAGATACTCCTTTTATCCGACACCTTTCATATCCAAGTTATTTTAGAGCATTACGAGACACCAGATAAAGCACAGAACATCTGTGCAAAAGGAGTGTGTGCGCCGTTCCGCCGATCGTGGTGTTTCAAGGTTACCCCCTCAACTCCTGCTATCAGCCATTGTTCTACCTGAATTTTACAGTAACCTCTACCCAGGGTCTCCACTCGGAAGTGAGTTCGCTGAATTCCTACTGATCCAACAACACTCAACGAGATTGCTGCCTCGAGCTTCCTTGGTCCTCTTGCAACTCCTGAGACACCCCCGTGGGAGAGATTGGTTCCAGAACACATGTCAGTCGCCTGTCTTTCTGAGCACACAACGAGGCGGGGTTCAGTCTAGCGCGACCTTTTTTTTGCCACGATTCGAAGGTCCCGTCGATCAATTTGGCATGCTTAGCAGCTGATGTCAACACTTCACGCCTTTGCGTGTTGTGGGATGGTTAGCAGGATACCGGCCTTGGCTCACTGGGTGACAGCAGCTCTCCTTCCTCTCCAGCGGTGACAAACGATGATGTCAAATGTCTTCTGGCAAGCAAAGTGATTTCTGTTGAGATGCACTAGTGCAGCGGGAGAAGTTGTGAAACAGCATAGAAGTTCAGGAAGCCTGGCAGCCTGAGGTTGCATTGTATCTCCACTTTTAAAAAATTTTAATTGTGTCTTACCATGTTCGAGAAGGCATGGAGCAGTCTAGCCCGGGCTTACTAGATCTGGGTGGGAAAATGATATTACTTTCATGAAGCTTGGTGTTCCACCTCTGCAAAATGATGACCATGATAGGATTTGTCAAGCTACTGAGACTCACTGGAGTAGAACATGTCGGGCACGTGACTCTCAACAGTTATTCTTCTTGTGTTATTCCCTTAGCTTTCTAACAGGAAGGCTGCGCTTCGTGTTTACACTCTATTGGACATCCTGGGAGAATGGAATTGCAAGACCGTCATCTGGTCCATATTCTAAGTGAGAAGACAAGTCCATCTCAGAGTTTGAGGCTCCACGACTACAGGCTGGTAACAGTCCCCCACTCTGAGGGGTACAGGTGCCCATGTCCCCAAGCTTGCAGAGGAACTCCAAGCGTGTCCAGAGACTCAGCAGCCTCAGGCTCTCTTCCAAGCATCTCCATAGGCTGTTCTAGGCCTCCTTTCCCACAGGCCACAGATTTATGAATGATACACAGCATGCCCTTGCCAGGAGGTTTATTAATGTGCTTTCATACAGCACTTTAGGCTGGTAAGCTCTCTTTGCTCCTCTGGTTTCTGGCCGGATGGATGTGAGGAGATGCATCACATCAGCAAATTCTTCCTCTTGACTTGGCAGAGGGGATGATTAAGACACCAACTATTGGGATTGGATTCTTAGCCCACCCTCCTCCTCTTTTGGCCATCTCTTGGCCACAAGCAAATTCCATGGAGAGCAGCATCTAGTTCATAGCTGTCCTCTGCAGGCAAGTAAATGGGGAAGGTGATCATACCAATTTTGGGTCAGTAGCTTTGGCTCTGGGCATCCACCTACTAGGCCGATGGCCTGGGGGAGTTGCTGGGCCTCTCAGAGACGTGGTTTCTTTATCTGGAGTCACAGTCAGTCCATAGGATGGGTGTGAGTATTCCCTGGGGATTTAGTAGTACAAAATCTTGGCTTGGACGAGCCCATCCTAATTGTGGAGGGGGCACGCATTGCAAGTCTGGGAGTTGGGCTACTCAGGCATCTCAGAGGATGGCAGATTTGGAGGTGCTCTGAACCATTCTTCAAAGGATGTCATTTTCCCAGTTAGGTGAACACGAAAAGAACTTCCATACAGCCTCTTATACCCTAGGAGTCGCCTGTGCCTGGTACCTACAAAGGGGAGGATCCCTCTGAAGATTGAAGGACAAACCCTCAGGGATGAAGTTTCTCTTACCTCAGGTGTTGTGTAGCAGTTTCCTTTAAACCTTCCATCTTGGAGGGACACTTTTTAAAATTATTATTATTAAGTAATTTTCTATTCATTTTATATACCAACCACAGATCCCACTCTCCTCCCTCCTCCTGCCCCCCAGCCTTCCCAAGGCAAGGTCTCCCATGGGGAGTCAGCAGAGCCTGGTACATTGAGTTGAGGCAGGTCCAAGCCCCTCTCCTCTGCACCAAGGCTGCGCAAGGTGTCCCACCATAGGCACTGGGCTCCAAAAAGCCCGATCATGCGCCAGGGATGGATCCCGATCAGAGGGACACTTCTTAAGACAGGATATTTAGAGGGACGTGAAATAATGGATGTTCTAAGGGGAGGTGAAACACAGGAGGGAAGCTCCTTAAGACAAGAAGTAAAGGACTCAAAATAGCTTCAGGAAGTTTCCAAAACTGACCAGATTCACTAGGCCCCTCCCTCCCTGAGAGTACACAAACAGTAAATACTGCTGAGAGTCATTCTCCAACAAGCCCATTAGTCTGCAAGAAACAGTGACCAGCTGAGCTGGTGGAAGAACACAGTCCAGAAGGACACCCTCTGACCAGCTGAGCTGCCTGCAGACTGTGCAGTGTGGTCCAGGTTCCCAGCTTTGTGAGCTGTTACCTATGCTGGGGTGGACCTTGGTGATGCAGCTGTCTTTGAGTCTTTCTGCTACTGTAAGTGACCTCTCACCCATATTCCTGTAAGTAAGTAACCCCAATAAAATTCATTAGTTCACCAAGTTGGACTTGGGCAGTATCTGTTCTTTCATCTGTCATCATTTTCCAATCTGAGGTGAACAGATATTTGTTGATGTCTTCCCAGGAATAGTATCTCTCAACACTAGGATCACAGTGCTCTGCTTCCAGCATCCTGCAAGAGTGTGAAGGATACTGTACCACAGAAGTCTGCATAGCCACCTCTTATGTTGGTGACTTTGGAGGCTGGATCAGAAGAGCCATGAACTCCTCTCCAGTTTTGGTACCCTCTGCTTTCAGAGAAGATCAGCTGCTCATCTCCTTGTCCCAGGTGGCTAAATTCCCTGGTGAAAATGTGTCCGTTCTAAGGGGCCAACAGAGATCACAATAGTTCCCTGTTGACATTTTTGTTATACAACCACATTATAGAATATGATTGGCAGCTTTGAGCTAAAATGAGGCACGCTCTCCCCTTTCCAATTTTCCTCATACCAGTTCAGACAAGGTTGGTTTGTTGGGAATCCTTTGTCTGTGCATTGCAGACCTCTCACCTCTCCGCAATTTCTTTATCCAGTAAGTATTGATTAAATACCCACTCCAGGGATCTGAAAACCAGTCACTGAGCCCCCAAGAAGCTATAGACACACAAACCAATAAAATCTTTGTCACTCAATGGGTGCCTCATGGACAGGCCCTGGGTGGCATCCTTGGAGATGCTGCCTTATTATCAGGTAGTGCCAACTCCAGGCTTCTCTGCTAAGTAAATGGACTTAACTCTGAACCCAGTGCCTCCATGCTCTGTATGCAACTGTTCCTGGTCTGGCAGAGCCCTCCAATCACAACAATCAGTTTAAGGTTCTGGCTTGGAGTATAAACCCTCCCATTATCATGAAAGCCTAGATTAGCCTTCCAGGCCAGCCCTGGCAAACAGCTGCTGCACAGTCTGGAGACACCATCCTCTCTAGTGAAGAGTGCTCTCACCTTCTCCCTCCTTGGCCTCACACAATCTTGCTTTAGAGGGGCCCCAGGGAGAATGAGAGTGAAGGAACCTGGCAGTTTAAAAGCCCTGTAATTGCACTGTTGGTTTTTAGCAGGACTCTGGGCTTCCCGAGTTAAAGAAAATTTACAGGGCCTCAAAAGCAGCTCAAGTGCCAGCAGGCTCTGGCGATGCTGTCCAGAGCAGAGGCAGATGGAGAAGGAAGAACAAAGATGCTTTGTGTAACATCTTTATGAGTTTCTAATCACTCCTCTCTAGGGCCAGGAAAGGAGGTCTTCTGGGATACAAGGAGAAGACATTTTAGGGACAGGACATTTAAAGAAATAGTTTGCCTAAAGCTCTTTGGGGATTTCTGGGTCTTCTTAGCTCTGTCAAAACTGTTCTGTGTTTGTTGGATGGACCCTGTTCTAGGGGATGATGATCCATCTCTGAGCTGATCAAACTGAGTCCTTGCCCTGGCTGAGCTCTCATCATCACTGGGTGGCACAAAGGAAGCATATAGAAAAAAATATGTATATATATATATAGTGTATGTCAGAAAGTAAGACCTTGGAAGAAAGAATAAAGCAAAGTTGAAATGGAAAACCAGGGAAGAAAATGGTGGTCAGGGTAGCTCAGGGAGTTTTCCTAGGAAGGGAACTTGACCATGAAGCCACAGAAAGGAAGGAATGAAGCAGATAGTTGAGGGAGGGAGAGAAGGCAGGGGTGGAGCCCCAGGTTGGGAATGTGCTTTGTCTGTTCAAGGACAACAGTCTTGGTGAGGCTGGGGTAGGAGGTTGAGTGTGGGAGAAAGTGGGAAAAGGAAAAGTGGGTTGGGGGAACCAGAACCTGATCCTGATGGGCTTCATGAGACCGGGATAGCAGTTAAGCCATGGCCTCTTCTTGCAGAACTGTAAAAGGAGACTAGAGACTGAATGCAAGGTGTGTTGCATTGGTTGAATTACTGGGAAGGGTCCTGAGGAAGAAGACATAAAGAAGAGGAGGCATTCAGTGCTTGTTCCAGAGAGAGACAGAAATTTCTAGGGAAAAATGCTGGGGTTTCTGGGCAGCATTGAAGACCCTTTGAGGCTTGAAGTATTGAACTGAAAGAACAGTGACAAGCACACTGCATGGCTTTCTCTTTTGAGTGGCTAAAATGGGCTGGCCACAGTGTAGGCAGTGTGTGGAGAGACGTGGAAACACTCATGTCCTCAGGTAGGCAGCTTGTCCTTTGTAAGGGAACCAAGCCAAGCTTACAAATAAATACAGATCAAACCAGTAGGGTGTCCTTCAGGGAAAAGGCTTGGGAAGATGTGAGAGGTTTTGTGTGCAGTGGGATGGAGCAGAGGGATGTGGAACCCCAACTGCCTACTTACGGGCTGTAGAGTCCAAAGCAGGTCACTAAGGCATCCTGAAATTCAAGTTTTCTACGTTATGAAACAAGGATAATCCCAAAAAGCTACTAAGACTTCAGTGACAATTAAACAAGGAGGCAGAAGTGGGTCCTGGATGGAGAAGGGATGTGATAAATGACAGCCTTTGTGGCTGTGGTTTAGGACAAGGGTTGGCAAATTACGGCCCATGGGCCAAATCTGTTTCACTGCCTATTTTTGCGTGGCCTTTGAGTTGGGATTTTTGTTTTTGCTTTTTACAACTTGCAATGTTTTGATGAAAATCCAAAAGAGGAATAATATTTCATGATACATCAAAATTGTATGAAATTCAGATTTCAATGCCCATAAATTAAGTTTTATTGGAACTTAACCATGCTCTTTTGTTCACATGCTCTCTCTGGCTGCTTTTGTTCCACAGCTTCAGAGTTTACTATTTAGCTGTGTCTACTATTTCTGTGTTCCAAAAAGCTTAGACTATTTACTATATGGCCCTTTATAGGAAAAAGTTTGCTAACCTCTAATTTAGAGAAAAGAGACATCAGTCCCAAGGGGGTATTAAGAACAATCTGCTTGGAACTTGTACAGCCACTTTGGAAATCAATATGGCACTTCCTTAGAAAATTGGGAATCCATCTCCCCCAAGACCCAGCTATACCATTCTTGGGCATATACCCAAGGAATGCTCAATCATACCACAAGGGCATTTGCTCAGCTATGTTCATATCAGCATTGTTTGTAATAGCCAGAACCTGGAGACAACCTAGATGCTCTTCAATTGAAGAATGGATAAAGAAAATGTGGTACATATACACAATGGAGTACTACTCAGCAGAGAAAAACAATCATGAGGTTTGCAGGCAAATGGATGGTATGTAACTCAGAAAGACAAACATGGTATGTACTCACTCATAGGAGGATACTAGATGTAAAACAAAGATGACTACACTGATACTCACAACTCCAGGGAGGCTACCTAGAAAATGGGACCCTAAGAAAAACACAGGGATTGCCCAATGACAGAGAAATGGATGAGATCTACATGAACAACCTGGACGTGAGTGGGAGTAATGAAGGGCAAGGTTCAAGGGAAAGAGAGCTTAGGGGAGCAGGAGATCCCAGCTGGATCAAGAACAGAAAGTGAGAACAAGGAATAACAGATCATGATAAATGATGACCACATGAGAACAGGAATGGGCAGAGGTCCCCAGAAATCCACAATGATACCTCCACTGTAGACTACTGGCAATGGTCAAGAGAAAGCCTGATCTGACCTAGTCTGGTGATTGGATGGCCAAACACCCTAACTGTTGTGCTGGAACTCTCATCCAATAACTGATGGAAGTGGATGCAGAGATCCTCAGCCAGGCCCCAGGTGGAGCTCCAGGAGTCCAATTGTCGAGAAAGAGGAGGGATTGTAAGAGCGTGAATTGTTGAGACCAAGATTGGAAAAAGCACAGGGACAAATAGCCAAACTAATGGAAGCACATGAATTATGAACCAAAAGCTGTGGAGCCCCCAACTGGATCAGGCTCTCTGGATAAATGAGACAATTGAATAGCTTGATCTGTTTGGGAGGCACCCAGGCAGTGGGACCAGGACCTGTCCTTAGTGCATGAGCTGGCTGTTTGGAACCTTGGGCTTATGCAGGAACACTTTGCTCAGCCTGGAAGGAGGGGACTGGACCTGCCTGTACTGAATCTACCAGGTTGAGCTGAATCCCCAGGGGAGTCTTGGCCCTGGAGGAGATGGGAATGGAGGGGAGGGGCTGCGGGGCAGGTGGGGGCCGTGGCAGAAGTGGGGAGGACAGGGGAACCCATGGCTGATATGTAAAATTAAATTAAATTAAATAAAAAAAAAAAGAACAATCTGCTTGGATCCCGGTCTTGGTGATGCTTGAGACCACATGGCTGACTTCAAGCAGAGTCCTGGGGTAGTGAGAAGGTAAGTCTTAGGAGCAAGGGAAATATTGGCAGCAAAGCAAACCCCAGGATCATAGACAGAGCTTCTGTGGAAGAGTAGCGTCTGCTCAGAACCAAGTTCTCCTTCTCTAGCAAAAGCAGGAGAGGTATTGGGTGGGGGTGTGTACTCTGCAGTACTTCCTTCCCAGACAAGCGCTGTGTGTTTTGTGGGTGAAGATGCCTGAGCTTAGGTCTTTGAACCAGTTGCCTGGGAAGCTAGATACAATGAGTACCCTTTAAAAAAGACCTTATGAGGTAGTTAAAAAAAAATCAGGGCCAAAGAAATATAAGAGAAAAACAGAATGGCACAAATTTATCAACATAGCCATGGGTGGTGGGCCCTTTGCTCTATGCCTACCTTCCATTTTTCTCCTTTTAGCGGCTGTGGCTGATGAGCCATCCCCCACATTCCTTAACCCTCCAAATCTACTTATGCTCCCTTAGACCCCAACTCTAGCCCAGAGGACATGGAGCCATCTCACCTGAGCTCCTCCAGCCTCCCAGCGCCCTCTTGGTCTTTATTAATTTTCCATGGTTTCTTTACGTTGCCTTCAAGGAAGAAAGTCCCTTTCCTAGCTCAGACCAAGCTTTCCACCTCACTTTGATCCTGTCCCTTCCCAGCTCCCCTGGGCTCTTGTTCTGTTGATTACGCATCTTTCTTGTGTTCTCAGTCTTGTGTCCACTGGCATTTTCCTCATTTCCTCTGGTTGGGAAGGTGACTAATATTTAATGAGTTCCTATTATGTACCAGTTGTCTGTGAGGTGATTGTATATGCTGTTTCATTTGATTTTGAAAACTGCCCTGAGGTAGTGTATTAGTCAGTCCTTTTAGCTACCACTGGAAGAAATACCAACTCAAGCTAGTTGAAGCCGAAGAGGGAGTTTATCAGCTTTTGTCACTGGGCAGTTCACTCATGAACTTCAGACATGGCTAGATCCAGGCCCTTAACCGATGTCCTCAAGAACCTCTCAGGTTTTCACTTCCCTTTTATTCTGAATTGGCTTCTTTCTCAAACAGGCATGTGGTGGCGGAGATGGCTATCAGCAGTCCTAGACATGAATTCTGTTTTTGTATTAATTCCTAGAGAAGGAAATCCGACCACTTTCTGGTTGAATTTAAGTCCTGCTCCACAAGATGATACACACATCCTGGCACACCATTATTGGGTCAAGAGCCTGTGACTTGGACCTGTCCTTAAGGGAGAACATACTACTATTATTCTGTAATCTGTTAAATGGATGCAGAATTAGACTGACTCCTGATAACTTACTGTTACACCCATGGATTAATGCATCTCAACCATCATCAGAAAAACTCAGCCCTAAATGGGTCTTTGATGTCATACCCTCTCCTCTGAGGCTCAGGGAATTATTGCAGAAGAGGGGGCAGAAAGAGTGTAAGGATCAGAGGTGTTGCATGACTATGGGACATGGCGTCTTCTGAATGAGGAGGGCATCCATCTCCACATACCGAACCCACAGAAGTTGTAACAGCATGCACAAGACCCATGCAAGATCAGTCCAGCTCAAATTCCAAAATGGGGATCAGAGATGGGCACAAAGTCTCACTGCTCACCAAAAAACTATTGGCAATTGATGGCTGCTAGGAGAGGGGGAATCCGTTTTTTCTACAGTTCCTGGTAAGTTGAGCACACTCCAGTAGAAGGCCACACACCCCAGAATATGTGGAGTTAATGGATGCAAAACAATAAATGAACACATAGATAAAAGAGGACACTAAGGTGGTTGAGTAGAAAAGGGGTCGTGTGCATCTCCTCCATTAAGTTGTTCCTTGTTTTGCATTTGACCACAGCATTGAAGAAAGTAACCAATAATCCCCATTTCAACCTTGTGCACTAGGAATGAGAATGCTGTGGGTTCCCTAGAGGAAAAGTATGATGTTGATACTAGAAAATGAGAGATTTCTTACCGGGTCAGCAAAAGTGACAGCTGTCTACTAGAGGTAGATGTTACTATCCTTATATTCCAAATGAAGAGGTTGCACCCAAAAGAGGTTTGGTGTGCACCAGATTACATAACTACCAGTCAGCAGAGATGCACTTTCAGCCCACGTTGAGATCTTTCTATATTCAACTTTGATTTCTAGGCTTGCCAAGGTGCTGCAGGAACTTCAGCTTGGTCAGGGGTAGAAGAAAACAGAGGGGGAAGATGCTAGAGAGGAGGCATTATCTCCTGAAGTAACCAGCAGGAGAAAAACCACTGCATGGGGCGCCCCAGGTGGAGCCAGGTGGCTGTGAGCAGTGTTGGGAATCAAGAGATTGTTATGGGTGGTGTCTACAGTGAGTAGACCCGCTCTCCCTGTTTCAAGTAGTGTTATCATTGGTTGTACGAATCTCATTATAGTCAATCTTTAGGTCTGATAATGGCTGGTGTACTGCACCTCAGTAGAGTGAGTTCAGGGGCTAATGCTGAGAACACACACAAGCCCTGGGGATCCCCAGAACTCCTTCAGAGTAGGGGGACCTAGAACTCCAGGAACAAAGCCTACTGGTATGAGTTGGTGGAATTCCATTTCACCATTCAAAGAGAAGAACCCTGTGAACAAGGCTATGACAGGTAAGGGAATTTGCCTAGGGGAGGGGCTGTTTTTCTGTTGGTCTGGAAAATACTGGTGTAAGGTTGGTTTTAGGAAAATTTGGGGGTAGTTCCATGCAGGTACACAATGGAAAGAGGGAGAACACATAGACAGATGCTCATGTTGGGGGATTTTATCTGGGAATTCCAGACTATAATATAAGAAATGAAGGCTCTGAATAAGGTTGAGAGGGGGTTCTGGGAGCTGACACAGAGAATAAGCTGAGGAGGCTGAGGTAGGGGGGACATGTGAGCCTAGGATTGAAGAATGGAGACTCTGTTTGTCACCACCTCATGGTTCAGCCTCTGATCTCTTGAGAGACAGAGACGGGAGGCAAGCCATGGTGGAATGTGAGGACATCTGCAAAAGTGTTGCCTAAGAGATCTGCTTTGCCTCCACACCCCCAGCCACACTCAGCGTTTCTGCACTTCCAATCTGAGCTCCTGGGTGGAGGGGAAAGTGGTTGAACATTTGTTAAGTGTAGAATGCTTTAGGTCTGAACCCTATGGGAGCACCAGAGGCCACTTTGTCCCGACATAGTGAAACAATGTTCCGGACAGATCACTATGAAGCACATCCACATTAGAAAAAATGCCTTCTGAGATAGCCCACACCTGTCTCCTAGTAACCCCCACATGGTCCAAGCTCGGAGTTGGGACCATATTAGACAAACCTGTGCCCCTGGGAAATGTCTGTGACGCAAGCAGAGCTGCTTCTGTGAGCATGTGTGCGGGTTTGACATGTGTCAGGTGACAATGTATATTGTTGTGCATTCAGGCAACCCAACTGGTAAGTAAAGAACATCTATATTTATCTCCGCCTCTCAGGCCCGAGAGTTCCCGAGCTGTGCCAGCACTGGGAAAGACAAGCACGTGGGGAGACGCCTTCCATTATTGTGACAAGTAATTAGAGGATGTGAGATGTTCAGAAATGACTTTATTAGACAAATGCTGCTCATAAACCCCATGCAACAAACATTCCTAGGGAGTTATCTCCAGTCTCAGGATTCCATCACTGAAGGAATCTCTCCTCCCCGCCAGAGCTAAGGTCTTCTCTGGGTACCATGTACAGACAACATGAGGCAGCATGAAGGGAGACTGTCAAGCTTGCAGGGGCAAACTTCTGGACTTGACACTTGGTTCTGCTCCTTTCTAGTTGCGTGCTCTTAAGCCAGTCATCCTAACCCACCAGGCTGCAGTTTGTCTCTGTGCTTTGCTCGGGGAAGGGTCTCTGGGAGACTAACATCAATGGGGCTGGAGGGGCAGAGGAAAATGGGAATGGCGTGATCTCCGTCTATGGGAGCTGGGGTCATGAAAGAGGAGTTTCCCAACCGACAACAAAAACTGCAGCATAGAGAAGGGACAGCAAGCTTTCCTGTTATGCCAAGGGCCAAAGAGTAAGTGTTGAGACCTCCCAAGTCATGTGATCTCTGCTGCAATGCCTTGGCTCTACCACTCTTGTACAAAGTAACCTCAGACAATAACTATGGGAGTATGTGCAGCCATGTTTACATAAAACTACAGATGCTCTGTGAATTATTTGAAACAGGATCTCATTTTGCATTCTGGAATTCACTTTGGAATTCGCTGTGTAGACCAAGATGGTCCTGAACCCATACCGATTCTTCTGCTTCAGCCTCCTGAATTCTGGGGTTACAGGCAAGAGCCACCATACTAGGCTCTCTTTCTTTTTCTTCTTTCTCTTCCTCTTCCTCTTCCCCTCCCCCCTTCCTCCTTCTTCTTCTTCTTTCCTTCCGCCCTCCCTCCCTCTCCTCCTCCACCTCTTCTTTCTCTTCTTCTTCTTCTTTTTAATTATTAATATTATTTTCAAACTCTTAAAAATGTGAAAACCAGGGCTGGGTATATAACTTAGTGGGGGAGTGCTTGCCTAGCATGCTTGAAGCCCTGGAAGGTCAACATAGAAAACAACAAGACAAAACAAACAAACAAACAAACAAACAAACAACAAACAAACAAAGACCTATCATTATAGCTACCACCACCACCAACAACAAAAAACCCAAACCCAAACCAAAATAGTACCCAAATCATTCTTAGCTTGTGGGTTATTGGCCAAACATTTGGGCTGGATTTGGTCAGTGATATGTAAATTTTAGACTCATACAGAGAAAGAAACAGATGTTCACTTGGGATACAAGGGAGGGTTTTGTCAAGGAGGGTGGCATGGTCTCTATGTCCATGAAGGTATTACCTAGACCAGGTGCTGGGGCAGGGCAGAGGCCGGTCTTCTAAGCAGAGGGGTTTCAGCCTGTGGCTTAGGGGCATGACTATGAACTGTGACCTGGAGAGAAGGAGGTGGGAGTGGGGAACCCTCATACATCCCAAGGGACATTCAGGAAGCATCACCTGATCACTGCAGAGGGATCAAGGAGGAACTATTCCAACAGATGGAGGAACAGTTGGTGGGAGGCTGAATGGAGGCAAGAGCAGTGGGGATGGAGCAAGAAGATGAGGATGGAGAAGAAGAGAGGCCATCAATAAGGCCACAGATGCCTAGTGGAGTGCCATTTATGGACCATCATATTTTGTGATGTCACACTTTGTGATTGGCAGTGGCTCTGTAATGTTGTCTGTAATGTATGACTGGAAAGAACCGCTTATTGAGGACCCACTATGAGCCAGGCACAGGGCCAAGAGATTTATACACATTACTTTGTTTTGTCCCACTGCCAGGCTACAAAAGGAGCTTGTGGCTCTCACAGAAAAAAAAAAAATCCAAAGTCAGAAAAAGCAAGCAATTTGCCTCAGGCTGCACAGCTGGTAGGTGATGGAGAGTACCTTTGATCTTGAGCTAAGCATTCTCTTTCACCTGGATAGCCTGCTGGGGTTGTGAGTTGGAAAAGCCCAGAGTCTGAGAGGGCTTTCTTAAGGGCCCTAGGTTACAAAGCAGGCTTGAGAGGAGAACACAAAAGAGAGGGAGGGTAGAGAAGGAGGTGGGGAGAGCTGGGGCCAGGGAGGCCATGGTGGTTGTGGTTGAGACATTCTTCAGGCACAGAGGGGCTGTTTTTCCTTTGGTCTTCCTTTCTGAGTACTGGGCCCCTGCCTGTTTGGAAGGAAGTCTCAGAGGGCAAGCTGGGTGGCTCTCTTGAACATAAGTTTGCAATTCCAGAAAATCTACCTCCTTGATACGACTGCCAGGACCCCTTCCCTAGCTGTTAGTTCCGCCCCTTCTTTGTGCTGCCCAGAAGCACCCTGCTGGCATCCTTTGCTGTTGGCCACACAGCTGCCAGGGGAGCCCTCTCCACTGGACTCAGATCCTCTTCTCCAAGTCTACATCACAACTATCCTGGACAACATATCATTGTCACCCTATTCCCGGTGAAACACAGTGGTCCTTTTGTTACATGTCTAGCAATCCAGGAGAATGCATTCCTTCAGGCCCAAGTGGGCTTCACCTTCCACCAGATAGATCTACTCTGATGCCTGGGTGGGGAGGAGACCATGCAAGCTGCTGCAAGCCCACGTACATCTTTGGGGCTGAGGACTGGCCATGTATTTGCCCCAGGTATGAGGGAAAAGAAAGAGGTTCAGATTTCTGGTGGATGGTATGAAAAGGGGCACAAGCGTCCGTTGCTTCCTGCTTCTTGATGTTAGATAAAATATGACTGGTTGCCTCACCCTCTTGCTGCTGTACCTTCTCCACCATGATGGACTGTTACCTCAGATGATGAGCCGAAACAAGCCCCCTTCTCCCTTAGCTTCTGCTGGGGTGCTTTATTTTTAAACCATGGTGTCAGGAAAAGTAACTTAGATGGGCAGCATCTTCCTGTAAGTCTTGTCTGTCATTGCCAGGCTGTGGCTGAAAGTCACTGGCCACTCACAGGCGCATACCAGTCATAAACCATTTATCAACACATCCCTGAGTGCATCACCTAATCCCCACAACAGTCCTGCTTTCTGGGTATCTTCAGTTTGAGGATGAAGATGCTGGGGTTCAAGAGCAGATGTGATTGGCCAGGCCTACCCTCCACTGGGGAATTCTGTCTTCGAGGTTATTTCTCCTACCAGGAGGGCAATCCTGTGTTTGGTAAAACGTTAACAAGGATCATGCAACTTCCAGTTGCTTTTCATGCAGCTTCTGCCAGGCTAGGGACCTGGTCCATCGTTCTGGGCTCCTTCCAACAATGCCTTGTACTGTGATGTATTTTCAGGTGTGTCTGTTGGTGAAATTATGTTCTCCCTGAGGGTAGAGACTCACCAATTGTGTGCCAGAGCCTGGCACGAAGAGGAGCTTATGCATGTCACGTATTGGCACAGAGTAAGCACTCAGCATTTGCCTGGTTATCGCTTTCCCATTCTCTGTATTTAACTTGTTCTGCCCCTAAGTCAGCATTACCAAAGTCCCTTTGGGCTCCCCTTCCCATTGTGGGTGTTTGAGCAGAGTTCCCATAGCTGGCCTGAGAACACAGATACAATTCATTCCATGTGGACCATCAGTATCTCAATGATATTCCTTCCTCTGCTGCAACTTCTCATGGTTATGTTTCTGTCAAGAATGAAGGATGTTGGCTTCTCACTCCCTGAAGGGCAACAGGGCTAGTTCTCCGATACCAGTTTCTTAACTGGGCCTTGTTTTACTGCTGACTGTGGGGCATTTGCATTTGGGGACAATGCTCTTTCCTGTCTCAAGGTTCATGAAGAACTGGTTCATTGTAAGTTAGTTTCTACTCGTTTCCCTCCCTTCTCTCCTCATCGGCTTCTGCTTATCTTTCTTCCAGGTAGTGGTTGCCACCCTGGCATGAAGGGTGCTGCTGGGATCTGGGGAGACCCAGGCTTCCAAGTTCTCGCTCCTAGCAGGAGGGCACTGTGCTTGCTAATAGGTGTTAAATGGGAACATCAAATTTTAATCAGTCTCTTAATGGAGTCTGGGGACCTGGAGGTTCTCAAGTCTTGCATTATGCTGCCTGCTGGAGCCAAGCTGGATGCTGTGAGTGGGAAGGGGAAGTGGGTGGCTGCTGTCACAGCCAGAGGTACTGGAAGATGCTTGGGCTATGTGATCAGTCAACAACCACTTCCATCCAGGACGAAGGGCGGGGCGGCTCAAGTGGCCGGTGTTATCACTGTGACTCTTCATAGCAACCCGTCCACTGTTAGCTTCTTCTTGATGGAGAACAGGTGTGTGGATATGGAAGACCCTGGTTCATATCCTGGAATCTTCAGGTTGAGGAGATGATTGTGAACTTGGTATGCTAGCTTGTTATCATGGTGGCCATCTGTGAGCCAGACCTAGATGAGCTAAACACCTCTTTGAACAGAATGTTGACATTCTTCCTGTTGAGAGGCAGAGTGCATTTTCCAGTCTTTAGATACTGGGATGGCTGGTGGCTTCTTTGACCACTAAGTATTGCAGGAGTGTCATTAGGTAAGTTCTAGAGTACAGGACGTAATAAGTTTGGCAGAATTTCTTTCTATTCTCTTGGGATCATGAACTGAGACCATGAAAGAATGCCTGTGTGGGCTGTGAAAGTCAGAGCCCATGTGGAGAAGAAACCAGGTACCTCTATTCACATGAAACCCCATCTGTGTGTGAGGTGATCTTGATGAGCCAGCTGAAGTCTCAAATGGTCATAGGTATGTAAGTGAGCTCAGGAAAGGCCTTCAGAAGAACCCCATGCCTGTAAACCTACAGATGGTGAGAAGTAAAACATCACTGTGTCAAGGGACTGGCTTTTGGGGTGCTTTGTT